>NC_064810.1:144076634-144086190 GCF_023721935.1 Panthera uncia
AGAAAGAAAGAAAGAAAGAAAGAAAGAAAGAAAGAAAGAAAGAAAGAAACTCACAGAGCGGAATATAAACTGAGCAGTCCACACTACTTAAATGACTTGTTCTTTTTCCTAGGGAAATGGGGAGCGGATGCTCATACATTTGAATTTGCGTAAGTTAAATTGGCATATGATGCCATTGAGCTATGTTTTTTCAAATACCTGGATGTGTGCTGTCCAATACTACAAACTGGAATATGCTATAAACCTCAAAAATACACACTGGATTCAAAGACTTATCCACAAACGTAAAACACCTCGTTAACAACTTTTCTTATTGATGACATTTGGAAATTATATTTTAGGTATATTGGATTAAATTTTATCTTGGTAAAAGTAATTTCACCTGTTTCTTCTCACTTTGTTTAAACATGGCTACTAGAAAATTTTAAGTGACTTATGGCTCCTATTATATTGCCATTGGATAGCACTGGCCTTGACAAAAGGCCTAGATTGAATGAAATTACACTAGACTGAAACTTCGAATTGCTAACACACATTAAACTTGATAACGTTATTTGAAAACTGTCCCTTTCTTTAACAATCCTACAAGATTTGGCTTCAACTATTGTCTACATGTAAGCTGATAATCCAGGACTCCCCAGTCAATCTTGTCTTAGCAGGATTGGGCCAAGTCCCAGAAGTTATCTGTAAACCTACATACAGCATTTATGCTGCATTTATATAATCCTCTATTGATCTTTAAGTCTGAACCCTTTGAGTTCAATAGAATTACATTAATTTTTAAAGTTTTAATTCCTTTTTTTTGCTAGATGACATATATTTTATTCATATATGTAGAAATTACTTTTGCCCCAACATTTTATTCCTTAAAAAAATCAGAAACATACAATTAACATGCACGCAATAAGAAGAGGAAAGACCTAGACGTTGGGCTCTGACCAATTGATTATATCATTTGAAGTGAAGACAGGGATGTCCAAACCATAGACTGGCCCCTCTGCTGCCTTGTCCCATTGTTCAAATACAAGGTGTACAGAGTAGAATATGCAGCGAGGAGGAAAGGCTAGAAGAGAGGTTGGGGGTATCCAGTGCCAATTCCTACTCACCCTACACAAAGCACCTTGAATCTTCATTGTGTTACTTCTCAACAAGCAAAGGAAGGGTTCCTGGCTGATATGTGAGCCATATCTCCTGGGAAAAAAACAGTAAGTTGAAAAATATTAGATAGATGAAACAAACAATTCATCAGATAACCTTAACCAATGTGTTGTTGAACCACCTCTATAACGCAGTTTTCATTAAGGTTTTTATAAGTGAGTTAATAATAGAATTTTTATCTGGCAACTTTATTATAGGAATTAAGATAAACTCATGAAAAGTTTTCAATTCTTAAATACAAAGGAGAGAACATTATTTTGAGAGGAAAGATACGATCAAAGGCCGTTGGGAGGAAAAATATAGGTTCTAGCAAAAAAGATTTACTGGGGGCCATTGGGTCAGCTATGCCAGCTGGACAACATTGTGTCAGTTCCCTTGTCCCCAACACGGCCTTTCCAGAAAGATGTCTTTTGATTCCAAACTTCATTATAGCAGACACCATTAGTGTCCCCCCCAAACCAGGTCTCTTCAAATCAGATCCATTTTTACCATTTGATAATCTTGCCTTCAATGTGTTTTTTTGTTTAGTTTGTTTTGTGTGTGTTTGTTTGTTTTTTTCCCCAAACGGCAGCACCTGGAAACCGTTTTTTTTGGAAGACTGCCCTCAGGCTACTGGAGTCTACTTTGTCCCTGTGCACAGAAAGTTGGAAGCTCCTGGAAATTTATGTGCCCCCATCTTTGGCTCCTACCCAACGACTCTGGGGCGTGGGAGCCTTGGCTAAGGACAGCTCTGGGACAGAACTTCTGTCCCAGAGCTTCCTGCAGGACTAGCCTGAACTCCACTCTGCGGGCCTCTGTCCGATTCTCCCCTGTCCCCTCATCCTCACCCCCTGGCTGATTTCTCCGTGGAGCATTTCCTTATTCATCACTTGGCGGCCAGATCCGCAGCTCAGGATCTGCTTCTGGAAAACCTGAGCTACTTATCAGCCTGGGTCCTCTCACCACAGCAGCCCTTAAATCATAAACTAATTTCCCACTCATCCTAGTATTCTTCCTAAACTCCAACTACACCCTGAAGTACTCATACCTATCCCAAACTCCATCCATCTTTTTCCATCTTCTTGCTGTTGCAACTATTGTCTTCGCCATGTAGAATTCTCAGAGCCTGAGGTCTCCCTTTTTTTTTTTTAAGTTTAATTATGTATTTTGAGTGAGAGAGGGAGCACGCGCACTCACACGTGCAAACAGGGGAGTGGCAGAGAAAGAGGGAGAGAGAGAGAGAGACGGACTCCACACTGTCAGCACAGAGCCCGACACGGGGCTTAATCCCACAAACTGCAAGATCATGACCTGAGACAAAATCAAGAGCTGGACGCTTGGGGCAGCTGGGTGGCTCAGTCGGTTAAGCGCCCAACTTCAGCTCGGGTCACGATCTCGCAGTTCATGAGTTCGAGCCCCGCATCTGGCTCTGTGCTGACAGCTCGGCGCCTGGGTCCTGCTTCAGATTCTGTGTCTCCCTCTCTCTCTGCTCCTCCCCAACTTACACTCTTATCTCTCTCTCTCTCTCTCTCTCTCTCTCTCAAAAATAAATAAATAATTTTTAAAAAATCATTCAAAAGAGTTCGACACTTAACTGACTGAAGGCACCCAAGCACTCCTGAGCGCCCCCCTTTCTGAGCAGGCCTTCCTCGGCTCTCCCAATTTGTCCTTGAGTCACCTGTTCTCTCCTGGGCCTGTGTATACTTTGCTACTAGAACCCGGCTTCAAAGCTCCAGTGCCTGGGTTCTGAATCCTGGCTCCACTACAGCCAGCTGGGTTACTTCATCTCTCTTTCTCTCAGTTTCCACATCTGTAGAATGGATACAAAAGTCAAATCCACTTTCAATCATTCCTGTGAAACCGGATGAGATGATTGGCAGGCAAAGCACCTGCAGATGACTGGTTTATAGTAAATGTTAGCTGTTGTTTCTGAACCGTGATCATTCGTCTATGAGCCTGTTTTTACTGTAAGTTCCTCAAGGGCAAAAGTCGTATCACACTCATCTTGATAAATGTGTGCTAAATAAACACACGCACTCCATCGAAGAGCGGTTCTCTTGAAAAGGGGAACATTTTAGACTGAGTGTTGAATCCCTTAGGACTCCGCAATTTGCATACCACCCTTGTGATACTTTTCCCTCACAGCCTATACTCCCATTTACTCGTGATGCGTCTCTAAGTTGACTTTCCATCAATCATTTGGTTTTAACCTGGATGACCTTATACTAAGAAATAGAACCTGGCAGGTCTCAAGTTGCATATGTTCATTGTGGGTTTTTTTTTTTCTAACATTCATTACAATAAAGACGTAACCCCTAAAATAAAGCCTGTGCCTCTGCATGCGTTTCCGAATGATCTCAGATACCCCTGTGGGTATCCCCGGCTCACTTGGGAAAACAGCCTCAGGAAATTGGCAACAAGTCAACAGACGCCCAAGAATGTACATGGCGTTTGGATAAATATCAGAACAGCAATAAATCACTTACCCAGACCTTGGACCAGACAGCTCTCTGTTCTGAACCTATATTCACTCACTCTGTGATCTTTGACACTCAGCTTCTTTTAGCTGTTCTCGGGCACAGGAGACATTTTCTACATTCTGCCTCACACAGCAAAGGAGGGCCCCTGTACCCCAAAAACCCAGGACCCCAAACACTGAAAAGTGAGTCAAAACACAGGTAGATGGGCCTCAGGATAAGCACATTAGAACATGAGTCCACACCTATCCCTACCTTGCCTGAACATGTTTCCTGAAGGAGGTGAGTTTGAAACTGAAGCAAGAAAGAATTTACCAGATAGAGAAAGAACACCAGGCATTTCAGTAGCACAGGGACCGGGCCTGGTGAAGCCTAAATATGGAAGACGCAGGCACCATTCCTCCCTCCAATGTAGGAATGTCAGTCATGAGCATACTCTGAACTTGTCTTTCCATTGCTCTAAGATGACTGCCCATCCTAGCATTCTCCTGGGATATTTGTCTCTGGAAAAATTCCAGGAAGGTTTCCCTGGGGTTTTCTTACCACCACCATCGCCCCCCGCCCCACCCCCAACAAAGCCCCACTATCTAAGCTATGTGGAGTTCAATTACATTTAAAATTAGCTAAACTTAGGGCGCCTGGGTGGCTCAGTCGGTTGAGCATCCAACCTCGGCTCAGGTCATCATCTCACGGCTCTTGAGTTCGAGCCCTGCATCAGGCTCTGCGCTGACAGCTCAGAGCCTGGAGCCTGCTTCGGATTCTGTGTCTCCCTCTCTTTCTGCCCCTTCCCCGCTCACACTCTGTCTCTCTCTCTCCTTCAAAAATAATTAAACAGGGGCGCCTGGGTGGCTCAGTCAGTTAAGCGTCCGACTTCGGCTCGGGTCATGATCTCACGGTTCGTGGGTTCGAGCCCCGCATCGGGCTCTGTGCTGACAGCTCAGAGCCCGGAGCCTGTTTCAGATTCTGTGTCTCCCTCTCTCTATGCCCCTCCCCAACTCATGTTCTGTCTCCCTCTGTCTCAAAAATAAATAAACATTAAAAAAAATTTTTTTTAAAAACAAAAATAATTAAACATTAAAAAAAAATTTTCTAAGTAAAAGAAAATCAGATTTGCTAAGCTTTAACAAAAAGAGATTTCAGAACTTTGGTCACCAACTGCACTTGGGGCCAGAGATGAGTGAAACTAAGATAAACTAAGAATGTTTAAGCCTGAGAAAGTACAGTTACCCTTCCGAAGGGAAGAATGGCTGTGTGATTTATGTTCCAAACAACCTGGACTGGGGACTGGGCGATCAGGAGTTGAGAGGGAAAGGAGAATTGACAGATTTGGCCTTTGTATGTGCTGTGTTTTCTGTCTAGAGCACTGTTCAGTTGGCTAACACACCTCTTCCACCCGGTCTCAGAGATGTTTTTCCCATCCCTCAATCTAATGCAGATCCCCTTCCATTCTTTCTGTGGCGCACGGTTCTTCTTCTACATAGTAGTCACTACGATTATAATTACAAATGAGTTGCTGTTGTTCAGGGAGGACCGTGTAGATTTGTTCACTACTATGCACCCAGCGCCTCTACAAAGCCTGAGTCAGAATAGGTGGTCAATAAACGCTGTTTGAATAAATAAATAATTGAAATCAGTTTCTTTACTGCAAGACTCTTGGATTCTAATGAGCATCATCAGTCTCTAAAAGAATGATAAAGTATCCGGTGTTTCCCAAACTAATTTGCCTCTCTGCGAAAAACCAATAATGTTCTAGGGAATCGGGTTCTACAGAACATGGTTTGGAAAATCCAGGGATAAAGACAAGGGGGAGAAGAGAGTGTTCCTCAAAGTCAGAGCCTCACATAATTCTCAGTAAGATAAAAAATAGGAATACTTACTTCTAAAGGTTCTTGGGAAACAAGCACCATGAAAGATCACACTGGTAAATTTGGGTGAATTGTGTAAATCCAAACCTTGTGAAGATTCATTCATCTGTGAAAATGGCCAGGGGGGAAATTACAGACTCAAGAACAGTCAACTGAAAAACCAAAGGAGCCATGAATCCTCAGCTCTGAAAAAGCAGCATTTTTGGAGAGTCTGTATCACAACTATCTGGAAATTAATTTCCTGAGTCATCTTTCCCTGAGATCACTGCACAGTACAATATAATGGAATTATCTGTCATATCAGTCCTTAAAGGGACAGAAATAAATTCTCTTTAGGGAGGCCACAAAGTGAAGGTGCTTTAGCTGCTATTGCTGAGTAACAAATAGTCCCAAAATGTAGTGGCTTAAAATAGCAATAGTCATTGTCTACAATATGTAGAGGACTCCGTGAGGAAGGCTCATCTCTATTTCATGTGGCATCAGCCTAAGCAGACTGTGGCCTGAAGGAATCCTTTCAAGATAGCTCACTTCCATGGTTGGCAAGTGGGAGTGGGGTTGGAGCCCTACCGGGGGCATGGGCCCAGGGCCTCAGCCCCTCTCCACATAAGCCTCTCCATGGGATGCTTGGACTTCCTCACAGTATGGTGGCTGGGTTCCAACTGTGAGTGTCCCAAAAGACACAAGAAACTGCAGGTCTTAATGTAATCTAGCCTCGAAAATCACAAACAATCACTTTTGCTACTTCCTATCGATGGGAGCAATTACAAGCCCACCCAGATGCTAAGGGAAGTGAACTAGACTCCATTTTCAATGGAAGAATGGCAAGATTCTTGAAGAGCATAAAGAATGAGAGAGATTATTATAGCCATCTTTGGAGAAAATGCCAGAGAAGGAAAGAGACAGAGAAGAATAATTTTTTAAAGAAATACAAAACTTGTTAAAAATAAAAGTCCTCTCTGAATCTTTCTTTATTATGGAGGGAGGAAAGATAGATGTCAATATGTGTCTAGATAGAGTAAGGAATTTGTTCCTAAAAATGTGGTGTCTTGATCCAGAACAAGCCACAGGTGTCTAATGGGACACCTTGTCCCAGTGAGCTATGAATTTGATGAAGGTGAAAAACAGTCACTGTTAAGACCAAACAAAAACAAAAATTAAAGAAAAAAAAATTCTTCTACCTACAGAAAAGCCACAAGGCTGGCCAGCACTGGTCATTTGAAGGCACAGGCTTTCAAATAAGTCCCTGGCTTTCTGGGAGAGTCCCAATTTCAAATATTTTGTCACATGACAATCCTGATCTGAGCCTTGAAAGATATGTAGGAGTTAAATATTCTGCCAAGCAAGACAGCCAGACAATAGACAACAAGGAGACAAGGAGCGGGGAAGGAAACAACGATAACAAAAAAGCCATCTCCTCTCTCTCTTTTCTTCTTTTGCTCAAAGTGTCAGAACACACATGCTTTGTAAAAGCAGCCAGCACAGGGGCGCCTGGGTGGCGCAGTCGGTTAAGCCTCCGACTTCAGCCAGGTCACGATCTCGCGGTCCGTGAGTTCGAGCCCCGCGTCGGGCTCTGGGCTGATGGCTCAGAGCCTGGAGCCTGTTTCCGATTCTGTGTCTCCCTCTCTCTCTGCCCCTCCCCCGTTCATGCTCTGTCTCTCTCTGTCCCAAAAATAAATAAAAAAAAACATTGAAAAAAAAAATTTAAAAAAAAAAAAAAAAAGCAGCCAGCACAAAGTAGGCCCTGAGTAAATAATTTATAAACACTAAAGATTTCTCCCTCCTCCGCCCACCTTAAATGCCTTAAAGTGTCCACATTATACAGTCTTTCCTTTGGTTAAGGCAGCCGAGGCAGACATAGAGATGCATCACTCAGAGCCCTCTCTGAGAAAGAACTCACTGTCCGGCTTCAAGGAGCATGGGCCACCGACAGCCTTCAGCTGATAATGTCTTCAGGCAAAGGTCTCCCCTTTCAGGCAAAGGTCATGCTCTTCTCAGAGTGGTTCCCAGGCAATGACCGAGCAAGACAGTGGTACAGGAGCTAGCCATTCCCACCCAACACAGTGCTCCTAAAATGGGCAGTCTTTCCTCTGGGGTTCTCCACGGGGTTGGCACAGGCTTTATCCCACCTGCACTGCTGCCTGAATGTTCCCACTGTGCAATCTGCCTCATATTCTTTTGCTTTCACAGGTATCACTCCCCAGTAAACTCTTGGCTTTCCTAACTTTATCTCGGCATCTGCTTCTCTGAGAAGCCAATCCAGGAAAGGCAGCATCCTCAAGGGTTCTCCACGAAAAGGGCAAAATGCCAGTATAGGAAAGTTCAGAAGCCACTGAGCACCTTAGACAAGCACCATGGTAATGGGACACTGCACAGGTACATTTTGATGGGGGAAGAGAATACATAAGGGAGGATTGGAATGTTTTCTTGGTGTCATGTTCATCAGTGGCCAAGAAATACTATCTTTATGGTAGATAAAGCTTATAGGACATTTTCATTGTATTAATTTGGACGACACTCTCTTTGAAGGGGTCCTGGGCAACTCCTACCCCTGCCAAACAAACACCACATTGGATCAAGACTTCCTTCGGTCCTCAAACTCTCCCCTAAAGTAGTTGAAATTTACAGACCTTAAGTATAAAGCTGAATGACGCACCTTGACAATAATATAACTGTTTACTTTTAGAAACCAATGTTACTCTTAAAATGTAAAACTATGACTTATTTTAGCTAGGTATTTTTAAAGGATCGGTGGCTTACTTGGGCCTGGGATGTGTGGGTTTTGAATGCTCAGCCATCCTTGGTAAGAGATCCACACCCACCTGGCCCCAAAGAGAGCAAGGACTTCCTAGCAGTCTTGCCGAACAGCCTACCCAATAGGACACACACCAGGGCTATGGTGTTGCTGCTACACCTGCTGAGACTGCTGGGAAAAGGCTCTTTCTCCCTCGTTAGCAAAGGCAGGGCACCAGTGAGCCTCACACCCCAGCACCAAGGCAGGAATGGGGAGAAACCATAACCACCTTACGCTCCCTTTTTGGGCAAGCGTTCCTCGTTCTTCCCCGCTGGGTCTCCGAAACTCAGAAAGAGGTATTAATGCTTCTTATGTGTCACCCACGCCCCAAGAATCTACATTAAAAGCGATTTATTTGTGGGGGGGTGGGGGGGGGAGGGAATCTATTTCTAGTTTCTATCCTATCCTTGGAACTAGGGATTTAATCTCTAGTCAGAGTGATACAAAGTTCAGTAAGAAATTTTATCTACTAAGAAGCACTGATGTTGCCTTGCAAGGTAGAGGATGGAGAAGGAAATAAGGGTCAATGCCCCTCTGCAGAAATAGCTACTCCCGATCTCTGGGTAAATAGTCCAATGATTAACCAACCAATGAACTCACTAGCCCCTCAATATGTATGTTTTCTCTGCCTCAGGTCTTCTACCTCCCAGCTTCTTGCTCATAGTATCAGCTTCTTGATATTTTTTGCTCACTTACAGCGCCTTCTGTTTCATGCTTTTCTCTGTCTTTTCTATTCCTTTTCCTGTTCCTCTCCTTAGAAGTCTTTGCGGATGCTGTCAACCTTAAGTTGACCGCAGCTGTGGTAGAAAATTTCCGGCAGGCTGAGCTTCCCAGTTCAAGCAACTTTCAACTTCTCCACCTGAGATCCATGGGAACTTGCTCGGCTGTGGCAGGTGCAATCCAGAAGAGTAAAGGAGTTAATGCTTTTGAAGTAGAAACTGATGAGGGACAGCACTCAGTGAGTAAATTGTCTAGCTTCTGTGTCCAGCAGGATGGTTTCTACATGAGTCTCCTATGGTTTCTCCAAGGTTCTCAATAGGGCTGAGCTTCAGGTGCCCCACACTGGTAGCCACTCATTAACTCTTTACTAATTTTTCTCTCCTAAAAGTCCCACTTTCCCTAGTCTTTACTAGTGATCACCTCTTGTGTTATTCAGGGTTCTGCAGAGAAAGAGAACCAATGGGATGGATAGGTAGGTAGGTAAGTAGATAGATGAAAGAAAGAAAAGAAAAGAAAAGAAAAGAAAAGAAAAGAAAAGAAAAGAAAAGAAAAGAAAAGAAAAGAAA
>NC_064810.1:144086200-144127356 GCF_023721935.1 Panthera uncia
AAAGAAAAGAAAAGAAAAGAAAAGAAAAGAAAAGAAAAGAAAAGAAAGAGAAAGAGAGAGAGAGAGAAAGAAAGAAAGAAAAGGAAAAAGAAAAGAAAAGAAAAAGAAATTTATTATAGGAATTGTTCATGCAGTTATGGAGGCCAAGAAGTCCCACAGTCTGTCATCTGTAAGCTAGAGAACAAGAAAGCCAGTGATATAATTCAGTCAGATTCCAGAGGCCTGAGAACCAGGGGTTTCAATGTCTAAGGGCAGGAGAAGATGAATATCCCAGCCCCAGAAGAAAGAATTTGACCTTCTTTTGCCTTTTTGTTCTGTTTGAGCCCCCAAGGAACCATATGATGCCCACCCCTATTGCTGAGGGTGGATCTCTTCACTCAGTCTACTGAATCAAATGCTAACCTCATCCAGACAACCCCTCACAGAAACACCCAGAAAAAATGTTTGATCAGCTATCCAGGCATCCCTTAGGCCAGTCAGGTTAACACAAAATCAATCATCACACCTTCTGAATAAACTTTCTATACCCAAGTTACTGTCTCAGCATCTGCTCCTGGGAGAACGTAAACTAAGGCAAGTTCTAGTTTAAATCCCAAGATAAATGATTTTCTCCCCATCCCCGCCATCATTGTTGCATGTATTTCGACACAGCTTTTTACACAGCATCACTGCATAGGCTATTGGCAGTCTGTTATTGGCTGCTCTTTGATCTAGACCTCTGGTCCACGTGCCTTTAGGCAGAGGTGCAGTTACATGGTGCAACACATGGCTGTTAAGAGCTACTTCCTTAGCAGGAGGCCATGACGGGGGCCATTATCTGTAGAAGAAATATGAACAGGACAGGCACTCTGCACAACTGATTTAGTACAGAATCGAAATATCTGTGTCTATATCTAGACGTATCCTAATAGTACATAGGACATACCCCCCCCCATATCCATATCCGGATATAGATATTATTCCAGACACCCACATTTATTTATAAACACAAGTGATTCAAACAATGCCAGAGATTCATGAGCCACTCAACACCTTTGTTCTTCCTCCTAAGTTTCTTCTTCCAGTAGAGTGTTCTGTGATGGACTCTGCTGAGCAACAACGAAAAGTTCAAGGGCTTGATTAGGCAAAATGTCTGTGTGAAAGGAAACAGAGAGTGAGCTAGAGAAGGCTGAGAGCGGTATCGGACTGCGATGCAAGGGTGACCCCAAGGAAAGGAGAGAGGGAGGGATTTGGGGATGGAAGCATTCTAGATCACCGTGCGGTCAAAGGAAGGTTTGGCAAGGCTGTCCAGGAGTCCTTGAGCCAAGCTGGCTAGCAAAGGAGTCCCCTGACTCCCAGGGACAGATCTGCCTTAGTATCCCCACCACACACAGCCCTTGGTGGGGAGCAGCCCACGGGAAGTATAGCCTTGGCACAAAACACAGGCCAGATTTCAAAGTGCATCAGCTGGAGCCCCTGTCAATCACCCACCCCATTCTACAAGTTCTGGGAGGCCATTCTCATGATTACTCATGGACTATATAATGGTCACTCTTTGAATAGACACTTCTCCAAGAAGACATCCAGATGGCCAACCGACACATGAAAAAATGCTCACCATCACTCATCATCAGGGAAATACAAATCCAAACCACAATGAGATACCACCACACCTGTCAGAATGGCTAACATGAACAACTCAGGCAACAACAGATGTTGGCGAGGATGCGGAGAAAGAGGATCCCTTTTGCATTGTTGGTGGGAATGCAAGCTGCTGCAGTCACTCTGGAAAACAGTATGGAGGTTCCTAAAAAACTAAAAATAGAACTACCCTACGACCCAGCAATTGCACTATTAGGCATTTATCCAAGGGATACAGGTGTGCTGTTTCGAAGGGACACATGCACCCCCATGTTTATAGCAGCACTATCAACAATAGCCAAAGTATGGAAAGAGCCCAAATGTCCCTCGATGGATGAATGGATAAAGAAGATGTGGTGTATATATACAATGGAGTATTACTCGGCAATCAAAAAGGATGAAATCTTGCCATTTGCAACTACGTGGATGGAACTGGAGGGTATTATGCTAAGCAAAATTAGTCAGAGGAAGACAAAATCCTATGACTTCACTCAAATGAGGTCTTTAAGAGACAAAACAGATGAACGTAAGGGAAGGGAACAAAAATAATATAAAAACAGGGAGGGGGACAAAACAGAAGAGACTCCTAAATATGGAGGACAAACTGAGGGTTACTGGAAGGGTTGTGGGAGGGGGGATGGGCTAAATGGGTCAGGGGCACTAAGGAATCTACTCCTGAAATCATTGTTGCACTATATGCGAACTAATTTGGATGTAAATTTTAAAAAATAAAAAATAAAATTGAAAAAATAATAATGGTCACTCTTACTTGGGACCTTCCCTGCTAAGGGCCATATACTCTATTATCTCTGGCATGGCCAAATTATCTGCTTTGGACAGTGAAATGCAGACAGAAGGGAAAGGTGTCACATGCAGAGAGAAGCTTTAAGAGTCGGTATGGAATTCACCATGTTCTCTTTCTCCTCTTCTTCAACAACCAGCAACATCTCACGTAGAAGCTGTTTGTTCAGCCTGAATTCCAAGGCAAGGATGACACGGCACAGAGCCACAGCCATGGTCATGGTCACGTTGCACAAACAAAACGAAATCTTGGCTGTTGTAAACCATTGAGATGTTGGGTCCTTTGTTACTGCAGCATAACCTAGCCTACCCCCACCAATACCAAGGTCTGCCTCTCTCTGAGTCCTCTCCTCCACTCATATAAAAAAGCCAGATTATCCTGATGCAGGATCTAAGAAAATAATTTTCTCCACCTGCTTTTCTCTATACCCCCACCGGCACAGGCAATAAGTTGGGCTTTTTTTTTTTATTATTATTATTGTTTGTTAGTTTTCTCATCAGCTAGCACTATTAAGAAAAATGCTTGTGGTTTTATGTCCTGAATAGAATATTTTTTAAAGGAGAAAAAAAAAAATAGGCATCTTGATTTTACAGTCTAGAACTTCTGTGATAGAGTATACACTTTACAGTTCTGCCATGATGGATTCCTCTTTGGAAACCTTTTTCTTAAAATATATATCCTGCATGGCTCTATGTTTTCATCAATCGTTTTCTGCTATGTACCATAATTCTTTTTTTTTTTCTCTTTTGCAAACCCTATACAGTAGATCCAAGGGAATAAGACGACATTTAAGAACTTAATGTTCTAGATGAATTTATACAACTTCAGATGAACAGGAAAATAATCCTGACAAGTGACAAAAGATTCATAAATACAAATCCATTTTGGCATCTGTTTTCTCTATTATAAAATAAGACGGGGAAAAAAAGGAAGCATCCAGCAGATGCTGGTTTAGAGCAGCTCAACTGGTCACCCACTTTCCCATTGGATGGTGCAGCAGTGTGGTGCTAAGGGACTGTCTGCATTTGATGTATGACCTTCTCTGCTTGCCAGAGATACAAGGGGCTTGGGAACAGTGTGGGAGATTCCTCTTGATTTAATCACAGATTAAAATGGACTTTGCAAACTTTTGGCAAGAAAGAGAACACAGAAATTTGTGGAAAAGATGTTTGCGAGGATGCTGGTCTTCAGATAAAAATAGAACAAGGCAGAATGCTGACTAACTAACGTACCTAATTATAGGGATTTCTTACAGACAAATGCTCGTGTCAGCTTTTCTCTCGTCATAATGGTCATTGCTGGTTTCCCAGTCAGAAGAAATAAGAAAATTACACATGGGGAGCCCGCGAATTACTGTCAAAAGGGTGAAGCTGTGAACCCACCTGGAGGTTTCTTGTGCCTGGGTAACGTGCCATCCAATTTCAAGTTGACGCCCTCCCCCCACCCCCCATCCCCTGACTCTCCTCAAACCTGCAGACAGGCTCCTTGGTCACTCTGGATACCAAATACATTTGGTTTCTAACAGGATCACTGGAGTGAGTTCCATTGCAGGCTTCCAGCTACAGTAAGATATTCCAACTGGTGGAAATCAATCCAATTGAAGCACCCTTGAGCACAAATCAAATGAGACTAGACTGCAATTGAAGAAAATTATAGTCATAACTTTGCTTTAGAGGCGAAGTCGGCTTTCTCTCTGCATGATCTCTGAAAATGGTGTGGCTGATCTCAGCTATCAGCAACGACACGGGTGCCAGGACACATTTTTGCTAAAGAGAGTTATTAAAATGTCTTTGTCTATCTGTGGTGTGTCATCATTATTAAAAACAAAAACAGAGAGGAAAAATAATAAAGTCGGATCATATTCAAGGGGTTCCAGTCCTGACATGTGCTAGCGATGCTGCTAATGCCAGCATTTAGTGGGTTCCCGAAGCATTCTGTCAATCAATACAAACATGCCAGGGTGCAGAATAGCTAAAAAGGTTACTTTTCACAAGCGAGCCCTCCTACTGGGTTTGCACCGTCCATTTCGTACTTTACTATCTTGTAATTGTGCATATCAAACAAGGTTTCTGACACATCCGTGCTCAGGATCGTAGAATGTGGTACCGGAGGGAACCGTAGGCATCACCTCATCCATATCTAGCCACCCACCCATCCCCCACTGGGACATGCTCAGCCCTCCATTACACAGATGAGGAACACCGAGGCCCATGAAGGTCAAATGAGTTGCCCAAGGTCACACGGGGAGCTGGAGACAACCAGAATTAAAATACAGGGCCAGAACAGTTTTTTCTTTAAAATACTATCTCATTGTTCAGCAGCAGCTTCAGGTTTTGTTGTGTGTGTGTGTGTGTGTGTGTGTGTGTGTGTGTGTGTGTGTCAGAAGGGAGTAGGCGATGAATTATAAATAAATCAATAGTACTCCACACCAAATTCCCCAAAGGTAACTCCGTACAGGACGCCTCCGCTCTTAAGATGCAATTAAAATGCACTACATTCCAGGAAACAGATGTTATAGAGCTGATCGTCCTTCGGCAGACCAGGCAAGGCTCCGCAAATGTGGGTAGCACGGGCAGAAACCGTCACACAAACCAAAGACTGTGGAACGAGGGGACAAAGAAGGCAAGAAGCAAAGCCTGAGGGTCCATTAGGAAATATCAAATAAAGAAGAAAAATGTAGCAGGTTGGAGAGTAGAAGCTGCCGCTGCATGTAAATGAAGCCCATTAATCTTGGAGATAGGCAGATCAGAAATCCTTCGTGGTCCCGAGTTCTGTTTCCTTTTATTTGAATTCAGCTTAGCGAACATTTACTGAAACACGGGCTACGTGCCAAGCGGGGGGTTAGACGCGGGAACATTCCGAGAAGTGGACCAGACGGCCATGGCCCCGGCCTTCGAGGAGTTTAGAGTCTAATGAGACAGGCAGGCAAGGAAGCAAGTAATTCAGTAAGTGTCTTCTGTACTGTCCTCTGGATGCTCTGGAGGTACAAGACGGCCCATCTGAAGATGCCCCTTCCACATCACTTCGGGCTGCCTTACTGAACTAACAGCCAAGCAGCGTGGGAATGACCCCGCCCGCCACCTCCGGGGGAATCAGAGGATCAGAATCAAAGCTGGAGGGAAAGAGAATAGGAATTCCATCCCCTGACAAAACTCTAAAAAGAACAAGAAACTCCTCGAGTTGCAAGTTTCAGTAAAAAGCCACTAAACTGGTTCTCCTTGCACCCAAGTCAAGTGAGGGGGACTCCTGGGGACCCCTCACGGAGATTGGGAGTGCCCTCACGGTGGGGGGGAGGGGGCAGCGGGGCCACATTTCACTCCGTGGCTGGATGCCCCCTGGACTGCAGAAACCCACGCACCCAGACTCGCATCCCTGCTGGCCAGGGTATGGGGACGGAGGGGATTCCTGGGTGACACTGATAACCTCCCCAGGAAATAAGCATAGAAACCAGCGCCTTCTTGTCTGGAGGGCTCTCGGGTTGGGAGGCCGCAGAAGTTTCTGTGACTCCACGTGATTGTCACTGGGGTTAGAGAGTAGACAGAGCCCTGAGGCTCACAGGCAGCTGCCAGCACAACCCATCTGGAGAGGGCTGGAGTGTAGACTACAGAAAGCAACGACGAAAGAAGACGCAGTGGCCGTGTCGGAGTGAGGGCTTTTCACCAGTGTGGGGGCGGCATGAAGGTAGACAGCATCCCAAGAGAACCTGATCGCCATCAACATAGGTCACCAGGAACAACCCTCACCGCCAATGGCAGCCAGAGAATAGAGACCACTCTGCCACTGCCCCGGCCCCTCCACCCAGTGGTACACACAGAGCATTCTAGAACCCGAAAGGAGGCGGTGGGGACAGAGAGGCAAAGGAGTGCCCCTTGCCCTCTCTCTGCTGCATGTACCTCAACCCCAGTTTCAACCGCACCAGGGGTACAGGGAGACAGGAAGAGATCTTAACAGTGCACGTGCTTTCAAAAACCACTTAATGCTGGTCAATGAACGCGTATAGGGAGTTTAGTGAGCTGGGTGGGAAATTGTTGCACATGAGTGAGGCAGATGCTATTTTTCAAAACATGACTAGAGCACTTTCAGTCCCACACGCTCTTCTAGAACCTTGGCCACATTCCATCAAGAGGCGAAGTCTATCCCCACCCCTACACACGCACACCTTGAAACTGGGCAAGCCTTTGTGACCGCCCAAGAGAATCCAGTGGAAGTGATCATGTCTTATTGCCAAAGCTAAGTTAGAAAAGGCGGTATAACTTCTGCCCGGCTCTCTCTCGGGACATTTGCCCTTGGATCCCAGCCACCGTGCTGTAAGAAAGCCCAAGCCACATGCAGAGGCCATGCATAGGCGCTCCGGCCAATGGCACCAGCCAAGGTCTAAGCTGGTTAGTCATCATCAACCAGCAGACATGAGATTAGGTCAGACGGTAGGTGATTCCAGCCCCTGGCCTCCAAGCTGCCCCAGCTAATGCCAAGAGGAGCAGAAAAGAACCGTGCCCACCAAGCCCCGTTCAAAATGCGTGTGTGTGAGAAAAGATAATTACTGTTGATGTTTAATTCACTACACACCGGGGTGATTTGTTACACGGGCTCGGGAACTGAAATAGTGAGCCTGGCCGGCGGGCAGGAGCTAGCTGGTAGAGAGCCTTGCATGCCATTGGAGATGTTTGGATTTAGTCCTCCACGTATGGAGGAGCCTTTGATGAGACATAATCCAGTCAGTTTCAGAAGACGACTCCACCACAGGGAGAGTATAGGTGGGGAGACTGGTTGGAAGGTTAGGATAGTAGTTCAAGCAGGAGACGATGGTGGCTTGGCTTGGCCAGTCGCCATGCCAACAGCAGGAAGCTGACAGATCTACAATAATTCACCCCTCAATTGCAGCTCTCAGGTGTGGCATCATCACTGTTAAATAGCCTTTCCGTAGACTGGAGACAGTGGCTGTCTGGTGGTCGGTACAAAGAAGATGGATAAATGCAGGTTCTGGAAAGGGGGCGGGGGGAGCGTTCCAGGCAGAGGATACACCATGAGTAAAAACACAGCAGCCTCGGGTGCTGGAACAAGTAGAAATAAGGCCAGGACCAGCAGCCCTGCCTGCATCTGCACCCGTCCTTGTGAATGGTCGCGAAGTGCCAGTGCCAGTGACGGATTGGCTCCTATAATGGGGCCTCGTTCCTAAAAGCCCTGGTGATGTAGCTGTAAGCGCCTCAGGGATCCTGGCAGGAAGGGGCTGTCTCAGCCTTCACTTTTATAGGATGTGTATTTAACATCATTGCTGTAGTAGACAGTGGCAGTGTTTTCCTTTCTGCGGCGGGGAACTTGCACTTGATTTTATCTTTGCCTTCTTTTCCTAAAAAAAGAGGTAGTAAGAATCTGCAGGAGAGACAGAAACGTGGTTGGGGGAAGGAAAAGGAATCAGCACTCCGTGAAAGAGGAGAAAATCAAAAGAAATCCAAGGAGAGAAGAGCTGGGGGATGGGGAGGGCTTTGTGAGGTTTTGCATTTGGCAAAAACGCAAATAAGGCTGGGAGTCTGGGGCCGTTACACAATATTTCATTAAATCCCATAAAGGGTTGTGAAGGGTCAAGGCAGCTTCCATAGGAAGATTTAGCCCCCAAATTAGTCCTTTGTCTCACTTTCTGACCTTACCCATCTCTGGTCTGAATCTTCTTGGGACCGTGTTTCAGGAGAAGACCAGCCTGTGCAAAATTTCTTCTCAAATTCTGATTAAAGAAGTACAAGCTAATGTCCACAGGACAGGACAGCAAATTGGCAAAGAGCATGGCACAAAAACAAGCTTTGTTTGTTCAAATCTCAGATCTGCCACTTCCTAACAATGCAGTCCTGGATAAATACCTTGTCCTCTCTGGGCCTTAGTTTTTTCATTAGTAAAAATAAAGATAAAGCCATTCTACGTTCCCAGGAGTGTTATGAGCATCAAATGAGATGACAGTTTAGCCCTTGATATAGTAACTGACACGTAGTAAATGCAGCATAAATTCTAGTTTGGCTCGCTTTTGTGTGACTCCCGCTAAATGAATATAGTGTTGTGGTTTTACATTAAATAAATATAATGAATATAATGTATATGTCCCTGTGGAGAGAGGAGAGAGTCATCCTTGGAAGGCAAAGTTATTGGTAGTGACGAACTAAAGTGGTAGACATGTAATCCAACAGTGGTGACCCTACATACCGCATCCCAAAGGTGGGAGAACACTCAGGGGGCTGCAGGGCCAGAGGGAGGCAGCATCCAGTCAGACTGAGAGCACTAGGAAAATTTCCCTGACAAGGGGGGGTCTCAAAATGAACGGAAAGGACAAGGAGTGTGGTTGCCAGCTTCCAAGATGGCCCCACTTCCTCATGCTAACATCCGTGTATGGTTGCCTCCTACATTGTACCTCTGTGATAAATATTGCAGCTTCCATCTTGGACAAGCCACTCTCTCTCATTCTCTTGGATCACTATGCTCTGAGGAAGCCAAATACCATGTCATGAAAACATTCAAGCGGCCCCGTGGAGGGGTGCATGTGTTAAAAACTCATACATCAGGTCAACAGTCAGCAAAGAAGGGAGCCCTTGCAGCAACCATGTAAGTGGAAGCATTTCTCCAGTTGCTGTGGAGCCTTGACATGACTGCAGTCCCCACCGACGACTTGACCAGAGCCTCAGAGAGACCCTGGACCGGGCTTCTCAGCCAGGCTGTTTCCACATTCCTGATCCTCAGTAACTCAGATAATAAATGTGTAATACTTTAAGCCCCTGAATTGTAGAGTAATTTTTTGCACGGCAGTGGATAACTGATACAAATAGGAATACTCTGGATTGGGGCACTGGGCTGGCTCAGTTGGTAGAGCAGACTACTCTTAATCTCAGGGTCGTGAGTTTGAGCCCCCTGTTGGATGTGGAGCCTACTTTAAAGAAGGAATACGCTGGATGAAGAAGTGAGGAGGATATTCCAAGTGGAAGGAAAAGCATGTGCAAACGTAACGAGCTCTGAAATAATCTGGGTCCTAGTTCAAGCATTCTGGTGACAAAGACCAGGTGTCCCAGGGAACCGGGATGCACTTACACCTATTCTTTGTCCCCCTAACTACTTTCGGTCCCCACTTAATTGACATTCTCAGAGTGCCCCTTCTCCCCATTCTGTCCATTCTTGTTATCTATTGCTGTGTAACGAACTACCCCAAAACTTAGTGGCCTAAGACGACACTCATGTATTATATCACACAGTTTTGTGGGTCAAGAGTCGGGCAGGACTCATCCGGTGATTCTTTGGCCCCTTGTAGCATCACCTAAGGTCACTCAGTTGTACTCGGCTGGTGGATGGGCTGGTCTAGAAGGCCAGATACAGTTTCCCTCACATGTTTGATGCCTTGGTGGGAATGACCCGGAGTCTGGACTTAATGGGACCAAAATGGCTATACATGATGAGGATGGAGTGGTCATCCACTTTATGTGATAGCCCAGAGTCCCAGGGAGAGTCTTCCAAGAGGCCTGAGTGACAGCTGCAATGCTTCTTATGAATTGACCTCATAGGTCCCAGAATATCACTTCCACTCCTACCACTGATGAAGGAAATAATTAGGGATATCCAGCTTTGGGGAAGAGGTTCTATTCTACATCTCAATGGGAGGAGTAGCAAAGAATCTTCAATCATCTGAATCTGCCTATCTGGAGTAGGTCTGCCCTCATAAGTTACGATAGTACCATGTACTTTTTAAATCATAATTTGCAATTTTACATGTATTTGTGTACATATTTATTCAATGTATTTCTTTCCAAGTGGATCTAAGCTCCGTGAAGTCAGGGCATATCTGTTTACTCACTACCATGTACAGCTTCTCGCCCACAAGTCTTGTCCATACAAAGTGCCCAACAAATATTGGTTTAATAAATGAGTGAACGTTGGGGTGCCTGGGTAGCTCAGTCGGTTAAGTGTTTGACTCTCGATTTCAGCTGAGGTCATGATCTCACAGTTTGTGAGATCGAGCCCTGTGCCAGGCTCTGCACTGACAGCACAGAGCCTACTT
This sequence comes from Panthera uncia, assembly GCF_023721935.1. NCBI lineage: Eukaryota > Metazoa > Chordata > Mammalia > Carnivora > Felidae > Panthera > Panthera uncia. Next base: position 144,096,649 of record NC_064810.1, read on the forward strand.
AGGCTTCTCTTTCTCCTTCTCTCTGTGCCCTTCCCTTGCTCGTGTACTCTCTCTCAAAATAACTTAAAAATAAACTAAAAAAAAAACCCAAAAAACAAAAATAAAGAGTGAATGTCTTCCCTTCCTGAAAGTAAATTCCAGTAAGGCAGGAATGTGTCCATTTTGTTTACCTCTCTGCTATAGGACCTAACACATAAATAGGTGCTCAATAAATTGCTCTTCACGAAATTGGAATTGGATGCAGAAAGGACAATTTAGGAGGCTCTTGAAGTCATCCAGGATCTGATCAAAGTTCATGAGAGTGGAGCTACAGAAACAAGGATGGACTGGAAAGACAGTGGATAGTATTATCAGTCAAGTGTTGGGCACAGGCGTGAAGAGACAGCATGAATCTAGAACGGAAGTGGCTCCCCTCAGTGAGTACAAGGAAACAGGAGAAAAGGAAGGTTTGGGGAAGGAACTGGGAGGTCAGTCTGACGTGTTCATGGGACAAACAACCATGGAGTGAGACCATTGCCCCTTCCCCCAGGCCTGGGTGAAGTGTAAAGGGCACGTTGTTGTCCCAGTTTGAAGTACAAACTTGCCATGATGCACATCTCGCAGCTCCAACTGGGTGAGGCTTTATTAAGATAGGACCTTCCACAGAGAGGCAAAGCCAGGAGTAGCGCACGGGACCCAGGCAAGTGTGAGCCACATGCTGCCTCCCTGCACATGTGAGGATGTGAAACTCCCTCAGGCCGCCGTTGGTGGAATCAAAAGCCTACAATTCACGTGCTGGATTATTTTATATTTTATATATTCTAAGTATTTTTTCCCTTACCTAAATTATTTAGTGAAATCGTTTCAAAGTTGGAGCCATCTCTAGGAAAATGTAGACAACAGCTTTTCTGTGCGATTGAGAGCTGGAAGGGTGACCCGTTCACTCTCAGAATCATCATGGAGGTATCATTGGTACAAAGCAGAAGAGATCCTCAAAGATAAGTCAAAATGCAGGGATACTAATCCAACCCCCATTCTCTCCACAGAGTTCTTTCCCGTGTTAAACCTTGTTGGTTATGAATTTAAGGTTGTCAAGGAAAGCTGCGTTTCTCCCTAACATGACATATTCCGCAAGCATACAAGGAAACCTTTGTAAGTTTCTCAGTATAATGTGGCTCCTAAGAAAAACATGGGACCGAGCACCTGTTCCGGCAAAAACTGGACAACCCTTAAAAGGAAACCTACAGAAACATTAAACAATGTTGCGCTGACTTTGAAATACCACGTTGGATGTTTTTAGCTGAAGCTGCCCCTAATTTGGGGTAGCAAGTAAAGAAAGAACTTGTAAACCTACTATCTGGGTGCCTGGGGGGTTCAGTCAGTTAAGTGTCTTGACTCTTGATTTGGGCTCAGGTCATGATCTCAAGGTCCTGATACAGAGCTATGTGTCAGGTTCCACACTGGGCGTGCAGCCTGCTTAAGAGTCTCTGCCTTTCTCTCTCTCAAAAAATAAAAGAAAATAAAATGGTAACTTTCTAGGCACGAAACCAAAACCAAAAAGAGATTGATTGCTTAATTTGGTTGCATAAACTTTGAAATCTTCTATACCTCAAAAACTAATTGAAAAGGCAAAGCGAGAAAAAGATTTTTCTGCCACTAACTTAAGGCACAATATATAAAGGCAGCCTAACACCACGATTAGCATCCTGGTTTTGGCATCACCCAGTCTTGTGTTCAAATCCTGGCTCGCTCTGCAGATGTACGAATTTAGAAAAGTCAATGTAAACACCACCTAAGCTTCAATTTCTTCATGTGCAAAAGAGACAAAATAATTCCCACGACGAGGTATTGTAAGAATCCAGAACCTCATGTACAGTTATATAGATTGTTCACTGCACAAGGCAGCGTAGCTGAGGGAACAAGTAGGAGGTAAAATCCAGCTCACTTTCCATTCACCACGTCATGGAGCCTGGAGCATGACTGTAGTTTCCTATCTGAGGTGATGGATACATGTTCTCATTTGTATTAAGGAGTCATATGAGCCGGTCTGATCGTAATTGCATAAAATACATGAAAATGATGTAAAACCATTATTACATTAAAGTTGTATAAAACAACACACATAAAGCACTTACCTCCATGCCCCGTACATTATAGAAGTTTATTAAATGGAACTATTACCATTAGGGACAAATAGAAGAAAAATGGACCTTCAGACTAGTGAGTGATGACATGTACAGACAGTTGACAAGAAAAGTAATGAAAATATCTAATAAGCAGGAGAAAAATATCCAACCTAAAAGTATAATCAAAGAAAATTAAATTAAACCTAGAAACCACCTTAATCTAAAAGTGGTAAACTCTTTTAAACACCAACACTCGAGAACAGCCGAGTTGTGAAACGGGCCTATCTCATGACGTTCGGATTACAGAGCAAGTTGTGAGCCCCTTTCTGGAGAAATTTGACAATATGTACTGGGAGTTTGATTAAAAAAAAAAAGGTGGAGATCTTGCCATCTGCAACAACCTGGATGGGACCTAGAGAGTATATGGCTAAGTTAAATAAGTCACACAGAGAAAGACAAATACCATACGATCTCCCCCAAATGTGGAATTGAAGAAACAAAACAAATGAACAAAGAAAAAAGAAAAGAGAGACAAACAAAAAACCAGACGCTTAACTATAGAGAACAAACAGGTCGTCACCAGAGGAGAGGTGGGTGAGGGGCAGGTGAAGCAGATAAAGGGGACTAGGAGCACACCTACTTGTCTTGAGCATTCAGTACTGTAGGCAAGAGTTCGATCACTATATTGTACACCTGAAACTAATATAACACTATGTCAATTATACTTCAGGAATTTATTGATTGATTTAAAAAAATTTTTTAACATTTATTCATTCTTGAGAGACAGAGAGAGACAGAAAGAGACAGAGCACGAGCATGGGAGGGGCAGAGAGAGGGAGAGACACGGAATCCGAAGCAGGCTCCAGGCTCTGAGCTGTCAGCCCAGAGCCCGATGCGGGGCTCGAACCCACGAGCAGTGAGATCATGACCTGAGCCAAAGTCGGATGCCTAATGGACTGAACCACCCAGGCGCCCCATACTTCAATAATTAAAAAAAAACAATGGCAAGCACAGAAAAAAAAGTTTGAAAACCACCCATACCCTTCATGTTTTACCAATTTCCCCTGTTCATAGCTAGGCAAAAATAAACTTTTTAAAGAATCAGAGCTGAGATGCAAATGCATATTGGTAATGCAGAGTATTCATTGCAGCCTTATTTTTACCGGCCAAAAGTAAAACAGCTAAAATATCCGACAGTGAGGGATCAGTTGCTCAAAAATGGCTGATCAGCTGAATAAAAATAAGAGGGGAAAAGTGAGGAAGCGTTGCCCTGATCCTTCATCATCTCTGTGGTTTCCCTTAGATTAGTTGGCCCCACCACTTTAACCTTTGGGGGACTGTCTTCCTTCTTCTGGTGGAGAGTATACGATTGGTATGTTGGGACAGGTTCTCGAAAGATGGGGCCTGAGCCAGAGCCATCTTGAAAGATGGGGGGTTTCCGTGGTTGAGGGAGAGGGTGCTCCCAGGAGAAAGGGAATGAAGGAAGCAGGATGGGGCAGGGGAAGAAGTCAAGCAAGGACATGGTGTCCACTTCATCCTGCTTCAGTCTGATCCCAGGGCAGGGGGTGGGGGGGCCGGAGCATGAGATGTACCACAGAGTCGGTCCCCGCCTGAAGTGAGGGGGCCACTCTTCTATACCTCCTTGTCAGTCAATCATGGGATGACAGATGGGTGGGTGGAGGCCAGCGGATGTCACTCCTGTTCCACCAGGAGCCATTCTCTGAAGCGGGGACAGCTGTAAGCCAACTGGTGGCCAACCCTGATAACCAGCCTGGGTGGGCACTGCCTCAGGGATATGCCACAGGGACAGGGTGCATATCCTGCCTCAGGTCTCTGCCTGCGAGGGATGGTGAGCACTTTCACCGCATGGCAATTACAGGTTATCTCAGTTACCTGTGGAAGTCGGCCTGCCACTGCCCTGGGTTGCCACTGAGTAATTAGGTACCTTGTTCGTTAAACTATATCTCATGGGGAAAGAGGGCCGGCAATTTGCTTCGGTGAAGTACAAGTTTATGGATGCTGTCCACAGCCTGAAACCTGATATTTTAAAACTGTTTCCCATATATTTTGCAAACCTTCTACATAGGAAATAAAAGGCAGATTGAAAAGCAAGTCACGGAAAATGCAAGGGATGCCACTTTAAGGTTTGGGAAGGGGACAACATTTAAACAAATTGGCCGGTTTACGGAGAGCAAAAAAAAAAAAAAAAAAAAAAAAAAAAAAGGATACGGGGCAAGACTGAGCTTTCAGCCTTAATTTCTGGATCATGAACAAACACTTCCGTCTCCCTTAGGAAGTCCAGAAGCCACCCAGGAAGGCTCTCGGAGGAGAACACCCAAGTCATACCAACCCTCCCATCATTCCCTGGAGGGAACACAGCGTGTGGGGTCCTGAGGAAAAGTGAAGCTCCGCGGGCTGTCCTTGGCTTGGCCAAGGAAAGAAGCTGCCAGAAGCTAAGGGACAGCTTGTTGGCTGCTGGCAAGGCCACCTCAGGCCTGTCCACTGCATCGAATTAGTATTAGCCAGGACCCCACGCTCCAGTTCACTGTTACGTCCACGGCCAAGGATAATTTCTCTCCTACACGACGAGGAGGAATAAACAATTTGAGTGAGTCCTGCTCAGCTTTATCCAGATTCTTCTTTGCCGGCCCCAGAGCCGACCCACTGCAAAGGATCCAGCTTGCACTCCTGTCTGAGGTGCTTGAATTCCTACAGTCAGAGCAGTCCGGTTTGGGTCTCTCCCTCCCTCCCTCCGCAGCCCCTTTTCCTAGCGGCCTGTCTCAGTACTAATCCAACCTTCCCTGAAAGGGGAAAAACAAGTTTCTCCAGGATTCTCTCACTGCCCCAGGTCAGGAGCTCTTGAGCAGTGAGGAAATGTCCATCAAGACTCTGTGTTTACTGACCATCTACTATGTTCCAGGCCCGAGCTGGACCCAAGGGTCACACAGATGAGTCAGACCGAGACCCTCAGGGCCTCGTCATCAAGTGAAGACAAGCGTACAGAAACACCCAGCGCAGTGTTTGAATCTCAGGTGTGTGAGAATTCTACATGTTTCTTCCGTAACTCAAGACTATTCTATTTCTAGCCCACGTTCTGCTTCAGCAACAGAAACACGATTCACCTGCAGTTAGTTCCCCGCTGGTTTGTCTGGAGTGTTAGCATATTTAACCTCCTCATTTCCAGGAGGTTAGCATACGGTCAAGGACGGGAAACCCAGCGTCTTTGGTCACCGTCTAATCATAGTGCCCAATACAACCTCCCCTCTGCCTGTCTGGTGCCTGGGCTCTGGTCTGTGGCGGGGGGTGGGGTGCGTGCAGGAGGGACAAGGGGCCGTTTTCGAAAGGTAACTGTGACATAGGGTGGAAGATGGAGCCGGGGACAGACAAAGCCTTTGGCAGGAAGTTGAATCTGGTCTGGATTGGGGAGTGATGGTGGAAGTCCGGAGGCGGGAAGAGAAAGGAGAGGAGTTTGTGAGGCAGAGTTGATGGGACACGTGACTGATGAAAGACGGGGTAAAGGACACGGTGACAGGGAGGATGACTCCCAGGATTTGGCCTTGGGTGACTACGTGGCTGGTCGTGCCACTTTCACCAGCAGTCCACATGTGGCGCAGGGTCCTGCCCGGTGAGCTCAGGGGCACTGGTGAGTCCCACTCAGGCACGTACATGGCTTGTACACGACGGGGCCACCCGGGTAGAACGCAGCGTCCGCACAGAGAAGAGGCAGAAGACAGAGGCCTGCGGAGCAACGACACGGAAGGGGTGGACAGAGGAAGTGAAAACCAGGAGGAGACAGGAACAGGTAAGCGGTGGCCGTCAAACGCACCAAAGGGACAGTTTCCAGAAGGATGTTTTCCAGCAGGATCGGTTGCTGGGGTGGGGCAGCGGATAACAGAAGAGAAGCCCTTGGATTAGGCTCTGTCCCCTGCTAGTTAGTCTGCCACCATCATTCGTCCACTGAGGAGCCGAGGAGAAATGAAAGAAAAGGAGTGGAAAGCAACTAGTTTCGTAGAATAAACGGAGAGAGCTGCATCGGATTTGTCTGGGTTCGGAGTGAGCACACACTGAAAAAGACTGTCTAACCAAGCTCGGCAGAGACACCAGAGTATGGTTTGATGGGGTGCCCGGAGGCACAAGTGGGGAACAGATGACTTTTCAAAATCCTCTGCAGAACAATCTAGAGTTACAACATGCCCGAGACTGCTAGTTTATAAGATGGCAGGGTACAAAAAACTTTCTGACCCCCTTTTCTCTTGGGAATCACCCAAAACAACACGCAGAGAGACAGAACATGAACTCCACTGCTGACAGAAGCAGGGAGCATCTGTAAAGCTGAACCACAGTATATGAGGAAGAGTGGCCAAATGCAGAGAAAATTAAACAGAGTTCTGGAAGATGCTGGAAACACAAAGTGCATGGTGAACCCTGAGGGATGAGGTTAACAATCTTTTCTCTGGATCAGGGATGCGGTACAGGAGCTGGCTAGGGAACTTCCCTGTGTTTTGTACGATGACAGAGGTAATGGGGCCAAATATCCTGAAGTGGAAATTCTATGGGTAACCTTCTCTGATTACAATGCATTTAAACCAGAAATGAATGACAAAGGCTTTGAAATCACTACATGCCAGAATCCATGTGCTACAGCTAAAGAGTTCTCAGGAAAAAAAAAAAAAAATCATAATCTTTTAAAAAAAAATTTTTTAATGTTTACTTATTTTTGAGAGAGGCAGAGACAGAATGTGAGTGGGTTAGGGGCAGAGAGAGAGGGAGACACAGAATCTGAAGCAGGCTCCTGGCTCTGAGCTGTCAGCACAGAGCCCGATGCGGGGCTTGAACTCACGAGCTGTGAGATCATGACCTGAGCCAAAGTCGGATGCTCAACCAACTGAGCCACCCAGGCGCCCAAAAAATTCATAATCTTAAGCACATTATAAATAAGAAAGGAGGAAGAGAAATGAATCACACATACACTCTCAAGGGGTTAAAAAATAAGCCTAAGTAAAGCAGAAGGAAACAACTAATCCATAAAAATAGAAATCAATTAATTATATAATAGGAAACAGAAAAACTATATAAAGATAAATATGGATGAGAGAAAGAGTCAGGCATTTGTTTGAGGGCAAGGAAAAAAGGCACAAAGCATAACAAATGAAAAAATGAAAAAATATCCAGGTATAGAGTATATTAAAAGAATCATAGGAAACTACTTTGATCCATTTTATTCAAATATTTGTAAAAACCTAAATATGAAATAATTTGAAAATCTGAATGGATGATTGTCCAACGAGACATAAATTACCAAAACTGAACCCCGAAGAGATAGACAATTTAAACAGACCAATTGCTTTAGGGGGAAGGAAAAAAAAACTAGAAAAAACTTGTCAAATAGCTACCATCACAAAAACACCAACTCCAGATGGTTTTACAAGGAAAACCTACCAAAACTTTAAGGAATAGCAAAACCAGTGTTACTTAAAATGTTGCAGAATATAGAAAAAGAAATAAAGATTCCAAATTCTTTTTATGCAATCACAACACTGGTACCCAAACCCAACTAACATAACACAAAAAAGAAAACCACAGACCAATCTCACTTATAACTATTGACATAAATACCTAACAACAAATATTAGCAAGTAGAATCCAAAAATCAGGGAAGTTATCCAGTGGGATTAATTGGACTTCATGCCAAGGGGAAAAGACAGCTCTATATAAAACATACAAACACAATCGTATCAATCGGTCAAATTGAAAAATCACAAGGAATCCACATGAAGGCTGAAAAGTGGTCATGTAAGATTCACATCCATTCATGTAGGTGAAGGGGATTAAGAGGTACAAACTTCCAGTCATAACATAAATAAGTCACAGAGAAGAAAAGCACAGCATAGGGAACAGAGCCAAGAATGCTGTGATAATATTGTATGGCGATGACACTTACCATGGTGAGCACTGAATAACGTACAGAAGTACCAAATCACTATGTTGTATACCGGAAACGAAGAGCATTGGATATCAACTATATGTCAATAATGACAAAATAAACATGAATAAATACCTATGCCTTGCACATAGGGGCAATTAAAAACAAAACAGAACAAAACAAAACTTCACATCCATTCTTGATTTCAAGAATGAAATCAATTCAAGTGACCAGAGTTCCCCGGGACGCTGAGCCTTCTTCAGTGCTAACACTGGGAAGTCCCAGGCAAAGGGACAAGTTGGTTACCCTAATTTCCATAGAAATAGAGGAATACTTCCTTAAAAACAGAGATAGAGACAAGCATGGCTACTGATAGACATACATCTCAGTCCAAACGGCGGCATCAGTGAGACACTACAGATATTATCAATAAAGTTGGGACTCGGTCAGTGATGTTCCCTGAGTCCACGCTATTTAACATAGTGTTGCAGAGGTGCTAGCCAATTCAATTTTTTAAGAGAATGAAATCAAAGGTGTAAAAAATTAGAAAGGAGCAGGGGAAATTACCATTATCTGCAGATAATATGATTGTATGCCATCAAAGCCTAAGAGAATCAGCTAAATCATGGCTTCAATGAAAAGCAGGAAAGGCGGTTGAATGTCTAATAATGATACCAAAAAACCAGACAGTATTCTTAGGGAGAAACAGCCAGCGTTAGAAAATATCACAGAAGAAAAGACACCTTTTACAAGAGCAACAGAAATACGAGATATCAAGAAATAAATGTGTACCGAATTGATTCAAATTAACAAGAAATATGCAAGCTGTGGGAAGGAGACTTCAACTGAGGTGTATGGAAAAGTTGAAGAAATGAATATGCATACTCCATCCTGGTATGGGAAGACTGTCAATTCTTCCAAAAGTAATCTATATCTGTAATGTAATGTGATAAGAATAAAAATGCCGACAGGATATTTTTTTAGAACAAGACAAACTGAATTTTGAAATGTCTCTTGAGAAGCTGGAGACTAGGGCTTTACATGGCACAACACAGCAGAACTTCCAAAAAATAATTGTTATTCATCTCTCCCCAAAGCTAGCCAACGTGGTATCTTTTTCCCTTCCTTTTCCTCTCCCTCTCTCTCCCTCTCTCTCTGCCTCTGCCCACTCCCCCGCCTCCCAAAGCCTGCTGGTTTCCTCATCTTCTCAGATTATCCCTCCCAGTCTCATCCTTTTCTACTTAAAGGAATTTGACCTGCTTAAAATTCCATTCCTCTCTTATTCAGCACCCTCCCCCATCCCAACGGAAGGCACACAACCAGCTAAGCTCTAAAGGCTCCTTACAAGGGAGCAGGGAGGAAACTAAGGAGCAGGGGAGCGAGGAGACGGAAGAGAGGAAAGCAGGGGAGGATTGCAAATAATCCCCCAGTCCCACCCTTAACTACAGCAAAATGCATTTTGCTATGACAATTTAATAAGTAATGTGTATTAATTAGCTTCACAGATAGCAACCGTTATACAGATCGTGATAATAGCCATAACTTACCAATCAACAGAAACGAACAGTCATGTGTGCAGGAAATCATTTACCATTCATAAGGCACTTCGATAAAACTATAATGTGGTGGGACAGGCAATATTATTCCCGTTTTGCAGGTAAGGAACTGAAGCCTTTAAAGATAAATGACTTACTAAGTAGACACATTATAGAGTCTGCACTAGCCTATCGTCTATGGAAGGTACTCTGAAAATGAGGCGCGGGTTGTTTATTCATGGGTCCAAAATATTTAAGACTGAATCACTCCTTTTGTACAATAATCAGCACTGGAAAAGATGGATCTCATACTTGTGTCTGTGTGACGTATGTTTAGCATTAATGTCCCACATGGAAGGGCAAAAAGGGCTAGAAATAATACAGGAATCTTCTAAGAGAAATTAAGAAAAATAGACGCAGATCTTTCTTTCCACGTTGGTTTGCTGTGGCCACAGAGAGCTCAGAGTATCTGCCTGAATCTCATTGGAAACTTTTTACCTGCAGATGCTGTAGGTGCCCAATTGAAAAACCCACGGAGCAACGGATACATAAACCTAATTTTTTCTACGACAGGACTACGTTGCCACTCTCCATCAGTCTTTCAGTTTTTTCTCAAGGCTAACATTTTTTCCACATCTTTTCTTTCCTCCTTCCTTTGAAAATTGCAAACACGTCTAAAACACTGGCCATCTTTAAGGTATGTGCCGTCTGTAAATTAGTTCCAGTGAGCGACAACAGCCATATTCCATAACTCCACCCTTCAGCCAATGTATCAGTCAGGATTTGCTGGGTTAAGCGGTGGCAACAGATAAGGTCAAGATCTCTACGCCTTAAAACAATAAAGTTTCTTTCTCACACATACAACGCGTCGCATGTGGGCGGGCCACAGTTCTGCTCACCGTAATCTCTCAGGAAGCCAGGCTGATGGAGGCCCTATCTCAGTTTCCATTTCCATGATTCTGTCCAGAAGTAACACACATCACTTCCGCTCATATTCTACTGGCCAAAGCCAATCACACGGGCCTGCCTGAATCCAACAGACTGGGAATCCCTCCCCCCAAGGGATGGGCACTGAATGCTTTTGAATCCGAAGACAGTCTGCCACGATCCCGTTGGTCCTGTGGGGTCCGTGGTCACACGAAAAGCCAGACTGGACTATGTAAAAGAACACCACCAAACAGATAACCCAGTGCCTTGACCTCATTCGCCCTTGGATTTCGAATCAGGTGGAAGTGAGTAGGAATGCTTGCTCTAATTAAGAACTCCTGACCTCTTGCAAAGGAGGTGAGAGGGAGGCAAATACATAAGAGTTCAATATTGCGGGCAGAACTCAAACAAAGACCTTATTTTGGTACGAAAGGCCATATTTTGTGAGGGAGAAAGAAGCAAATGAACATATTGTGTCATTACATTTCTCAAACTTCTGGATACAATGAGTGGGCCAAGTCTAAATATCTCAAAAATGTCTTGCCTGCAGATGCACAGATATCAGTAGTCTGGTTATTCACTCAGCCGAGTCAAATTGTAAAAATGATTATGGCCCCGGAAGCTTAGCTCTTTATTTTAAATCTCTAGGTACTAATCCATTCCCACATTCAAGATTCTGTTCAAAATTAATCTTTGAGAAGCCATCCAGCCAACTGTACCTTCAGGAACTTCATCTACCCTTCCCATTGTCCTCTAGGTTCGTGTATATTTTATCCTGTTTCTATATATTGTGTTCTTAATTTCTCAAATTCTTTGTTACAGGCTCACATAGAAAATAATTTGCTTTTCTCCTCACTGAGTTTGTTGGGCTTAATGTGTGTGTTAAACACACAGATTTGGAGAGGCATAGGAGGGGTGGGGGTGAAGACGGGCAAGGATGCTGAACGTTTATACCCTTCCTGCAGCAAGTAGAAATCCTGCCCCAAACTGAATTAAGTAATGAGGAAATCTATTATAACTCTATACTTATTATAACTATATGGACCTTTAATATAACTAGGGAGCCTAGAGGTAGGATGTACTTCAAGTTTAATCAAATCAGAGGTCCAATGAGGTCATCAGGAATACAAATGCTTTCTATCACTCCACTCTGCCTTCCTGGGTGCCAGCATCATTCTCAAGCTAATGGAAATATGGCTGCCTTCTCTCCTTGTAGTTCTTTAAGGGTCAGTGAAATTGTTCCTGGAAGCCCAGTAGTACATTTCACTAGCCCTAATCATCCCTTCTTGAATCCATAATGGGTGATGGGGAAGGAATTACTAACATTGTCCTAAAATGGAAGGTGAATATCCAATTGCAATGAGCATTACCATGTGCAACCCACAGTAAGATTCTACTTCAAGTCATTTCCCTTCCCTGTGCCTCAGTTTCCTCATCTGTAAAACTGGATGGTTTCTGAATTGCATTCTGACTCTAACACTCAGTGACTCATGAGTCTTGGGGAGAAACTGAGTGATGAAAATAACAATACCTCTGACGCTCAAATTTGTCATCTGTAAAACAGGGGTAATAATGCCTGCCTCACAGAGTGGTTGACAGAACTGACTGAGGTAATGCAATTAAAGAGTCCAGCACTATGCCTGTCACCTTGTGGTTCCTCAACAAATGACATAATAATGTTGATAATAATTTGTGGAGAAAATGCTGATATTCCTAAGAAAACTTAAGAACTCATAGAGAGCAAGGAGTTCCTTTTCCAAAGAAAACAAATTAATTCTCTCTGTTTGGCTGGGCTTGCTTTGGTTTTGGTAGCCCTTTAACTTAATTCTTTTAAAATCATCTTTTGAGCTGAAAATAGCTTCATCATTTTCAAGACACATTTCCAGAAGGAAATTACATTAGGATTACTATGCCCTTGTCACCCTTAACTGTTATTTGCATCTGAAGAGGAAACATAGCATTTAAATTCCAGATGCTGACTGTATAATTTATCTTTCTGTGGGCACAGGCATGTTTCCTTATTGTTCAGTTCTACTCTGCCTGCATTTCACAAATCATGGGTGCATAAAACTATTAACACTTAAATGATTTCCAATTCGGTCTTCATGCCGTCTTTGGGGAAGGATGCGATGGCTAATGGTTCAAATGATCCACTATACCCACTGTACTCTCTACGTGAAAGGTCTTTGCCCCTTTACACACGGGGTGCAGGGAATGCTTTACTCAAAAGTAGGAAGCAATCACACTTATAAACTCCTGTTGGGACACACTGCCATTCTGGTAAGAACCATTTATACAGCAACATAGGGTCAAACCCTTTTCAAGAGGAAATACAAGTGTCAAATTATTTCTGACTGAGCAGAAACAAAATAGACTACTTCACCCACTGAAAGATACTTGACTCACTTAGGCTGTGAAAACTTCAGTGGTTTTGAAAAGCGGAAAACGAAGTCTTCTCTGTCCCAGGATTCTATCGTCACCTTAGCTCAACCCCGGTGGATTTAAGTAATTCAGGTCAGATTTCAATAATCACCACCACGCGAACGGTGCAGATCCTAATTGTGAGAACAGTTAGAGAAAAGATATTTGCGAATGGCTTGGGTTATAATTTTAGAGTCTCCAAAAGACCTGCCAGGTTTTCCGCCTACCCTGAGAACCGAAAGCAGCAGGCTTTCCTGGCCTTGCTCTAAACAATTCTGGGACAGGGCAAAAAGATTTAATTACCTGATTCAGGAAACAGTTGCACCTAGGAGATAATACTGTGAAACAGTTAATTTACTTTTGAAAACTTAGAACTGACACAGCAACGCGCACACCTCAAGACCTTCTCCTCTATATTATGTAAAATACGCTGTCAGAAACTCTAGCCAATACCGATTAGTTCTTTGCCTTGTAAGACTCTCCTTAAAATCATCCACCCCAGGGGGCGCCTGGGTGGCGCAGTCGGTTAAGCATCCGACTTCAGCCAGGTCACGATCTCGCGTTCCGTGAGTTCGAGCCCTGCGTCAGGCTCTGGGCTGATGGCTCGGAGCCTGGAGCCTGTTTCCAATTCTGTGTCTCTCTCTCTCTCTGCCCCTACCCCGTTCATGCTCTGTCTCTCTCTGTCCCAAAAATAAATAAAAAACGTTGAAAAAAAAAATTTAAAATCATCCAGCCCAGGTCTAAACCCAACAAATGCCCTCCCTGACTGCCCCTTCTATGATGTCACTAAGATTCGGTCAAGGCAGTGTTCACCCCAACTCCAGTAGGCCTATTACACTTAGTTTGCCTTGACCCACAGGCTTTTCTACTGATCTTTCTGGAGTGATGACAGCCCAAAATTCTTTCCTGCAGAAAAACCTCTCAGAGGACACCACAGAGATGGGTAAAACATGTCCAATCCTCCTTTCCCATAAACCTCCTTTTCCTGGTCAATCATAACAAATATATAGTTTATGTTCTCTACCTATTGGTCTGGACATCAGGAATTGTACCAGAGTGTCACGTATAGAACATGTGGGCCTATAGATAGCTTAGAGTCAGATAAAGGACTGAGAAGCTCCCCAACATGAGCAGTCACTACTTGCTTGACACAGGACAACGGGTACAGACACCAAGGCCAGGAGGCCTCAGAGGAGAGATACCCCCTGGGGCCTGGAAGGACCAGCTGCTGGAACCAGTTGCTTACCCTTTCCCTCCCCGCTCAGAGCCTCCCAGGATGCTTCTCCTCGGCTCTCTCTTCCAGAGCCTTAACTGAAGCCAAAACAGGACCGTTCATAATTCATGAATATACTTGATGAGTTTGCTTCTCATTCAAACTGCAGAAGACAATAAAAGATGTCTGAAGGAAAATCCAATTAAGTAGTCACATGATTACAAGGGCCAGGAGAGACCTGAATCGCTTTCCCTCGGTCCTTCCTTGTTGCCATTTAAATTCTGCCCAATCACATGCAATAGTTGTTTATTCATTTGAAGGCTTATTTCCCCAAATGCCAGGGCATCATCAAAGCCTTTCCATGTGGCATGCAGAAATCCTTCTGAATAGAACTTCTGTATTTATTCTCAAAAAGCAACCAACAATTAAAAATCTCCACAATTTCATGGCTATAAAATACAAAATGTCCAAAGCAGATCCAGACACACTTCCACGCTCTTTCCTTCTCTAAGCTTATAACTGAAAGGACAAAGCAATTGAATAAAACTAAACACAGTAGCAGAGTGTAAGAACCTCCCCACCCCTCGCTGACCCTCAAGGTCCCAACTACCATCACCACCAAGACCTAGGTACCTTTCTCCTAATATGTGCCCAGCACTAGCAATATAGAGGTTAATAAAACAACCTCAGCTTCTGCTCCTACAGACCTTTATAGGCAAGAAAAGGAGACGTACATTAAAAACATACAAGTAAAAAAATACCTAATGGGCATATCATCGTAAACCGAGTAGTTTTCATGAAAAGAGGTAGACATTATGAAAAATAGTAACTGGTGGCTGTGAGGCTAAATTTTACCCCAAGATGTAATTTTGGGTTTTTTTTAGATCAAAGATTGCCTTACTTCTCCACCTTTGAAAAATCAGAACGTTCATAATAAACACCTAGATTTCTGGCTTCTCTTGAAATCTGTGAGATTTGGCCACTCAAGATCCCAAAGTCGTGCTGGCAGCTTCCCCTTTAGAGAAGCCTGTGTATTCCCCATTTGCCACAGCCCCAGCCCAGTGGTCTTCACGAATTTGGGTCACCTGGCTTCCACGGGAATTTGAGCTGATCGCCCCTATTCTGAACCAAGCTGTTTGGGCACAGAGATTCCAATTTCATGGAGGTGAGGTGTGGCCAGAGCATTAGGGATATTTTTTAACTCCTCAGGAGGTAATTCTCAATGTAGCTGAGGTTGAAAACCACTGTAGTGGAGGGTTTTAAATAGGGGAAGGATACTATTTGATTTTGAAAGTTCTGTAACACTAACTCTGTACTGATTATAAACATAGTTATCACGGTTTCCTCCTTCTAAGAATCAAGCCTTACCTGAAACTCTTTTACCATAAACAACATTGGAAGGGTGATAACGAATTCCATTACTGAGAACAAGGACGCCCACAGTGCCTGGGGAAATGGGCCAGTTTTTTCTTCAAATTCAGAACAGAACACCTGTTGTGGTACATATCGAGTCCACCTGGAAGATTAAATGCCAAGCAGTTCATAGCTCATCCTACCCAAACGTGGGAGGGACGAGCTTGCATCCAATTTTCTGTCTTCTAGGGTCTCCGTGTGCTCACCCCTCTCTCAGGCTGAGGAAGAAGTCTAGCCCCATGGATCCCTGTCTCTTAAACCTTCTTCTCCAGCCTGCTCCTCTCCAGGGTCCCACCTCCTCTTCCTCTCCACCTTCACTTTGGGTCGTTGGTCATTTATTTCAATCACCTGAGGACCCAGAGGAAGCTTTTGAACCACTCGGGTGGAAGGGGAAGGAGGGAGACGAGGAAAGCAGTTTCCATCGCTGATGTGATTCAAGCCCAGTGGTTCCTGAAATGTCAACCCAGACCAGGAGCATCAGCATCACCTGAGAAATTGGAAATGCAAATTCTTGGCCACCAACCCGGACCTACTGAATCAAACATTCTGGGGAGGGAGCCCAGCGATCTGTGTTTTAACAAATTGTTCAGTTGATTCAGTCGGTTGGGAACCACTATTCAAAACAATCACACATATCAACCCATCGAGAGAAATCGCCTCTTAACCACAATGCCTATGTGTTACGATGCTATGAGAATGTCTACCTCCTCTCAGCTTTGAGTTGCACCCCTTTCTGTCCTCTTACTCTGGTACATGTCTACCCCCAAAGGGTATGGCTGTGTAACATGACTGAGATAGAGAGTAAACTCAAAAGAAAAAAAAAACAAAAAACCCAGAACATAATAAGGCAAAAAGACATTAAACTGGGGGAAGCTTCTTATTACAAAACAAAATTATCCCGAACAAAAGTGCTGTGTCATTAGCCCCTGTACATCCCGAAGTAAACTCTCTGCAACTAAATATCACATTAAAAAAAAAATTCTCACGTGCTTCAACACACATGAAGAAAAGAGCATTCACGAGCTGGACACAATTGTGTTCAGTATAATTATTATAAATCTCTGAGAAAAAGGCCATACAGCCAAAGTGGTTCTTATGGTGTTTAGTTGTAATTACATTTTTATTTCATCAAGTTATTGCAACGAGTTGTTTTCACATACACACACACACACACACACACACACACACACATAGTGCCTATAGAGGTTAATTTTATTTAGACATTTTTTAACAGATGTTTCAATTCCAACAAGCTGGATTTGGGGTACCAGTACAAACACCAACAAGGCCAATAATTCCTAACTGCTTCTTCCCACTCCAAGACTGAGATTTATTTGAACAGATAAGAATTGGTGTTTAAACAGATCCAGCCTGAGAAAGGCCATAGACTCAGGCCACACCAGTTCATGATCTTATTCTTAATGAAAGCCGTTTGGTCTCCACTACAGATGCCCCAAATCCTCACCTCCCCCAGGCAAGTAAATCTAGAAAGCCATCACTTACTTATGTTTTTGTTTCTTTCTTCTTACACTTAAAATCACACTCCGTGTGCGTGTACGTGTATGTGCGGGTGAATGTGCACATAATAGAGTTTAATACACATGATGTTACGTATCTATTGATCTAAGATATTACCATATATACATATACATATATATGTGCATAATAGATATCGGACTTATTTTATGCCATTAAATATTCTTCAAATCATAGTTTTTGATAGAGAAAAGATACCCCAACCTATGATATATTGTAATTTCTTGAGCCATTCCTATTATTGGACAGTTAGGCTGTTTTCAATTCTTTCACAATAATAAATAATGCAGCAACAGACATCCCTGCACATAAATCTTTGTCCACACCTTTGACTACTTTCTTAGGATAAATTGCTAGAGAATAAATAATTGGGTCAAAGGGAAGAAACATTTTTTAATGTTTGGTACTCAGTGCCAAAATGCTTTCCAGAAAGTTTATATTAATTTTTCATCCCACAAAGAGTAAGAAATTACTCTTTTACTGACACATGAAAATTGGGCCTAAAAGCAACGGCCATAACAGTGCAACCTTAAAGCAATGCTCAATTTGGACACTTTTATCCCCAGGGGACATTTGGTGATGGCTAGAGATATGTTTCATTGTCATATCTGGTAGGATGCTACTGATACCTATCTGCCTACTGATCTCCAGTAGGTAGAAGCCAGGAATGCTGCTAAACAGCCTATAATGTTCCAGACATCCCTCACAACCGAGGATTATCCATCCCCAAATGTCAACAGTGTGAAAGTTGAAAACTCCCTCACTAGAAGCATCCTCTCCAAGACCAGGACCCAAACAGGATACTATCACCTGCATCGTTCTCCTGGAAGTCCTGACCTCTGTAATAGGGACAAAATATAAATAAAATACAGAATTGATGACAAAATTATTGCTATCTCATAATGCACAAGTGCAGATTTAAAAATGAAACAGAATTAACTGGAAAGAAGTATTGCGTGAATAGAAATTATTACCCTGCTCTTACTGATTCCCAGTAAAGAACTAAGCAGCTACCAGGTAAAGCTGACTGTATATCACTCCCATGGACTTACGTATTTATTGAGTCAAATATTAGGTCCCTGACGTTATTCTAGAGTTACACCCATGAATCAGAAACATCTCTTAGCTGATGGAGCTTACATGTAAGTATAAGACAGCAAAAAAAACAAAAAACAAAAAAAAGCATATAAACAAGGACACGGGGTATTCATTGGTGATAAATTCTATGGAAAAAATAATAAGGCAGGGCACAGAAGAGGAAGAATTCTTAGAGGGGCAAAGGAATGAGCTCTAATAGATGTTTGTCCTATAAAGATTTGAGCTTCTCCTCTGGGGAGCTTCAGAGTCCACTGGAGGATTTTAAGCAGGACAGTGACATGTTCTGATAGACATTTTCACGGGCAACACAGCCAGTGTGTAGAGAACAGACCGTCAGGAGTAACGATGGAACCTGGTAACAGAGAAAACAGAGGAGTAACCTCTAGGCGGGAATCTGTAAGCCCCGGTGAGAATTTGGAATTTTACTCTGAGGGAAGTGGAAGGTCCCCCGGAGAGTTTTGAGCAAAGCTGTGACATGATAGGACTCAAGTTTTCAAAGGAGCACTCTGGCTGTTGTGAGGAAAACACACCGTGTGGGGAGGAGAGGCAAATGCAAAACAGCAGCGAATAAAAGTCCTTTAATGCTAACAGGACGGGCCTAGCTCCTTCCCCCTTCCTCATTTGCCCAGTCCATTCCTAGATGGTTCAGATCCACAAGCAAGGAAACAACAATGTTTTTCTTTCTCTTGGCAGGCAAATATCAGTTAAAAAAAAAAAAAAAAAAGGCTTTCAAAAAAATTAGGTTGGAAAATTTCCTGTTTCATCTTGGCTTCATTGGACCACCTGGAAGTTTCTTTTGCACGAGGGAGGAGAGAGTTCCTTGACCCTGGGACATTAGGGAGGAGTTAAATCTCACAGCCAGAGT
Source organism: Panthera uncia (assembly GCF_023721935.1). Lineage (NCBI taxonomy): Eukaryota > Metazoa > Chordata > Mammalia > Carnivora > Felidae > Panthera > Panthera uncia. The sequence continues at coordinate 144,115,685 of NC_064810.1, forward strand.
CGGCTGCCAGATTCTGAAGTCGGCCCTAATCATTCTTGGGGATGATGTGTTAGATTTGCTGACGGGAGCCATCCGTACCTGGGGATTTTTAAGAAAGCAAAATGTTGGAAGTGCTCCCAGGTCTCACTGGTTCCCTTTCATGACTCCTTCGAACAACGTCAGGCTCTGCGCGTTCATGTCTGGTTCTGATAGGGAGGAATCATATGCTCCTCTAGACAGACGCCTTGTGGTGATTCCAAGGTTCGAGGTTTCTGTAATGAAGAGTGAAGCCAGACCACAAAAGGCTTCATCAGTTCTGACTCAAAGAAGAATGGGGACACGTGACCACGCTGAAACTAGCATTCCTTAATGATTCTTTCCAAGAACTTGAAATTGTCTTTAGCTTGACAGCCCACTTTGAGAAATGAAGACCAAGGTTATCGTTTTACTATGTTACACATTTTTGTTTAGTGGCTACCACCTCTGTGAGGGCTGTATTTGGTTAGCAGTGATGGGAGACATGGTTTTATGCACAGACAAGTTGTTATCACAAGTTAGGAACGAGGAATGGTAGGAATATCCAGAGGAGCACAGAGCAGAGGAGGGAAAGGCTTGACTCATGAACCAGGTCAAGGTAGGTCCTAGGGGATGTGCCCTGAGTTCAGGACATGCCCCAGACTTGATGGAGATAGGGAGTTCAGGGGGGAGCGATGGGGGGCAGTAGGCACCCAGCCTTACGTACTAGTCAACATGGAAAGTGGCTGGAAACGCTAGGTCTTAAGGGGACACATGTCATCCAAAACTCAGTCCTGGGATTCTCAGATCCTAGGTCTGTCAGCAATGCATCTCAGAAGCAGCTGTGACTGAGACACTGAATTGGACAGTTCTTGAAAGAGCCTTTCTGATACCCTGTGGTTTCTCAATGACTTTCCACTGAACCAAAGAATGTTTGCATGAATGGATGGATGGGATGGATGGATGAATCGAGGTAAATGGCTTAATTGTAAGTGAGCAGATGGAAAAGCAGAAGCTGCTAGCATATTTCCTTAATTGGTTTATCTCTAAACCTATATACAGGATCGTTAGTGTCCTTGATTTTGACTCACTGGGAAAGGCCAAGGGAGCTGATGTGACTCAGAGTCTGGTCTTGATGCTCTTTACGCTACGATCTCATCAAACAAAAACAACCTTTCAGTGGATTCAGGGGCTTCCTTTACCCTTATTACAGGGTGGCATGATTTTCTTTTAATGCCTTTAGAGCCACCAGTGGTGATTTACAGAGCAAAGAAGCAGAGGGAATTCTAAGACCACAGGGAAGATGCTGAACTAACAGAATTCCTGGCTGTGGGGGAGGGGGGGGATACTAGAATGAAAACAGAAGGAAGGCAGAGTCAGCGAGCCTGCTTGGAGAGACAGCACTTCACCTCCATTCCAAAAGAGATCTGGACTGTCTTCCACCAATCACTCTGCCTGCCCTTTCCTCTTAACCCACACCACTGGTCAAAGGCAAGAGGCAAGTCACCTGGCTGAAGAGGGCAATTTTAAAAGGTATAATGGGGGGCACCCGGGTGGCTCGGTCAGTCGAAACTCCGACTTCGGCTCAGGTCATGATCTCACGGTTCGTGAGTTCAAGTCCCACATTGGGATCTCTGCTGTCAACATAAATTCTGCTTTAGAGCCTCCATCCCCCTTGCTCTCTGCCCCTCTCTTGCTGTCTCTCTCAAAAATGAATAAACGCTAAAAAAAATTTAATAAAAGGCATAATGGTACTTCTTTGCTAGGTCTTATTCTTGATTTTTCCCACATTTTTACTTACCTCTGAGCCGACTGGGCTACATGTGGTGCCCTGAACAAGCCCCCTAACCTCCCACCTAGTTGTCTCTGCTGGTATGATTGTCCCTGCCTGACAAGACCTTCTTCCCATCTTTCCCTTTTGAAACCTTGGCTGTTCCTTAAAGCTTGCTTCTCACACATCTTCTTACCTTTATGGTGCCTTCCAGGGTATTTGGTCCTGCCTTTGGACCACAGCTGGCCCTTTCTTTACGGTCTGATCTTTTAAAAGCTGCATAGTTTTCACTACCTACTAAGAAATCATCTACGGTAAGGCTCAACTTTACCATCTGTGAAATGGGGATGTCACCTTCATTGCCTCTCTGACAAAACTGCTAAAATGCATGATATTTCTGGAGACACTGTGCAAACTGTAAGATGCTGAGCAGGTAAGGCGAGGACTATTATAGGAACCCCTGCGCCTCATAATCGTGGCCAGATAAGGACTTTTAAATGTCCTAGATTCTGAAAAGATGATGATGTTCCCCCAACAGAAAAAAAGAAACTACAAAAATAGAAGTAATAGTTAAGCTTAATGTGTGTTGTGTGAAAAAAAAAGTTGGAGGATGACTATTTTCATGCTTTTTCTTTTTGAAAAATTAACTTCTGCTTTTTCTCTGCCTTTTCGGTTTTGTATCTCAGCTTTGCTGCCTTCCTAAGTCTAATGATTATTTGGTGATGCATTTTTTAGATGTTGGTTTGTTTGTTTGTTTGCTTATTCATTCATTCATTCATTCATTTTGAGAGAGAGAGAGCAGGGGAGGGGAAGAGAGGGAAAGAGAGAGAGAATCCCAAGCAGGGATCTCACGAACCGTGAGATCACGACCTGCACCGAAATCAAGAGTTGGATGCTTAACCATCTGAGCCACCCAGGTGCCCCTGGTGATGCATTTTATCTCATCCACTAGATTGGGAATTCCTTGAAGCCTCTGTCCTTGCTTGCACATAGCCAGCATTCAATAAATATTTCTTAAATTAAATTCTTCCTTCTGACGCTCTCCAGAAATTTGTCTTCTGTATTAGCAGAAAAAGCTCCACAAATAGTAGAAAACATAAATGCCTCTGAGCTGTCACGCCTCAATCACGCAACAGGAAATTATTAAAAGCAAAACATGTGTATAATTCAGAACCTGAAACCATGGGAAATATAAACAAAATGAAAGCAGTCCTCAAAAAGTCTACAAAGGGTCAGGGGAAGGAAATAGAACAAGAGAGTCAAGGGAAGGGAGGACTGGGAGGGAGATCAGGAAGCTCTCAAGCAAATGCTTAAAAATAGCAAGTTCTTAGGCAACAGAGCTGAAACGAAGATTGAAATGGACTTTAGATGATACTTTGCCAACCCCCCTACCTGAATGTAAGCTCTTACCCACATACAAGAACAGCATGTGGCCACGTGATGCAGGGCGATCTCCATGGCGTGATGGCACTTCTCTGGTCTGCCTTCTGTCTGTGCTGATGCAGGTTCCTAGAAAGAAGGTTATGACTGGACACTTTCTGTGGTTCTATTCTGTCCTAGAAATCCGAGGCATTTTACTTTCCATGGAGACATACATGGATATTCTCAGTGGCCTCATTTCTTTCTCTTACTTTCTTTCAATATTTCTTTGCCTCTGGTTCTCCGTCATCAGCATTTTATCTGCCCAGCGGGGTTCCTTTACCATTCTTTCTCTGTGCTGTCCAGGCTTTTGGCAAAATGCGTTCTCCTGGGGGGACTACATACTCCAGAAGCTCGTACTCAGCATTTCTGAGCTTCCCAGAGCTACTGGGAAAGGAATAAACAGGTTTGTTTGTTTTTTTTAATAAAAAAATAAAATAAGAGAGAATCAACTTAGAACCAAAGCATTACACTGGGAAAAAAAAAAAAAAAAAAAGCTTTTTGTGCTTATTTTAGCTTTTCATTTGCATCTTATCTTTGCTTTCCTATTTGGGACATAAATTGCTGAGCGCCGTGGTTACAAGACGGCCTTTGCCACCAGAAAAAAAAAACTCTGCTGCTCACCAGCTGTGGGTCTCGGGAAAGCCACCTCACCTCCTTAAGCTTTAGTTTCCTCTTCTGTAAAATGGGAATAACAGTGACATGACACAGAAAAACCACTTCGCCTGGCACCATGCCATGTTTAACTTGCCCACACCCCCGTGGTTTGCCTGCGCTCCCCAGAGAAACTCCTTGTTCTGGAATTCTCGTCTCAGGATCTGCTTCTGGTGTGGAGAGAGGCAGACATTAACAAGACACCTCAGAGTGACCTTCTTTGCTCAGACAGCAGTCACTGCCACGCTCTTCCCTGGTTTTCTCAGCGTAGGACAAACAGACATTGAGGAGTCCACCTCCAGTCGAAAATCCCATATGTGATCTTTCAGACCTGACCACAGGCCATTGCAGAGGCTTTCCCTGGCAGGCTCATGGCGGAAAGCTGCCCTCCCACACCAGCCTAGATGCTCCATCCGGAGGGAGTTGCGGTCAAGGACCAGGTGCCAGCCATGTGTTGAGGCATAGCTTCATTCCTAGCCCAGGACTCTCCATTTGGAGGCCTCATCACTGGGGCCCCTCAACCGATGCCTTTCTCAGGCACCACTGCCACAACCACCTTATCCAATGGGCCTTGAAGACACTTTTCTGACTCAGTATTCGGTACTTTTTCACTCCTAACCCTACTTTCTCTTCTTTCCCTGCAGCCCCCAGGTCCATAAAGCAGCAGAAGCCTTTGTTCAGGGCTCCCCAGGAGTGGGATGATCCCCACGTCTGTGCTAATGCACCTGACCCTTGCCCGGGGACACTTTTCATACGCAGCATGTTGGGGGATCTGGCACTGTTACTTGTGTCACCTCTTGCTTTGTACTGTCGAGGTATGTGATGAAAGGCCTGACCGCGGCTTTCATTGTGGCTTGGGGTTTTAACTGCCCACCTCCACACTTGGAAGCTCAGCTCTTTTTAGCTCAACTCTTGACAGAGATCATGGACCTACAAAAAGGTTACAATAGGACTTTTCGTGGCCTGACAAATGCAGGCCTCTTTTTATTCAGACCTGGCCTCAGAGACCAACTTGCATGAGCTCTCAGGTCTTCTGGAAAGGAAGAGAGACAGATCTCTTCTACCACTGCTCCCGGGGCTCTCAAGTTCAGGGAGTCTATCAGTGTAGGTCAGAGCTGTCCTGGCCACCAGTACCCCAAAGAAGAACTTGACAGGAGTGCAGGGGGAGTCTGGGAACCTGCACATGGGATCCAAACTTAGAGTCATAGGAGTCTAGGGAGATGGCTAAATCTGGAATAGCACATAGGCCACATTGTAAGTCCCTCGGGAGCCAGCTGGACAGCATATTGGCGTATGTGGGAGACCAATGGCCAAGGGTGCAAGGACTAGGAGACCACGCAGACATGAGCACAGCCACTGGGCAGTCTTACTGGGCATGGGCACCATTCTAGCTGCAGGCATGGCGTGCACGGATCCACTATGCAGGACTAGTGTATAACTGAAATAAAGGTTCTAGTGTTTCTATGCAGTTCAAAGTGTGTGTGTGTGTCTGTGTGTGCAAACATGCACATGCATAGGGGTATGTGTACGTGTGTCTTCTATTTTCATGACCACACCCTGAGGGAGATGGCTAGCTTCCTGCTTCTAAAGGCAGTTCCCTCTCCATTCTGCACACTGCTTTCCAGGAAAGGCAATACTGGTTACTGACTTTTTAGGGCATAGCTGGGTTTGACCCTATTAACGCTAAGGCCAAAACTTCTGGACATTTTTTCGTTACTTTTTTTTATTTTGTTTTTAATGTTTATTTATTATTGAGAGACAGAGAGACACAGAGCATGATCAGGGGAGGGGTACAGAGAGGGGAGACACAGAATCAGAAGCAGGCTCCAGGCTCTGAGCTGTCAGCACAGAGCCCGACGCGGGGCTTGAACTCACGAACTGTGAGATCATGACCTGAGCCGAAGTCGATCGCCTAACCAACTGAGCCACCCAGGTGCCCCTCATTATATTTTTTATTTAGCTTTGTCCTTAAAACAAAAGTAGTATATTAAGTTAATTATATAGATCTAATGAAAAGCAAGAAACATATACTAAAAGTCACCGATAATCTCACTATGCACAGATAACCACTGTTAACCATGTTTGCAAAATTATTTTTAGTATCTTCTTTTTTTCCATAAAATTAGGATCAAAGAGTGTATATATATATATATATATATATATATATATATATGGAACATGGTAATCTGCTGTATCAGTCAAAATCCCAGCAGGAACAGAAGATGTGCTTAAATTAAGGTAATTTAAGAAGAGTTTAATAAAGGGCTATTTGCATAGGTATGGGCAAAGGTTCAGGAAACCTGGAGAGATAGTGCAGGGCCCTAGGACTGATGACAGCAGGAAGGGGTTATCCCTGGGCCTGAAGGATCGGGTGAGATTACCAGAACCCGAAGGCAGAGAGGGCCGATTGGAGAGGGACCTTGAGAAAGCCTGAGACCTTCCATCCAGAAAGAGAGCCATCCCGTGGTAACCACACAGGGAGGCAACTAAAGGAATAAAGTCCTCAACTCCCCTCTCCTTCCCTTAAGTCTCCTGCCATGCTCCCCAGTGACTGAACCCAACAGGGACCAAGAGGGCAAAGGAGCCAGTGATACAGACTAGGGGATGACAACCATTCTCTGTAAAGAGCTGGATAACAAAGAGTTTAGACTTTGTGGGCCATATGGTCTCTGTGGCAAATACGCAAGTCTCCAGGTGTAGCATATAAACAGTCATCGACAATAGTTAACTAAGCAAGGCAGAAAATGTGCAGGAGAGATCTAACCGGGTTAAAGAAAGACACCTAGCAACTTGCCTTACTGGTTTAACAAATTGTGAACATTTTACCAAGTTCAAATCTTTTCTTCATGGACCTTCTGGTAAGATAACTTTAAGGTGCATGCTGGGCATGTACATTTCAGCAAATATTACAGAAATAGCATCTAAGCTAAGAAAATATCCAATTCCTGTCATTTATTTGATGTATTTATTTGTACCTCATAATGTTGCAAAAAAGGTCTTAAGGAGGCTTGAATATGTAATATGAGTTGAAGTTAAATTTGAAATAAATGAACTTTTAGGAATTTACCCTATAGATGTAATCATTTATGTGCACAAGGCTTTACATATTCAATAAGAGTCAAATTAAACTAAAAATAAATGAATGAACTTGTAGGAATTTACCCTGTAGATATAAGCATGAATGTGCACAAAGACATACAGAAAAGATATTCAACATTCCTCTTAAGGGGAAAAAAAATTGAAATGATCTAAATCAATTGAGAAATGATTAAATAATTTAAAGCCTATCCACAGAATGGATACTTTCCAGCTATTATTAAAGAAATTCTACAAGAACTGATGTGGAATGATCTCCAGGATGTAGTGTTCAATGAAAAACAAATTGTAAAACACTACGAAGGGTATGCTGTTATCTGTATTATAATATATGTATGTATGTGCATATGTATGTGGTTGTGTATGTATATGTATACACTATATGTATGTATGTATGTATATGTACACACAAACATATATACATACAAACATATCAAAACGTGTGTGTGTGTATTTTTCTTAAGACTTTGTTATTGGGTAGATAGATAAGAAATTACAAATAGTTGTTGTCCTTAGGAAGGGGAATTAAGTGACTTGGGTAGAGAAAAGCAGGGAAATGCAATTTTACCTGTGAATACTTTAGTATATTTTAAATTTTGTACTATTCATCTGTGTTACCCATTCGAAATCACTCATTTATTCATAGAAATTTCAAAAGGGGATGAGAAAATACGTAAGCTGGTACATATATACAGCATGTGGAGAAGTATATATTTCTGGCTTATATTAACTCTCCTGCTCGTTACCTACTCTGAGGGACCCTGATCACCCAGCCATTCCCGAGTATCACACTGGTCCCCCACACTGATGATGCCTTGCCAATTGAACCTAGGAAATAAAAAGTACTTTCTATTCAGGAAGAGTCTTGGTAAGACACAGACATGTCAGAGGGTGAAAGATAAACCCATCGAACCAGGAACCTCCATCTTAAGTGAAGTTCCTAGGGGTGCAGTAGTCTGGAGCATGGTGGCATATTTCCTTTAAAGTAAAAGACAAATCGCTATACTTTATATAACCCACCACTAAGCAGAAAGCACAACTGTTGGGCTGCTTTGTATTTTGGAGGCAATATATACTACATGTACCATTTATCAAATAATAAAGTTGCTACCATTTTCAGGGGCCCGGAGCAAGAGAAGGCTGTACAATAAGTCCAGGGTGCAGTGCAACTGGTCCAGCAGTTATAATGGTACCCAGAGTGTTGTGGCAAATAGGGATGCTTAATGGAACTTCTGGAAAACCCCCATAGGTGAATTAGAGAACAGACCCATAGAATTTGGAACGATATCATGTCTTCTTCTGTCAATAATTATTCCGATTTTAAGAAATAGATTGTGGCTGCCTGCTATGACCTATGAGAAACTGAACATCTAACCGGGGGTAAGGTGACCGTGTTGTCTGAGCATCCCATCATTGACTTGCCACCATTATCTGACCCATCAACCATAAAGTCGGAGGTACACAGCACGGTGCATCACCAGATCCCATCATCAGATGAGAGTGGTTTATCTAAGATCAGGTTTAACCAGGTCCTACATACAAGTACGTTGCACTGGTTTAGACTCCCATAGCAATCACTCTCGCTGCATTGACATTTACCCCCGAGTTCATACCTTACAGCCTCATGGAAGTTTCCTGTGACCATTTGACCGAAGAAGATAAAACTTGGGTCTGGTTTACAGATAGTCCGCACAATACTGAGACATACGCCAGAAGGAAATATTACTGATTCACTCTGAAGTGTCTGAAAAATGATGAAGAATCCTTTGCCCTGGCAAAACTTTTAAGTAACACATCTGATTACCCACTTTGCCTGGACAAAGAGATGGTACGAGGGAAAGACCTATCCCGATTCTTGGGTGGTGGTTAATGGTGTGACCACATGGTCTGGCAATTGGACAAAAACCACCTGGAAAATTGAAGAGAAAAAGTTTGAGGAAGAGATATTAGCACTTACATTCCAGCAAATATTGCAGAAGCAGAATCAAAGATACCGCAGGTAAGCGGGATGCAGCAGGAAGGATGGAATAAGGACCCTGAAAATCTGCTTTTCCATAAATACAAAGAGAAATCAGAAAAATCGTGAAAATCACCTTTTCCAAAACACTGGAAATTAACCAAGGGCTTGCGGCAATCCAAGGAGTGTGTATTCAAGAAAAAGAACTGAATCTTGGTAAGAATAGCCAGCCTTGCAGCATTTTAAATTGCCCTATCCCATCCCCCACCCCCAGCTCCAAAGTAGCCTTGAAAACCACAGTTCCACAATCATAGTGAAAACTAGCCACTCAGCGGTCACTGGAGAAAACGGAGAGTTTTAGAGCTCCCCAAAACCACCACTCCAGAGAATCATCATTATTTGACCCCTCTGGCAGTTCCCTGCACACTCTCGCTAGCAGGTGTTCATGGGACCCAACTCAGAGTTCACTCAGTGTGAACAACATTTTGCTCGGGGGTATTTATCAAACAGAACCAGCAGCAATTGTTGAATATCGCACTCGCCTCAGGGGGCAATAACAGTTGGGACAGACAACAAGCTGACCAAAAAACTTCAAAGGTAAAGCAAAGTTCATAAAGGTCTTTGGAGAGCTCTGACACATTCCTAGGAATCTAGAAGGCTGTGAATATATGCACAGGGCTCTGTATATGCCCAGGGCTGTGCATGAGGCCAGAAAACCACTGAGCAAACCCTAAGCTCTCACCTCTGGCTTACCTCGAGGCTGTGTTCAAGTAGAAAGTAAAGGTTAAGGTGAAAAAAAATTTTTTCAAAAGGCTGCCTGAGCATTGAATGTGTGCCCCAACATGTACACAAAGTCCCTCTGCAAGGACTGGGAGATTTGTTCATTCAAAGCAACGCAGGACGTCTGTGCCTTTGACCTCTAAGCTAACCGAGCAGAGGCTTCAGAGGCCACACGTGACAAAGAATGCAGACCTTACCAAATTGGTTCAGGAAAGTCAGTAAACAAACAAATAGCATCTGCAAGATAGCAACAGAAACACCAAACGACAGATATTACAAACCCTGGGGAAGAGGAGAATCCAATTTCCAGAACTGCCATGGAATATTTTAAATGTTGTTGTATTTTTTAAATTTTTTTAACGTTTACTTATGATTTTTGAGAGAGAGACAGAACATGAGTGGGGGAGGGGCAGAGAGAGAGGGAGACACAGCATCCGAAGCAGGCTCCGGGCTCTGAGCGGTCAGCCCAGAGCCCATCGCGGGGCTCGAACTCACAGACCGAGAGATCATGACCTGAGCCGAAGCCGGACGCTTAACTGACTGAGCCACCCAGGAGCCCCCAAATGTTTAATTTTCAACAACAGTTATAAGACATACAAAGAGACAAGAAAGTGTGGCCCTACAAACGGAAGGGGGAAGAAACAGTCAATAAAACTGTCCTCAAGGAAAGCTGACATTGGGCTTACTAGACAAAGACTTTAGATCAGCTTTTAAAAATACATTCAAAGAATAAAAAGAAATTACATGTAAAGAACTAAAGAAAAGAATGAGAGTGACATCTCACCAAACAGAGTGCTAATAGATTTAAAATTATTTTCAAAAAATTACCAAATAAAGTCCGGAGTTAAAAAAATTCAGTAACTGAAATGAACACTTCATGAGAGTGTCTCAAAGGCAGATTTGGCCCGAGAAAAAAATAATCAATGAATGTGAAAATAAATTAATTAAGACAATCCAGTTTGAGAAAGAGAAAGGCAAAAGAATGAAAAAAAAAAAAGCAGAATTTCAGAAACCAGTGAGACATAATGAAACATATTAGTATATGCATGATGGGGAGTCCGTCCCAGAAGAAGAGACAAGAGCAAAAAGAATTTGCAGAGTAATAGTCAAAGACTTCCCAAATTTGACGTAAAACATTCATTGACACATTCAAGAAGATCAATGAAGTCCAAGTTGGATAAATTTAAAGAGATCCACACCTAGATACATCACCCTCAAACTGTCAAAAAACAAATCAGCAGGATAGAAAACATAGCATCCAGCATCACCAGTCCCTAGAGGAACCAGCCAGTCACCAGGCAGCAGGCTGCTTTCATTGGACTATTTCCATCATGAAGGTGGCATCGATGTGTTCATTGTAACAGACATTTGTTGTCAAAATGAATTTGCCTTCTTTGTTCTCAATGCTTATGGTAGCAACACCATCCAGGAACTTACAGAATACCTTCTTCATCATTATAGTGTCCACACACAACGTTACTTCTGACCCAGGAATTCATTTCATTGGGAAAAAAAAACACAGTAATAGGTTCACATATTCACAGGATTTACTGGTCTTCACATGTTCCCCATTACCTAGAAGCAGCTAGCTTAGTCGAGTACTGAACAGAAGACCATGGGGTAAGGGAAGGGGAAAAAAAAATAGTTACAGAGAGGGAGGGAGGCAAACCACAAGAGACTCTTAAATACTGAGAACAAAATGAGGGTGGATGGGGGGGCGTGGGGGAGAGGGAAAATGGGCATTGAGGAGGGCACTTGGGATGAGCACTGGGTGTTGTATGTAAGCCAATTTGACAATAAATATATTCATAAAAATTTTTTAATAAAAAAAATGGCCCAATGAATATCAATTGGGAGATAGCAAACTAAAGTTTGATACTGAGACAGATGGAACTTTGTGTGTGCAGTGTATGAAGACTACATTCCACAGCCAGAAAAAAACTCTAATCTCACACACACACACACACACACACACACACACACACACACACACACACATTT
>NC_064810.1:144132356-144155386 GCF_023721935.1 Panthera uncia
ATATATATATGAATATTACTCAGCCATAAAAAATGAGATCTTATCATTTGCAAACACGGATAGACCTAGAAAATATCCTGCTAAGCAAAATAGGTCAGTCAGAGAAAAACAAATACTATATGATTTCACTTTTATGTGTAATTTTAGAAACAAAACAAATAAATGAACAAAAAAAAAGAGATTAAAAAAAACCCTCTTAAATACAGAAAACAAATGGTGGTTGCCAGAGGGGAAGCTGGGGGGGAGGGAGGATGGGTAATAGGTGAATGGGATTACAAGTACATTCGCTGTGATGTGCACTGAGTAAGAGATAGAATTCAATCATTATATTGTACACCTGAAACTAATATAACACTGTACGTTAATTATACTTGAATAAAAAAAGAAATTAAAAACATAATTTTTTTTTTAAATGAAGAAGAGAGCTCCCATCCACGGTGATGATTTTCTATCTCAAATCCCTGCACTTCTCTGGACACAGAAGCATAATTAGGCAGGACACTGAGAACTTAATGACCCCAAGAACAGTTCCCAACACCTGAGGAACAGAGGCTGGTGGGGGGATCCCAGCATCCTCACCTCTGAGTGGGACAGTTCGGAGGACTCTTCTGCAAACTTCGGAGGTTTGCCAGCTGGACTGAGCCCCAGTTGCCCAGAGCAGTCCTTACTCCGAATGCTGTCTTTATTAGCTTCTCCGCTTTTCCAGTCTGTCTACCCCACTCCCACACCTGATTTCCCAGCAAACCACTTGCACCCAAATCCTTGTCTCGGGGCTTGCTTTTGGAGGATCCCAACCCGAGATCATTTATTTATTGATAGAGGGAGTACTTACATCCTTTACAATTGAGTATTCCCAAAACAAAACCGTTAGGAAAGCCTACTCACTTCTTGTGAGTTCCAAGATAAACATTGCCAGACTAAGTCCTGCTAACCCTTCTCCCAATCTCTCACGACAATATTTAAAGAGACCTGAGACTCTCTCACTTGCACAAAATACTGCCTGGACACCAGAAAGTACTTTTTTGTATAATCTCCTAGGACCACTGGAGGACATGAAAATAGGTAAGGACAGTAAATTAAATAACTACTCCAAATCCCTGCTGTTCTAGACTGGAAGTTCCCTCTCTGTTAGCTGTACTTTCCTGTTTCATGCACAGCCATGTTAACCAATATAGATCAGCAGAAGTTATAAGATCAAATGACAATATAATACCTTATAATATAAGATCAATAATTAATAACATGTCAAATTTAAATATAACCATCCTCCCATTATTAAAGTCTCAGAAAAAAAAAATTTAAGCCCAAGGAACTTAAATAGAAAGTTCTCTAGTAAGAGTTCTAAAGAATTAAAATCCCCAGGGGCGCCTGGGTAGCTCAGTAGTTGAGTGTCTGACTTCGAGCTCAGGTCATGATCTCGTGGTTCCTGAGTTCAAGGCCTGCATCGGGCTTGCTGCTGTCAGCCCAGAGCCCTCCTTCACATCCTGTGTCCCCCTCTCTTTCTGCCCCTTCCCTGCTCATGCACTCTGTCTCAAAAATAAACATTAAAAAAAGAAAGAAAGAAAATCCCCAAATCAACTTCCCCAAGGTTATTTTTCTGCCCCATCTCAGTCAAAGGACCTTGCTCAGCTCAAGACAGAGCTCTGTCCGTGCTTCAGCCTGGGTTGTTATCCACTGGAATGGGAATAGTTCCTTCCAGACTCCAAAGTTGCATTAATGCAACCCAAATTCTTCATGCATCTCTGCTTTAAACAATCTGAAGGGTTAATTGGGCACAAGAGTATCTCAGTGTCAGCCATACATCCCCAAATTTTAAAAATACAAGCAAACTCTCTACCCTAGAAAAATTATTCTATTCACAATGGCATACCCAGAAACCAGGATTTAGTCTAATCTTTATTATTTTTATAAAAATACATAGCACATCCCCAGTGTCATCTGCGGACAAGGAAGCCTGAAAAAAAAAAATCCTCTTGATCTTAGCCTTGCTTGAGTGCTGGTCATACTATACGATATCCACGACCTGTGACCCTAGAATTAAATGGGTAATATCACACATCAAGATGTTAATTATGACACAATGTTTTTCTGACGGGGAAGGAATCCAGCCATGCTTGTTCTCTTCTTGGAGAGTGGTAAACTAGAAATTTGCCATGGCAACACTCCCAACCAGCAGGTCTTACAGGGGGTAACTTACTTTCTCTTCTTGCATATTCAGAACCTCATCTTTTCCATTCCCCTCTGAACCTTTGGTCCCTGACATCCCAGTGACGTATTGAGAATGGGTTTCAAATAAGGACATCACTTCTACATTTCTGTGTGCAAATAGCCATTTCCAATCCCAGCCACAGTCTTCCTGCTATGAAAATGTTATCAGTCCATGAAACCTGCTCCCTGGCGCAGTTTCACTCTTGAAAAACCAAATATTCAAACAGCCAATGGCCAGAGAATAGATGAAAATAGAACTGTGACCCATCACCTCTGTAGCAATCAGCTCAGACAGTCAAGCCAGCTTCTCAAGTTTTTGCTCTCAGTTCCAGCTCAGCAACGGAGGAAGCCAAATCAGGTGCATAAGGTGCCTGACTTCTGATTCACCTACTTCCAGATTCTCCATGCCAACAACCTCCAATCAGAGCACATTTGAAGTCTTCCCTATAAGTCTCTTCCAGCCTATGCTTGCCTTTGACTTTCTGCCAAATAGAAGTGATGGTGGCGGACTCCCTTGCTATAGCAAACTCCGGAAGTAACTTGTCTGTTCTCATTTGAATGCTCTGTGTTTATTTCACGACCTCCTCACCACAATGGATTCTTCCCAGTTTCATCTTCGGCATCTTCAGGATGCTGCCAGGGATGGCTCTGGAGCCTGCGTCCAGGGGCCCAGTAAGAGCACGCCCCTAGATTGCATGCTCCTGGAGACCCTATCTTTCTTCTGCTTTTGAAAATCCCAGCCTTTAATGTTTCCTTCTGTTCCATCTGTTTTCTGCATGGGTGTGATGGGCCTCTGGTGTTCCCTGTCCCTCTGTTCCCATCAGAAGCCTCAGCTCAGAAGGTGGCAATTCACACTGCTTCTTAAAGGGACCTCCAGCCTTCCCTATTGAGAGGACGGAAACTGCTTGCTGACTGAGTGCCCTCATTCTGTTTGCTTTCATATTGCTTTTTCTGGGCCAGACATTTGTCTTTCTAACTTACTCCTCTAGAGTTTGTCTTGAGGATCCCCCGGGGTACCTGATACCAAGTCAAGGAATGAAGAGTTTTCCAAAGCATACAATTTTGAAACAAATATCTACCCTCACTTTCCTAAATTGTCCAATCCCACTCAGGAGGCGTGACCTCATCAGATCAATCGCCAACTCAGGACTGACCTCGTTTATTTATCTTGCCTGGCTCCCTTCTAGTAGTTTTTATTTGCCCTGTGCCTTCCCTTGAGAGGATCCGAATTCCATAAATCTCCCTGGCAGGTTCCCTGGGGGCACGGGCAATTCCTACTTCCCCACCTACGATAACCATCCCACCTTCCAGTTCATGACTCCCTGCCGTGAGCGTTTCATCCTGGTTTCTCGGGTCTCCTCGTTCACACCTGTTCGAATATTGCATGGCTGTCTCGGTCCTCGAGGGGTACACACCCAATTGTTCTTGTCAGGGAATATCTATCCGCAGTTCCATAGAGCTGCATTCCCACAACCGTTTCCAAACTTCAGGAAACCCTGGGGAACCTATTCCCATCTCCTCCCTGAGATCACTTACCTTTTCTGGTCTTAGGGCAGTTATATAGCAATCCCTTCATCCAGAAGGGGTAGCTAAATGGATGTGCTTCTCCTATCCATTCTTAGATACATTTAATCTGGCCTCCAAAGTCTCATGTTCCATTTCCTCTGTGCCTACACTACGTGCTAAGATCTTAGTCATTCTACTAAAGAAAATTTTCCCCTCTTCACCTTAATCAACTATCTTCCTTTTTTTCCCTTTTATTCTTCTACTGGCTCTTAATTTGAGAGTATGATCAATGCATGATTTAAATAATGTCCTTCATTTCCCGAGCAAACTTAATCTCTAAAACCAAAGTGCCATGGACATAGACCTTTGTGATTGCCTTTTCTTTGGAAATATAATAATTCAGTTATATTTTTTCTTCAACCAAAAGATTTCCCATCCCTATTCAGTAAAGACCCCCATTTAAGTTTGTGATGTGATTCTGTAGCCTGGCTCTCTAAAATCTAAAATGAGATCCCACACATGTATTTAATAAAACAGAACCTCTCCTATAAATTCCTACTCTGACCATGACCCTACCCTGGGGTTAAAAGGAAAACAGGTGGGGGTTAAAAGGAAAACAGGTGGACATAAGTTTTGATCCAGTTCTGCCAGTTTATTATCTGACCTTGCAGCTAGAAGATGTCCTCCCTAGCCTGGAAGCAGGCCATCACCAGGAACTGGATCAGCCAACACCCTTTTCCAGCTGGCATGCCCATCCATCCCCCAGCTGCAGCAAATGTTGCCATTAATAGCTTACCTGAATAACCTTTGCCAGAGAATTGCACTTGGCTAAAGAGGGCCAGCTGGCCAGGAGCTGCCTATAAGTTGACACAACCAAAGGGGGAGGGGAATGATGGCAGAGAACTGACTAATAAGGGGTAAATGATACTACTACTACTAATAATAATAATCCCCAGCCCCTCCCCTGTCTCAGGGTGAGACAACCTTCTGGCACTCTTTATGCCCCAAAGCCTACATGAATCAAGGCCAAGCTACACTTTTTCCTGAAATGATGGCTTTGTTTGAATCCTTCCCCTTCCCAGCCCTGCTTCTTCCCCTCCCTTAGAGGTTATTCCTGAAGAGCACTCCCTCAATAAGTCACACGCACCCAAATCTCTGTCTTGAGTTCTGTTTCTAGGGACCCCAACCTAAGACACCTGCCAACAAATTACCTATTTTAAAGGGTTCCTGGTTGGCTCAGTCAGTTAACCATCCGACTCTTGATTTCGGCTCAGGTAATGATCTCAGTCCGTGATATCGAACCCCATGTCGACAGCAGGGAACCTGCTTAGGATTCTTTCTCTCCCTCTCTCTCTCTCTCTCTCTCTCTCTCTCTGCCCCTTCCTTGCCCTTCCCTCACCCTTCCCCACCTTCCTCTGCCCTTGCTCACCCGCCCCTGCTCATGTGCCCTCCCCCACTGGCTCACGTATGCTTTCTCTCTCAAGATAAATAAATATTTTAAAAATATATTTATGTATTTAAAAATTACCTGTTTTAAGAGTACTCTTTCCTGAAAGGACAAGCAGGTATTCCAATACCAACACCACAATCTGGAATTTTAAGCTATTCATGCTCCAGGATCACTCATGGTCCCACTGGAGATGCCTTTGTCTTCCTGCATATTATTGCTGTATATCAGTTAGAAGCTTCTGTGAGGCCACATGGTCTGGTAGCACTAACAGAAACCGGAGGCAGAAATTGATTAATTTCTCACTCCATCGAAGTTTAACCCATCAGGGATCTCAGCACATACCTAAGGGATTTTAAGATTAGGTTGCATTCTGTGAGCAAACATGATAGGAAAATACTGATCTGCCTGGCGTCTAAGAAAAGGTATCTCTTCTGGTCCCCAAGTTTTGCCCATGTAGAACTGAACTACCGAAAGTATGAAAAACTCCAGATTTCTCCAAGAAGTGGGAATTTGGAGAAAATCAGCACAAGTCTTCAGATCTTAATGTCATAAAAGAAGCCCAGTTTCTGTTATAAATGAATGTCCCATCAAGAATAAGTAATTGTAGGAAAAGCAAAACCTTGGTAAATGGTGTGTGACAAATAGCCCATTTCTTCAGGTGTGCATGCAAGCGTCATTTTATATAAATTAAGAATAGAACAACAAATAAAAAAAAAAAAAGAATAGAAGGAGGTAGTATAGATATTATGTTCAAAATGTCAGAAACGGACAGAAAACAGCAAAATGGGGAAGTCAGGCAGTAGAGGAAAGAATATGAACAAAAGAAAGTAAACAACATACAAAAACATGCCTGTATTTTAGCTAATCAGAATGGGAACTAGGGAAACTAATTTGTGGAAATTACCAAGGCTGGACACCAGGGAGAGAAATTAGGAGAAGGAGATATTCAAGTGCAGGAACCTAAAAGGATAGAGCACCATCATAGGGCCCGAGAGACTTCCTAGAAGAGCCACTTCTGGCCCAAAGATATGCCAAGAAAATGGCCCACCACATCCTTGATCTTTATGTTCTAGGAGGCAAAGAAACACCACAAAGTGAGGATGAAGTTCATAAATACAGTTCTTTTCAGTGGCCCAAAAAGAGCGGACTAAAAGTACTTTGAGAAATGAACTTTATCTTTAAGTGTGACAAAGCAAGGTTCCATGATTGTTTTGGGGATATCTGAAATTTGTGACTTCAAGGAGTTCTCATGCTGAGATTTCTCATCCTACAGCTAAATCATGCAAATGTAAAAACACAAATTCTGGATTAGACTGCCTGAGTCAAGTCCTCTGCTACTAATTAGTTGCACAAAGTAAAGGGGTTTAACCACTCCTAACTCATTTTCTTCATCTATTAATGAGAATATTTGTAGTAGGGATGTTGGAAAAATGAAACAAGTAAATACATATCAAGCAGTTAGACCAGTATCTGGCTCATGGTGAGTTCTCGGCTTATTATCCCTTGACACACAACTCCACCAGGTAGCAGAGGGGACACAACAGCATTAAAGAGCTGAACTTTGGTTCTAGGCTTGGGAACCTTCCAGAAAAAGCAAGGCTTTGTCTCCTCACATGGTAGCAGGAAGGTAAAGAGACTTCTGTGAGCAGTCTTTAAGTTTGTTATGCATTGACCCATGAGCTATAAACTGGTCAACTCAGTTGGTTTTTCATGTTCATATAGGCTAGGCTCCCATCTGATCTTATGTGGGTTTTTTGCAGGTTTTATAGCATTTCTTCGAGGCCACAGACTTCATCCAATTCCTTAGCAGCCATGGCTCACATAACCATATTTAGTCTAAGGGAATTGGGCATTCTATAACCATACTACTTAAAGAATAATTCAGAAAGCCATTAGTCTCCAAGTAATTACTTGGGAAATGCAGCTCACATTTTTATACCCCTATTAACTATCAGGCATGCAGCAAGCACCAGGCAAGGCACATAATGTATATAAGTTCATTTAAGTCTCATATCAACCCTATGATGCCATGAGCTCCATTTTGCATTTGAATGTCTTTTCTAATTATGAGGACACGGAATACATGCTCATTGTAGTAAAACTGGCATAGCATCACTTCTGCTGCATTCTTTTGGTTAAAACCAAGGTTCACAGGGAGGGGAGTGCACAAGGGTGAGGATACTTACCCCACTTATTTAGGATGTAATGTACATTGGAGGCCACTAAGTAACACACAACCACCCCCTGTGTCTGTGGCAATTGGTTCGATTTCTCCAGAGAATCAAATCAGCTCAGATCCTGGGCCTGGGATCCA
The DNA here is from genome assembly GCF_023721935.1 of Panthera uncia. Classification (NCBI taxonomy): domain Eukaryota; kingdom Metazoa; phylum Chordata; class Mammalia; order Carnivora; family Felidae; genus Panthera; species Panthera uncia. Next base: position 144,139,835 of record NC_064810.1, read on the forward strand.
TTTCAACCCAATCAGTTTTGGTCAGAGAGGGAAATGGTCATAACACACACACATGGCCTCAGAAGCCATTCTTTCATCTGAAACTTCAGAGAGGGACAGTTCTCAGAAATGAGGGGAAGGACTAAAAGGATACCACAAAATAGATCGGTTACATTAACACCAATGAAACACAATAACTAAGTGCTTTACTCTATGATTCTGACTGTGAATAGAGTAAGAGACCAAAAAAGAATATGATCAATGCAGTACAAAATATCCAAAGAAATTTCACCGCACTGTTGTTATTCTTGTTACTGTTTTTATGGAGCTCACAACCTGGAATCATTAGTGGCATTTAGGTAGGACAAGGGGAGAAAGACATTCTATGTGGAACAGTGATGTTGGCAAAGTGGAAATAAGCAGTGCCTATAAGGGATGAAACTGGGACCGCAAAGCACCCTACTGAGCAAATACCTGACATGATTCAGGACAATTTTTGATACATGGAGAACCCTCTCCTCCTTAAAGTCTCATTGCATTAAAGTATAGATGCCAAGAAGGTAGGAATCTGTATTTCCGGAGCGTAAGTCCTCCAGTTTTGTTCTTAAGATCACCTTTGGTATTGCATTAGTTTTCTATTGCTGCCATAACAATTTATCACAGACTCAGCAGCTTAAAACAATACAAATTCCTTGTCTCACAGTTCTGTAGATCAGAGGTCTGAACAGGCTCAGGTGGTTCCTCTACTCTTGGCCTCATGAGGCCAAAGACCAAGACATCAGTCAGCTTGGGCTTCTATTTGGAATCTCTCAGGGATAACCTCCTTTCAATTTGATTCACGTTCTTAGCTGAATTCAGTCCTTTTTGGCTATAATGCTGAGGTCTCTGTTTCCTTGCTCACTGTCAGCTGGGAGCCTCTGTCAACCCTTTAAGGCCACTTTCATTCCTTATCATGTAGCCTCCTCCACATTTAAATCAGCAATGGCACATCGACGCCTTCTTATATTTCAAATTCTCCAGTTTTCGTGCTGCCTCTCTTCTGTCTCCAGCCAAAAAAAATTCTTTGCTTTCAAAGCTCATATAATTGAATCGGGCCCATCTGTATAATCCAGGATAACCACCCTATTTTAAATTCCATAGCCCTAATTATACCTACGTTTGCTATGTAACATGACATTCACAGATTCCAGAGATCAAGGTGCAGTCATATTTGGGGCTCCATTTGCTTATGACAGCCCTTCTCAGTTTCTTGCATTTCCATATAAATTTTAGGATCAGCTGATCAATTTTCACCCCCCAAAAAAGTTTCTAATGCAATTGTTTACATACAAAAAGCTATAGATATTTTAATCTATACAACTTGATGACTTTGCAACTAACATAATTTTTATTGAGACTGCATAAAACTGAGATCAATTTGGTGACTATTGACATCTTAACAATACTGATGCCTCCAATCCATGAATATAGTATATCTTTCCACTCATTCAGTCCTTTTTAGTTTCTGTCCACAATGTTTGTGAAGATATTTCATGCTGTTTGTTAGATTTACTAACAGGTATTTGATACTTTGGCTGCTTTTATAAATGATACTTTTTTTTTTTTTCATTTTCTAAAATTTTGTTGGTAGGCATCTTGTTGTATCACTTTGTATCACCAACACTTAACACAATACCTGGCAATACTAGGCACTAAATAAATGGTTGTTAAATGAATAAATGAACTGCCCTTTATCTGGACTCTTTTTATGGCCCTTGAAATTTAGTATCTCATAGATGTTTGTGTACAAATTTTGGTTCCCTTTGAGACTATGAGCATTGTGGGGTAGAGTTATATCTGATCCACCTCTCTATACCAACTTCCTAGTACAGTGTTTGATACATTGCAGAGGCTATTAAAGTATCCTTACACTGTAAATTAGTAACATAGAATATCTACACTCATCATGAAGTATACTCTAAAACCACCCTGCTACCCTATTCTTCTTCTTTTTTTTAATGTTTATTTATTTTTGAGAGAGAGAGAGACAGAGCAGGAGCAGGGGAGGGCAGAGAGAGGGAGACAAAGAATCTGAAGCAGCCTCCAGGCTCTGAGCTGTCTGCACAGAGGCTGACACGGGGCCCAAACTCATGAACCATGAGATCCTGACCTGAGTTGAATCGGATGCTTAACCAACTGAGCCACTCAGGCACCCTAGCTGCTAACCCAATTCTTACAGAAAGTTCTGTTGTACAAGATATTATTGTTAATGGAGGATTCCAGGAAACATGTGTGGTCAATATATTCTTCTAGATTCTGAAATCTCATCTGTAGACCCTCTAAATTATGTCATTAGGTTAAGTCAGAGAGCCTGATCCACAAGATACGTACTCCTTAGAGAACTCATTTTTCTGAATAGTGTTTGGCATTAGGTCATTGATCTGTTTTGAAAAACATAATAGAAAACAGCACTATGGAATTCAGTTTGTGCTAATGAGATAATGTTGAGAACACTGCTCTCTATATCATAAGGTATCTCTTTAATGAAGACCCACAGGAAATATTCTCTCCATTCCTACAACTGTGAATAACTGCATTTCCTCAGCAACTGTAACTTATGTATCTCATTAATTTTCCCACTTTGTGTTGGCTACTAGGAAGATCGCTATTAATTAATGGCCAAACTTTTGGGTTTAAGTATTAAACTTGAGAAGACAAAGTAGAACGTGAAAGAGAACTCCACTAGGGTGGAAACTCCAGCGAGCAGATGCAATTTTTTCTTTTTAATTCAAGCCTATATATGCAGTATCTATGTATTAAATAAATGAATGCTACATGGCACAACATGGTACCCTGAAAATAATGTACAATACAAAATACAATAATAAAGAAAGAGGGAGGAAGGGAAAAAAAGACTACAATGTTTGTAAAATCAATCAATTAATTAGTTATGAGAAATTTAATGTGACTTTTTCCCTAATGTTGAATTTTTAATGTATATTATCGTTTTTATTGCAAGATATTGGAACATTCATTAAGGCAGAACTTGTGTGTTGATATGGAAAGATACAACAAAGTGAATACGAGTATGTACTATATAAACATATTTTTGTTTTTTCAAAACAAAATCCACACGGACATTCGTGTATTTTTTCCCAAAGAGAATAGTCATAGGTACAAAGGGAAAACCGGAAGTTATGAGTACTATCCTACTTTCTGTATTATATTCTTTTGACCTTGACTTGTGACATCTCATAAGGGTAGTGACAGTTCAATGAAATTTGGCATGAAATTGATTTTTTCCTATGTTGCTAGTGGCAGTTTATGTTGGCAAACATATGGGTTGTCAATTTAACAATTGCTTATCTGAAACCATAATGATGTTCATAGCCTTTGACCAATTACTCCACATCTGGGCATTCATCTTAAGGAAACTGCTCCAACGAAGAATAAAAATTCATGCCCAAGGATATTCATCATTATCATAATGAAGATATTTAACAGTCCAAACCTAGTGGGAGTAAGATATTGAAATATCTTCCTTCTTTTAACATTTGTTTCTTTGTTGGATGGTATTTGAAATAGAGCCTACAGCTTTTCAATCACTTTAAAGTATTAAAAATAAAACAAAAAAACTGTCTTATTTAGGGGTATTAAAATGTTTAATAAAATCTGAATCAAAACTTTAATCTCATTTAATTTAAAACTCTTGGTCTGATCTAAACTTAGAAACCTGTGCTAAAGATTGGGAGGCAGTAGTGGGCAGGGAGGTAGGGAGACAGCCTTTTCTACTTTTTGTTTTATTTCCCTTATCAGATCGCTGTTTAGGATGGGGGCTGGGGAAGAGAGGTAGAGGGGAGTGAAAAGTCTTACTTGACTAATATAAATCTGGGGTCAGAGCTGTGGGGGCAGGGAGGGGGGAGATACCTAAATATTAGTCACCCTGTCTCTTTATCCCTTTTGGAGGGTAACTCCCCACTCAGTGGCCTCCCACTACATTGTCCCAGTTGAGCACAAACTCTTGCTTTTGGGTTAGGACTTGGCACAGGCAGACCTCTTGGGCAGGATGCTTCAAAACAAGCTCAGTGGCTTCCAAGAGCCACCCTTCTCCAACCACCACTGAGAGTGCCTTTTGCTCCTGTGGCCACCCTCCCCGTGCTCTGACCTCAAGGGAAGATATAACTTGCCTCTCACCTTTAGATATTTTTAGGTATGGACCAGACACGGGACATGGCTCCAGGAGTTCCGTTGAGGCCCCCCTCATTTGGCTTAAGGTGTCGGGAGAGAGGAATGGGAAGAAAGAGCCCTCCTTCATCTCTCCACAGAGTCTAACTAGGAAAATCCCCAGTTCCTCTGCCTTCCCATACGTATAGAATAGAGGTGAGTGATGCCTTCCCAAACACATAGACTAGAGCTACCTATGGGGGACAGAGTTAGTCTTTTGGATCTCCCTTTAGGAAGCACCACGTGGTGATATGGCACCTTCTTTAGACACATGGGCACTTCACGCTCTTTCACCCCAGCTGCAACCCTGAAACAAAAAGCATTCTTTGATACAGTTTTATTCGTTTATCTACTACTCTTTTAAACCACTGAAAATTTATTCAGGAAACTTGAAACAACTTTCACAACGTTCTCAATACTTTATAACAGAAAACATAGTTCTCAGCAAAGAAAACTGGCCTTCAATGTTTTAAATGCGTGCAAAATGCCTATTATAGTTGGTGTTGTGGCGGACTGATTAATCAAGCCAAAATGCAAATCTGCTACTACCTAGAGAGTACAATAAAATGGAAATAATTCATTCATAAGATTCTAATTTATAAAACAACTCTACTACTTACAAAATACAACCCTAAGTATTATAATTCTTTCAAGCTTCAATTTGAACAAATGTACAATCACTTAAACAACAGCTGTTAAACTAAATAAGAATTCAAAACGTCTCTAAGAAAGTGACAGAAACATTATTAATATGATTGTCCTGGTTTAGACCTTCAGAAGGAGGTTCTTTGGAAGGCTGACTCATCCTTAGGGAACTCATCCCTTTGCGGCAGGGGTAAAATCCAGCTCTTGTTAAAAGTTACAGAGAAGGGGTCCCCGAGTGGCTCAGTCAGTTAAGCATCCAACCTCAGCTCCGGTCACAATCTCACGGTTCACGAGTTCAAGCCCCGCGTCGAGCTTACTGGTGTCAGCACAGAGCCTGCTTTGGATCCTCTGCACCCCCCTCTCTACCCCTCCCCTACTCACACATTCACTCTGTCAAAAATGAATAAACATTTATATATATATATATATATATATATATATATATATATATATATATATGGCACAGGAAACTTCTTGGCAGGCAGATGTTCCTCGGCACTAGCGGAGGTTATGAAGCACCAGGAAAATCCCCTGTGGGAAGTAGTTTTGGGACTTCATACAAGTTTCTTGGAGGAGACAGCTATTCTTCTCTCATAATATACTCCCATGGGTCCATTCCCAGTATGGGACCTTCAACTGGATGACGTGATTTAGGGAAAAAGCCTGCACCAACTTCACGTGCAGGTGGCAAAGAGGAATCAGGACGACCTACATTACCCAAAGCATCTTCAGGATGGGTCCCATCAAGCCCTACTTTTAAAGATGTGGACCAGGGGCACCCGAGATGCTTGGCTGAGCATCTGACTCTTGATTTCAGCTCAGGTCATGATCCCAGGGTCGCAGGATCAAGCCCCGTGTCAGGCTCCATGCTGAGTGTGGAGCCTGCTTAAGATTCTTCTCTCACCCTCTCCCCCTGTTCTCACTCTCCCAATCTCTCTCTCTCTTTCTCTCAAAAAAAAAAAAAAAAAAGGTTTTTTTTTCCAATTAAAAAAAATTAAAGATGTGGACAGTTTCCTCAAAGCTCATATTAACCTAAGTGGTGTCCAATTTTTGACTCTGTCCTTATGTCCATTTCCTGGTGACCTTCATCCATGCTATCTTTTCCAAGGACAGCAGCCCAAGCTGCCATTTTCAGCAGCCATTTAGTCAGTGTTGATCTGACATTCCCTCTCCTGTAGAACTTTTTCCATCCATGCTTTAGACCACTGGTTCTGACATGATCCATGGACCCCTGGAGGGTCCCCAAGACTCTTGTAGGGAGGCTATGAGGTCAAAACAACTTTTAGAACCTTATGACTTTATAACACTAAGATATTATTCTCTTTTTTGCAGGTGATGTTTGCACCAATGATGCAAAACCAATGATGGGTAAAACTGGTGACCCTCTAATATGAATCAAGGTCAAGGCCCCAAACTGTATTAGTGGTCATTGTATTCTTTATCCACCTTGCAATTTCAGATTTAAAAAAATTGTTTATGTTTATTTATTTATTATGAGAGAGGGAGACAGACAGCGAGTAGGGGAGGGACAGAGGGAGACGGAGGCAGAGTATCCCAAGCAGGCTCCGCACCATCAGTGCAGAGCCCAATGTGGGGCTTGAACTCGTGAACTGTGAGATCATGCCGAGTTGAACTCAAGAGTCCGATGCTTAAACCAACTGAACCACCCAGTTACCCCCACAAAATAATTTTTTTTTTTTAATTTTTTTTTTCAATGTTTTTTTTTTTTTATTTATTTTTGGGACAGAGAGAGACAGAGCATGAACGGGGGAGGGGCAGAGAGAGAGGGAGACACAGAATCGGAAACAGGCTCCAGGCTCCGAGCCATCAGCCCAGAGCCTGACGCGGGGCTCGAACTCACAGACCGCGAGATCGTGACCTGGCTGAAGTCGGACGCTTAACCGACTGCGCCACCCAGGCGCCCCCAAAATAATTTTTTTTAAGTCAGCTCTACTTAAGAATGAACTTGATGAAGCAGAAACAAACCTATAGATTTTATTAAAATTTCGTGTTCTAATATCACGAAAAAAAAAATGGGGACAACACATAAAAGACTTCTGCTTCATTCTGAAGTGTGACGATTACCAGGAAGGAAAGCACGTGTACACCTGACTGAGTTGCAAGCTGAACTAGCCACTAGTCACTTTTTTCATAGAACACTATTCTACTTAAAGAAAAACAGACAAACGATACAAATTTAGGTATTTGGCAGACATTTTCTTGAAAATAAATTAAGTAAGCCTGTCACTTCCAGGACAACACCTGACAATATTTTTGTGTCAATGGTAAGATTCAAGTTTCAAATGAATATTACAATTCTGGAAAAAATTGTATCTGTTACATGAGTTTGACAGCTTCCCAATACTTAAAGAGCCCTTCCTGATAAAATCAGCAGTGTTATTAATGAGCATAACATTTTGAGATTTTATAATGAAATATGTCAACATTTGGAAGATTCAAATAAGTCAGTGAACCAATATATTTCAAGGAGCCAATACACTATGTCACAAAATCATGCAGAGGTTAAAAAAAAAAAAAAAAAAAAAAAAAACCTATTCAAAGTGCAAGACAGACTAATTAATTTTAACCTAACAGAGCATGAAAATTTCACTGATATGATGTCACATTCCACATTGGAACTACCCTTCAACAAACAATTGTCAAGCTTTAGTAGGATAACAAAGAATATCCACAATTATCTATTAAAAGGTGGTTAACATACTCCTCCTTTTTCCAACTATGGATTTGTTTCAGATAGGATTTTTCATGTACTTGAGGTATGGCAACATATTGCAACATATTGAATGCGGAAACAGATATAATCCAGCTATCTTCTATTAAGCCAGACTTAAAAAAAGGGTTTTTTTAATGTTTATTTATTTTTGGGAGAAAGACAACATGAACAGGGGAGGAGCAGAGGGACAGGGAGACCTAGAATCCGAAGCAGGCTCCAGGCTCCGAGCTGTCAGCATAGAGCCTGACATGGGGCTCGAATCCACGAACCGTGAGATCATGACCTGAGCTGAAGTCAATACTTAACCGACTAAGCCAGCCAGGTGCCCCTATTAAGTCAGACTTTTTTTAAAAAATTGTAAATATGAAGGATAATACCAATATTCTCACTCATTCTTTTTTGGAAAATTTTGTCCATTTTTCTTTAGAATTTGTTCTTTCTTTTTAAAACATAAAATGTAAATAAATGTTATTTATTTTTAAAATGTAAAAATGTAATTTATTTTTAAATGTGTGATAATAAATACAAAAGTAACAAATAATTGTACAATTATTATGAAAAATACAATAATGTATAAACGCTATCCTTATATTTTCCCCATCTTAATTTCTGATACAGTAAATGTCAATGGATATAAACCCACGTAAGTATTGGGGTCCTCAATAATTTTTAAGAGTTTAAAGGGTTCTGACATCAAAACATTCACTCGGGGCGCCTGGGTGGCTCAGTCCGTTGAGCGGCCGACTTCGGCTCAGGTCATGATCTCGCGGTCCGTGAGTTCGAGCCCCGCGTCGGGCTCTGTGCTGACAGCTCGGAGCCTGGAGCCTGTTTCAGATTCTGTGTCTCCTTCTCTCTCTGACCCTCCCCCATTCATGCTCTGTCTCTCTCTGTCCCAAAAATAAATAAAACTTAAAAAAAAAAAAAAAAAAAACATTCAAAAACCGCTGCTGTAGAGTCTTCAACCATTTGTTTCTGTTCACCGAGGAGAGTTTTTTACTCTTTCTATCCTTTTCATTCTTATGAAAGTAGTTTTGTGCTTTCCGGAAGATGGACATATTCATCCACACTTTTATTTAATGGCATCATTGAGTTGTTCTTTGCTCTCCTAACAGAACTTTACAGCTATCTTGGCTTCAGCCACTTGGTATTGAATGGCTTCTGATTCATCTTCTGGCAACTAAGCATCCTTGTGATGTGACCCTCATCACCTCTCACCTTAGACATTTAGATTTCTCTTGACTTTACTGTTTTACTGACAAGTCTATTTTTACCTCAAGAAGGAACGTGTTCCACTTTTTTTATTTGCTTCCAGGCTCAGCATTCCTGATAACTTGGCTCAAGGCTGGCCTCCTTCAACTGGGATTCCAGCACTTCAGAATCTCCCTTTTAATATTCCTGAGCTCAGAAATTTTACTTTTTCTTTGTCGAGGGCAGAAAAAGTTATGCCAGGCTCTTTCTCCCTACAAGTTCGGTTTTGTCGGCAAGAAAGACCATACCACCACCTCCCGGGTAGTGGGTAGCACCACCAAGGGCTGGAACAAACTCATCCCTTCAAGCAGGACCTTCAGACCTGCACACCATTTCCAGGATGGCCTGGGGGAAAGCTCTGTAGCCAACAACAGGCCCAATATGGCACCAGGGGCTGCCACAGAATAGCCCCGAATTTTCAGGGCCCTACTGGCTCAGCACCATAGAATGTTCCACTTGGAACATAAGTCAGTGAGAAAGAATCAAGGCAGGGTAGGGAGAACAAAATGACAAAACAGAGTTTTCCCACATTTTCTACATCGTGGTACACCAATCAATCATCGTCACTGGGGAGAAATGGGAGGTTCTTCATGGCTGGGAAATGGGAGGGCTGAGTGGTCATATCTTCCCACATGGGTGACCCCTTCCAAGACTGTTCTGCAGTGGAGGGCTCACCTGCTCATGCCAAGGGTCAAAGTTCCTCTTCTCTCATAGCCCTAGAAGCATGAGCCACCTGCAAAAGCCCCAGAGATTTCCATCAGTGTGGGAGTGTCCATATGTGCATGTGTGAGTTGAGAATACAAAGGGCCTTACAGGAGTTTTTGATAACCTTCATGATGGCAGACTTGTCTGTTTCTCCTTTTAGTGCCATCAATTTTGCTTCAAGGATCTTGGTGCTCTGTCATTAGATGCATATGCTTTTAGGATCGCTCTTACTGATGAATTGACCCTTTCGTCATCATTATGAAGTTTCCCTCTTTATTTCTGGTAGTATTCCTTGTAATGAGGTCTATTTTTCTGACAGTAACAAAACCAGACCAGCTTTCTTGTGCTCACTGTTTACATAGTATATCTGTGTCCACCCACTATCAACCTGTCTTTTTTTTTTTTATAAAGTTCGCCTCATGTAAACAGCATATAATTGGATATTGCTTTATACAATCTGAGATTCTTTGTCTTTTATGTAGAACATTTAGTCCATTTACATCCAATGTCATTATTGCTATGGTAGAATTTAAGGTAGCATCTTCATATTTTTTCCTATTTCTTTTCTCTCCTTTTTCCTCTTCCTAATTTCCTATGTTCTGGGCTAGTCAAGTTTTGTTCTGTTGTTGTTTTCTTTGTACTCCACCTTATCCCTTCTATTAAGAAATGATATGCTTTGTGTTACTTTTAGAGGATTGACCTAGAGATTTAATTGGAACCTTCAGTTATCACAGTAAAATAATGCCAAACTACGTTAGGAATAATTTAGGAAACTTAACAACCATCTAGTTGTGAACGTCTGGCCTTGGTGAACTTGATACGTATGTCATAGTCCCAAGATACAGTTTTCTTTCTATGTTTTAAATGGTCAATAATCTTTTACAGACTATATATGTATGTATATAGACATATGTGCATTATACACATTATTCCTGGTGAGAAATCTGCCATCATTCTGTAAGGACTGTGTCTTTTTCATCAGGCTAATTTTACAATTTTCTCTTTCTCTTTGTTTTTCGAAAGTTGACTGTGTTTGCCTATGGTTTCTTTTGAATTTATTATGTTTGGGGTTCATGGAGATTCTTGGACCTATAGATCATTCTCTTTCATTAGTTTGGAGAAACTCGTGGCCATTATCTCTTTAAATATTTCTTATGCCTGTTCACTGTCTCCTCTCTTTCTAGGACTCCTTCTGTACTTCTACTAGATCATTCGATAGTGTTCCTAAGGTCTCAGATATACTTTTCAGTTTTTCATTCTTACTTCCTGTTTCCAGCTTGCATAACCTCTGTTAACTTGTCTCTATGTTCGCCAATCCTTTCCAATACAGGTATTAAAAGCGATTCTGGTAGATATTTTTCACTTCTAGCATTTCCATTTGGTTCCTTTTAACATTTTCCTTGGTGTTTTGTTGTTGTTTTTTGTTTTTGCTGAAACTCTACTTGTTTCCCACACTCCCTATCTCTTCCACTAGATTCCTTAAGATATTTATAATAGCTATTTAAAAGCCCGTGGCTGCTCTTTCCAACTTCTTTTGGGCTTGCTGGGGAGCTCTGTTTGCCCTTACGTCAATTTCTTTACTTTGTTATTAAAACTTGGAAATTATTTAAATGGCCAATAAGAAGAGAATAGTTATTTATAGAAGTGACAGGAAAACCAATACAGGACTTGTATGCACTGATTTCTAAAATAGTTCTGAGGAAAAGGCAAATGCTTAACCTATAACGTTAAATTTTTTAAAAACCGAGCATGAAGGTATATCTAAGAAAAGTTATGCGAAAGGCTTTATATACACATGGACAAGTACTAGGAAGAAACCCCAAAGAAAGAAATATTTGAGCCACTAACGTGGCAAGAACATGAGCAGCTTGGTTTTAATTTTTTGTTGTGATTTCCATTAATAATGCCAATCCTATCGAGTATGTAGTAAAGTACAAACTTTAGACAAATCAGAAATAACAAGAACAATTTCTTCATCTACAAAAGATAACCCAGAGCAGAAAGGAGCCAGCTGGCCTTTTCTCCCCTAAGGCCCAAACAAAAAGAAACTACTTTAAAATCCAACGAGAGGACTGCGTTAGGAGCAAGAAAGAAAGGGCCTTTGGACTGTCAAGGTGGTAAAATGAAGGCTCAAATGAGAGCGTTGGAAAAGAGGAATCAACTTAGACAAATCAGATGCGCAATGGACCAGTCCTGCCCATGGGTTCTTCACTAACTGACAGTAATTCCATCAGACATCCCAGAGTAAACCGTTCTCATTTTCATCACTGTTATTACAGACTAGAACCGGTTACCAAGAGAAGCTGTGGAATTTTTTCCCTGAAGGCCATTTAAAATCAGATATAGACAACCACCTGTCTGAAATAATTCAGATCCTACCGTGCCTGGAGGTAGGGGATTGAACTCAATGACACCTGAAGGCCCGTTTAAACCCTATGGCTTTGTGATTCCTGTGCTGACAGTATTATATAGAGAAGGCCTGATTCTCCAGCGTTGCTCCCATCTTTTCCATGTGCTCTCTGTTGACGCGATTTTCAGACTGGAAAGAGAAACTCCTTCTTGCAAGGAGTGGCTTCAATCCTCTCCCTGACATGAGGCTGAAATGTTAGTATTGCAAGTATCACGGGGGAATATTTCCCAGATGCAGTGGATCATCTCTTCTCTCCCTTCTCACCCTCCCAGGTGTCACTGTGCCTGGAGAGAATTCCCCGTGGCAAGGAAGGGTGAAGGCAGGTTGCGGAGGAAAGAAAACCCCGGGCCTAAGAAACTGGGTGAGTGGGCCTGGCAGGAAGGGGGAGGGGTAACGGGGAGGGGAATTTATGGAAAGTCAAGGACACAAAGCAGGCGTTTGAGATTGAAAATAAAAAGTCTAGCCAGCCCAAGTCGTGCGTGTGTGTATATGCATGTAGGTGTGTTTAAAGTGCCTTAGGACACAAAATTCTACACCGCCGAACAAAAGCTATTAATCTGACCACGGCCACTAAAAATATTAATGACGCCAGACGAAACGCTCCATAAGAAATCATCCCCAGCAGCCAGAAAGGGAGGACACTATCTATCTGGCAAGATTTCGTACACACCCACCTGGGATGAAAAATTGCCGGCCTACAAAAATAACCAAATAAACTTGTACTTTGTCCCCGAATTTCTCATCTCTAATCTGTCAGTGATCACGTCGGGGGGGGGGGGTGCGTTTTGACCTCCTTTGCAATGTGATTTTCACCCTGAGAAGGGACGGGTTAGGCATTATGGAAAGCCCAGTTTCAGATCAGCATTAACAATTCATGGAGCTCGTCTCCAGTTCCACCTAAGGCGCAGGGAAGGACACCTGACGTGCAGCAAGGGCTTGTTCAAAGTATCTCCTAATCTGCTTTGAAATGCACAGTGGATTGGGGCCAACTCGAGGTCAACACCCAGTCCTCCTTTAGCGCCGGGCCTGCCGGCGATTCCTCCGGCAGAGGAAGTGAAAAGACACGACCCACTGCAAACCCACTGCAGCGCCCCGCCCCGGCAGCTGTGGGCTCTTTTGAAATGCAAACCTCGGGAGCCGAGGGGTTGGAAACTTGTTTTCTATTCCGGGCCACGGGCTCACCGAGGGGAAAAAAATAATCACCAAAAAGTAATTTCGGCTGAGTGGTTTACAAAGCGAGGTGGATCAAAGGTTAAACTCGCACAATTTAAATATTGGGAAGAGGGAATTTTAAACATGACTCATTAAACATACCCAATTTGGGAGAATGTATTTTCTCATTTCTCAGGTGAGGACGAGAGGAGGGGGGCTCTGGGCTCCTCCCAGGCCCCCAAACTCCTGCAGGTAAAGCCTGCAGTCTGGCCAGCGCACGCGGGGACCACTGCGCCCCCCGACTCGCAACGCCCTTCCGGCTCCTCCTGCTCTTCCTCCCACCCCCCACATCCCACTCCACGGGGTCATGTGCCAGGCAGGGCGGCCTCCTCATCTCAGACTTGGCTGGCTGCTCCTCCAGGTGTGGGCCAGGCCTGCTTTCGTGCCCTGGCCGCTATCTCTGCCTGGACAACCTCCCACACGCCCTCGCGCCTCCCCATCCGTGAGCACCTGACCCTCTCCCCCCACCCCCACCCCGCGCCCTTCATCTCCACCCAGACCTTCCTGCTGAGCTCCAGGCCCGTAAACCCCAAGGGCGGCACACAGAGCCCCTCGGACGTCCCCCCACGCACCTTGAACTGGAAGCGCAAAGCCATCTGCTCGGTGTCCAAAGGCCGGACATTAGGAATCAGTCTAGAAACCTCCCGCCCCCTCACTCCACGTCCAATCCATCTTCAAATCCTAAATCTCTCTCCTCTTTCCCCCCAAAGTCCCAGCTGCCAGCAGTGCAATAAGTCATTAACCAGTTCCTTTGCATCCGTTTGGCCCCCTCCAGCTCATTCTGTCCACACCAGCCAGGGGGGTCCTTCTAGAGGGCAAAAGGATGCATTCCAATGCTTTTCAAATAAAGACCAACGTCCTTATCGCGGCCCCTAAAGCTGTGAATGACCCGCCTTGGCACAATTTCGCGGCCTTGTCTCCGGATACCTTCCTGCCTCCCACAGCCCTAGCCTCTCCCCTGCTCTTCTGATCCTCTCTGGAAGCCCCACAGGATTTACTCTGCTCCACTCCCTGTCGGCACCTCCAGAAGTGCCCATTTTCTCTGCTTGTACCTGCTTCCTCCCGTGAATCTGCTTGGAGGATGTCTGTCTGTCCAGCCGCAGCAGAATTACCACTTCCTGGGAGAAATCTTGCTGCATCACCAAGGCCAAATCGAAACCTCCATGTGTCCGGCTTCCAAGTCTCCTTGACTTTGCATTTTTGTGGGATTATCCCACTTTCTACTTACAGGGCCATTCTGCATATTTAGCGGTTTGTCTTCTTTGCGTCGTGTGTCTCTAGCGCCAGGCATTGGCCTGCACGCAGGATACAGTCAACGAAGCTCTCCTGAATGAATGAATAAATGAGTCCTAGAAATAGAAATAAGATCATCAAAAAATAAAAGAAGCCTCGCTGTAGCCAAGTTACTCACAATTTGTGGATTTTTATTTCTGTGAATTCAGTCAGATTCTCTCTCTCTCTCTCTCTCTCTTACTCATATCGGAGTCAGAGACCAACTTAAACCCCCGTGGCTTTTTCACATTAACTGATGCCCAGCCCGCTAGGCTTCTGTGCTGAGGTAACTGGTAGTTCACGTACACATGAAGTTTTTATCTTTGGGGAAAAAAATAAAATTTTTGAAAACAAATGCTGTCATACAAGATATTAACTGTCCTCGCCGGGTGTCATTTAGAAACACTGTAGTCATGATTTTCCTGCCTTTTTTCAGGTTGCTAATAAATGGTCTCCTCACGTCAGCACCACAAGACCCCACAGTTAGTTAGCCCTAAAGGCCTCTTTCCCGGTGGGGCAGGTATAACTTGTCAACTCATCCAACAGCCCTTTCTCCCAACTTTCTATTCCTTGCTCTCTTTCAATGATAGAGGCTAAGAAAGCCAGAAACCCAATTTGTCATCAGCTTTCCTTCTAGCTGGTGGTGGCTGGTGAGAAATAAAGGAACACCTACAAGGAGGAAGGAATATAGGGAAATATTTCGCTTTAAAAAATAAAAATAAACCAAAAAACAAGGTCAACCTGAGATGTGCTCTCTTGACACTGATGACTCCATTACTTCTCCCTTTGAATTTGATTGTGATGCCTGGCGCTTTAGCAGCCATCCTGTGACCCTGAAGTGACAAGCATGAAGGCAGAGGGAACTGACCAAGATGGAAGAACTCCTGAACTGGCCTATTGTAGGTTCACAACCCTCTCCGGACTTTCTAGCATAATCTGGAAACAGCCCCCGTACGCAGGGGGCAGGAAGATACCGAAGAAAGAGGCAGGCCACTCCCTGTTGGTAGGTGGCAATTTTAATAACAGTGAAGGGAATTTACACACAAAGCCCTACCTGGGCTCAGTCACGTAGCCCCTGCAGGTGTTCTCAACACCGCATCACCATCTCAAAGGCAATGTCCTTGGCGCTAACTCTGTGAGCTGG
>NC_064810.1:144155786-144170048 GCF_023721935.1 Panthera uncia
TCCAGCTCACAGGTCAATCAGCAGTCACATCTTTTTCTACCATGTTCCCTTATACTTGATATGTTTACCTTCAGCGTTCTTGTCAGAAATAACTGTTTCTGCACTATTAGCTGGTTTTTCTGTGATTGGCAGTCAAAAGTAACTTGAATGATAGAATAGGACCATTGAGCAACTCTAACCTTAGTTAGAATAGGACCATTGAGCAACTTTCAAGGTGGAGTTGATCAACCAGACACAATTCTAACCATAGTGAACTCCAACCCTCCTTTTTCTTTATCCACAAAGCTATCGTGAAAGACTTTATTTCAAATTCCTTCCTCAAGTAAAGATACACAGAGACTGTGATATTTCCCCTCCTCTGATAGTTCTATAGGTTTACCCCGTAAGCATTGCTCTTGGCTTGAAAACAATATAGATAATAGACATATTGCGCTCAGATCCATTTTCTGTGAGATTTGATCTGGATTAACATTAAGCCTCTGAAGACCTTGTTCTCTGGCAACTTCATCCTCCTTACCCTTTCTCGTAATTCGTTTTTGAAGTGGGTAGGTACTTTTTCCCTTTGAACACATAAAAACGGAAAACCCAACAAAACAAAGAATAAGTTCTCCTACTGCTCCTCCAAGCTCTTTCATGGTTCTGTATCTTGAAAAGTCTTCAGAGGCTCTCTCCAGTCAATAGAATAGTCACAGTATCCTCTGGCATTAGTTAGAATATCAGCTGGGTTTCCGTGTCAAGGACTCAAAGTAATAGTGGCCTCAATAAGAAAGGGGATTACTTCTAGCCTAATGGTCCAGCTGCTGGCAGAACGCATTGGCATGGTAGTTCCAGAGTGTGAGCCGCCCAGTTTCCTTCCATCTTCCTTCTCTAACATATCCGGTTGGCTTGTTCTCTCAGTCCAAGATGGTACCCACCACATCCACATTCAGAGCAGCAAGATGGAAAAAGGAAAATGGAAGATGTCCTTTCCCTCAAAGGGCATGACCCAGGAATTGGCACTCATCATTTGCATTCATGTCTAACTGACTACAGCTTAGTTGCATGGCCACACCTGCATGTAAAAAGGCTATTCTGGGAAGCCATGTGCCCCGCCAAATAGCAGGGCTTCTACCACTGGAGACAAAGGGAGGAGAGATTTTGAGGGATAATTTACAGTCTCCATCAGACTTCCCCCACAAGAGAAATCTGATTTCCTGGATTAAAGTCCTGGTAACAAACCAAAATGTAATAATCAAAATGAAATCAAGCCAAAGGCTGAAGCTGGCTCTCGGGCAAGACAGAGATCACTCACTTTAATCAGAGAGGCCCAATATTTTCTAAGAATTTTCTCTAGAATAGCAGTTCTCAAGTATGGCTGGGACCAGCAATATAAGTGTCACCTAGGAATTGTTAGAAATGCAAATTCTTGGGGCCTGCTTGACTGACTGAATCAGGAACTCTAGAGGTGGGGCTCAGTCATCTGCTCTTAATGAGCTCTGCAAAAGATTCTAAGACATATTCCAGTTTGAGAACCAGCACACTATAAAGTATAGCACTTCCTGGGTTCATAGCAAGCATTTATAATTCCTACAATAAGACTCCTGGTACCTGAAGAGTTCTTGGACACAGATAAGTAATAAACGATTCAGTTAAGGAAAAGTTCTGAGTAAAATGGATTCCAAATAAAACATGTATCTTTACGTTGGGGAGTCTTTAATTCTTCCTAAGAAATACTCTATTAGAGGGGCGCCTGGGTGACTCGGTTAAGCGTCCAACTTCCACTCAAGTCATGATCTCGCGGTCTGTGAGTTCAAGCCCTGCGTCGGGCTCTGTGCTGACAGCTCGGAGCCTGGAGCCTGCTTCGGATTCTGGGTCTCCTCTCTCTCTCTCTCTGCCCTTCCCCTGCTCATGCTCTGTCTCTCTCTGTCTCTCAAAAATAAAATAAAACATTAAAAAATTTTTAAAAGAAGGAAATACCCTATTAGATACGTATGTATGTAACCTTTTCAAAAACAACAGTTATGCAGGAGTGGATTTAAAATCAAGAAAAGGGCAAATCTTCCTCTTACTATATCGTCATCATAAAGACACGGATCAGCTCTCTTTCTGATGCAGTCAGCATCATGGAAAGGACATCCAGCAAGGCATCTCACCCCAAAGGAAGGACTGCTGAGGGGTCCACTAGGTGGAGGAAGAGGGGGTCTCTGAGGGCATCCCTCCACACAGTGCTTTTCTGGTCTAGCTCATGAACAATTACTTATATACCCAGTCTCCTTTCTCATATGGTTTTATTACCTATAAAAGGTACAACATTGTCTTTATAGTCATTTACAGCAGTTCCACTCAAACATTTGCAGGTGAATCACCTAGGGATCTTGATAAAATGCAGATTCTAATTCAGTAGGCCCGGACCCAGGTAGCAAGGATTTGTAGCATAACAGGATAAAGAATGGAGGCGCTGTTTCAGAAAGCCTCCCAAATGTAGCTGACGTCGGCATACGTGGGGACTATTCAAATTAAATCTTCAACACCTGGCAGGTTAAAAAAAAGAATAGAAAAGATGCTTATTTGCCGGGAGCAGTGCACAAAGAGAGGAAAAAAGGAAGGGGGTACAGGATGCTCATTCCCCCGATTGTTGTTCTACCCTTGCTTCCGGGACAGAACATCCTCACAGTGGGCAGAGCTGTTTTACCCTGGGAATCATTATAGTTGATGACAGGCATTCTGTGATGCATGCATTCAGTTAATAAATTCCTACTGAACCATGATTATGTGCGAAGGGGGTCAACTCGAGTCTCAGAGCATCACCTGAGAAGCGAAAAGGGCACCAGTATGGTCCCACACTCCGGCTAGGCTTTAGCTTCTTAGAATGCTCCCCACCACACCTTCTGTCCCTCAGAGCCCTGGCCTATTTCCAGAAAATCACCCTAGAAATAGGCTCTTACTTCTCATTGGACTGTTTAGTAGCTTTGCCTGACAAGGGCTTGCTTATATGTGGTTCATTTGCTTTATGCCACAGGAGAAAATGTTCTCCGGTTGGGGAGGTGTTTTGTCCAAGGGTGCCCCCGTGGCATCTACGTCCTCTGCTTATTTAGAGCTAGGGTTCAGCATTCCCTCCTTCAATGCAAAATCATTCTTTTAGCCCAGTGTTAATGACAGCCTTCAGTGTCTTAACCGAAAGATTAAATGTGCTTCTTCCTTTACTGTTCTTTAAACCAAGATGAACTTCTGGAAATTCCCCACACACATGCTGACCCTAGCTCTCCTTTCCTCATCTCCCACAAAAGAACATTAGGAAAACTCTAAGAACCCTTCTACTCAAGAGAAATCAAGAGACCATAAAGGCCCTAGGTGACCTGAACGTATGTTTCCAAGTCAAAAATCAAGAATCTGCCTGGAAAATGCAGAAGTACTTAGGGGAACAAAGGAACAGAAAATTTAGCAATAGGCTTGTCCTAAAACGTTTCAAATATATATTCATCTTATAATTGGTAACTGGAAGTGTTCTAGAGAGGACATAGGAGGGGTAAAAGGGATACAGGAAAGGGACACAGAAAAGACAGTGATTATATGCTTCATAACTGTATCACTCAGGATAAGCTAGATCAGTTTTTGAGACCTATTTTTCGTTTATCACCCTCCAAAGAAGTCTTTCTTTTTGGACATTTTTTTCTTAATGCCCCCCCATGAAATTTCTGTACCACAGATATGCTATCTGTTTCTTATATATACTATAATAATATATATTAATGTGTATAATATATAAATATATTATATACTATATAAATATAATAATTATATATTATATATAACATATGTTATATATATATGATATATATATTCTATATATATATCATATATATATTCACCCACCCCAGGAACCAAGTTGCATCCCTTGTATGTGATATCCTCCCTCCCCCTTAAGAATGTATGGGTTAGATGCTACTCGGTAACAATCCCAAATCTTAGTAGATGGCTACAGCAAAGCTGTGTCTCACTCACATTCCCTATATATCACGTGTCAGATGATGGGGAGATGTTGCTCCCCAAATCTCTTATCCCCAGGATCCAGGCTGACAAAGCAACTACCAATTTCAGTGTTGGCAGATGCCAATGGCAGAGCGTTCAGGAGGGTCTCACACCTGTAATTAAATGCTGTGACTCACAAGACACAGGTCACTTCTTATCTCAGGTCATTGGCTGGAAATACGCCCTATGGTCCCCCCAACCACAAGGAGACCAGAAAGTTTGATTCTATTATACGCCTAAAGATAGAGAACAGGAGGAAATGGCAGGCAAAAGCCATCAAAAGCTCTCAAAACAACCCTGCATTTGGACAGCCCTGCTATGAAAGAGTGCACGTTGCTAAATATATACAGAAAGACTCTCGGGACCATAGGATGTGAATTTTCCTCGTCCGAGGCTCACCTGAGTTTTTGCCAGAATTAATCAACATAGATGCCTCCCGGTCTCTACCACCCTATCCGATGTCCAGTCCATTCATATCCCAAGTACACTGTAGCCACACACACCTCATTCCCCTCTTCTCTCACAACCATTTCCACTTCAATTCTCCATCCAGAGATCAAAAGTCAACAAAAGGAAGTTAGAAGCCTACAAAGTCTGTCTGTCAGAGAAACTCTTTACACTGCAAAATACTTCAACTGCCAGTACCTTCTGGGGAAGCTGGTGAACTAGACACAAATAGTTCAACACATAAGCAAGGGTCATCATCAAGGGGAAGCTTGAGGTAAGTGTTCAAGAAATACCTGATAAATCAATGAATGAAAAGCATAATGCCCTAAATCATACATTTTCCAAAGCCCCAAATAATACATTTTCCCTCTCGTTGTTGTTTTCCTTATCTTGATGTGGACCGTGGTACTCTCCTTCCTCCCGTGCTATGTTCCAGGCTTAGCTTAACAACAAACTCTGTTTCCATGCGGTCCTATCGTTGGCTTGACAACTAGGTTTGGAGTATCTGTGTTTATTGTTCCGCATCCTCTTTCCTTCCTCTCTGTTTGCAGGCAAGGCCTTGTAACTGGCCCCTTCTCTAGATTGCCCCATTCTCTGTTTGATCTGTGACGTTCTGGGTCTCGTGTTAGCCCTCCCGAATTCTCCAGAAGAAAGGATCTGATGACATAAACGCCTTGACAGTGAAACAGTGACATTAATAAACAGAAAGTAATCGGACACGACTGCAAAATGCCAGAAACGTGTATATGCAAGAGCTGTGCAGGTCCAGCCAAGAATTGTTATGGGTTTGCTGTTTCTCATTTTAAAGTACACTAATGGAACAGGTGTTTAGCGGTCAGTATTAGTCCCCTTTCACATACAGTTATGTGAACAGACACTCCTGATGCTGGGGTTTCACTGCTCTCAAAAACTATGAAATATGAACAAAAACAAATCAGCCAGTTGGTCCATATTTTGGCAGTTCAAGTGTCGAAGTGAAGGTGTGTGACTTTCAAACCAAAATATTTCCTTAACAATATGAAAATGTTATTGAAGCACCTCCTGGGACAGAGTTAGGGGCCAGAGTGAGGACATGAGAATAAGAGCTCGTCTTTCTGTTCTACAGTGGGGATAGAGTGAATAAAGAAAATACCATTGAGGGAAGGGAGAGGAGGAAGATGTCCCCAGGCCAGCAGAAAAGTTCTGAGTCAGATATTCTAGAACCAAGCCTCAGAAAGGGCAACTGAGACTTGCTCTGAACTATTTCTACCTCTCTTCATCTGATATTCTTGACAAACAACAGATTGGAGAGGAAGAGTGAAAAAAGCAAAGAAAGGACAGGATCTTACTTTGCCCTTTCAGGGCAGGCTGCCTATTTGCCAAACAACACGTATTTCCTGAGCATGATAGGAGGCAGGCACTGCCCTAGGCACTAGGGATTAGTAGTGCACAGCACAGACACAGTCCCTGATCTCATGGAAGTAACGTTTGCATGGAGAGGAAGAGACCAGGAAGAAGTAAACAAACAAATCAGTGAGGCAATTCTGTGTGATGGTGAATGTTAGAAAAGAAAACAGAATCAGGTAATTTTCTTTTTAACAATATGAGAGTAGTCTGTTACTTTAAGCAAAGTGGTCAAGTAAGATTCTTCTAAGGTAATGTCATTTGAACTGAGACATAAATGATGAGAAAGGAACGATAAGTACAAAGCCCTGGGGGCCGTAACGAGTTTGGCACATTCAAGGAACAGAAAGAAGGCCATGTGCCTGGAAAAGCAGGGACGGTTGTGACAGGAGATGAAGCTGAAGTCTTAAGTTGACTCTAAAATTTTTTCTTATTGTTTATTTATCGTTGAGAGAGAGAGAGAGCGCCGGGGAGGGGCAGAGAGAGAGGGAGACACAGGATCCGAAGGGGGCTCCAGGCTCCGAGCTGTCAGCACAGAGCCCCACGCGGGGCTGGAACTCACAAGCTATGAAATTATGACCTGAGCTGAAGTCGGACGTCCAACCGACTGAGCCACCCAGGCGCTCATAAGTTGAATCTAAATCATGTGGGTCTTAGGGGCACCCGGTGGCTCGGTCAGTTAAGCATCTGTCTCTTGGTTTCAGCTCAGGTCATGATCTTGTGGTTTCGTGAGCTCAAGCCTCGCATCCAGCTCTGAGCTGGCAGCACAAAGCCTGCTTGGGATTCTCCCTCTCCCTCCTCTCTGACCCTCCCCCACTCGCACTGTTGCTGTCTCTCTCAAAATAAGTAAACGGTAAAATTTAAAAAAAATTTTTTAATAGTAAAATAATAATAAATCATGTGGGTCTTAAATTTCTGCATATATATATATATATACACACATAGTGTGGCTGTCACAAGTCAGAGTGAGGAGAGCAGGCGTGGGTTGTCTCCCCTATGTCTACCCCAGCTGGTAAGTACGTTCTCACAACTAGTTAGTGTAAAAGAATCATTCTGTCCTAGGCCAAGTTTTCTAGAAGTAGTCCCTGAGACAAGGACTCACCTACAAGTGATTTACTAAGGAATTTTGCCAGGAAGAAACCGGTAAGGGAAGGTGGGAAAGCGAGAGAAAGATGAAAAAACTAAGGAAGGGAGGATCTTCAGAAGGGCTTAGGAGCCCTATAGTCTAATCCCCGGAGGCCAATCCAGGCAAAGTGGGTTCCAGTGTCCTATCTAGAGTCCTCTGAAAAAGAGCTATGGTGGTAACAATTGGAAGCAGAAGCCCCATGAAGCGTGTGTGTGTGTGTGTGCGCGCACACACACACACACACACACACACAGTAAAATCAGATCCTACAGGACTGGAAAGAGTACCTACATGATCCATTACACAGCCTAACCCTTCAAAATAAGTCTCCACCACCTACTCCCTCTGTGATCTCAGTGTTCTCATCTATATAATGTATATGATCATAGTTCCTTCCTTATGGGGTTATTCCAAAGATGTAAATAATGATAATGCATTTCATATTTTAACACAATACCTAGCATATTGTAGGCACTCAACAAATAGTATTATTTTTTTCATCTAATCAGGCATTCCAAAATTGCTGCACCAATCTAATGGAATATGTTCCCGTTTACTGCTTTCTCCATACTCATATGAGATCATAAAAGCTCCACCTATTTCCATAAATATAATGGCTTTATAATAAGGTCAGTTGGCAGGCTAGAGGATTAGCCTCAGAACCTTCAAAGAGAAACACAACTGCATTCCCACCTAATTATACATCAAGGCATCCTTAAGAATCTCTTCCTGCTGGGGAGGACTAGGAATATTCTTAATAATAACCAGGGAATGTCATTAGCTATCACAAATACATTTAGAAATCACAGCTGTCCAAAGACTTCAATCAAATTCTTTACATTTGAGTCCATTAAGGGTGATAATAGACTTGCTTCATGGATTCTTGGATATATTTCACTGCTTCCACATTGTACTTCAAATGTTATCTTACTTCCTAATAATGAAGGTACAGGTTCACTTCAGCAGAACTTTTCAAAACTTGATTAAAGGACCCAATGTCAAAGAATCTCTATTTAGCACTCAGTGGGACTTTGACCATCTAATCATGTTCACATGTCTTTTATCATCCCACTTCCTGGCACCAGCATTTTGAGTGGTTTCCAGGCTGGCCTTTTTCTTTCTTTCCATTAAAATGAGCCCAAAGACAAGCAAAGGATGACCTTGAAGTATGGGACTTAGAAACCAAACTCAGTACACACAGGGTTCTAATACAGCACCAGATACTACTTGGCTCAGGTTCTAGTTGGAAAGGAGAAGAATACATTCCATTCATTCCACTTCTTGTGTGTGTGTGTGTGTGTGTGTGTGTGTGTGTGTGAGAGAGAGAGAGAGAGAGAGAGAGAGAATACAAGTGGGGGATGGGCAGAGAAAGAAGGAGACACAGAATCCAAAGCAGGCTCCAGACTCTGAGCTGTCAGCACAGAGCCCAATGTGGGGCTCAAACTCACAAACTGTGAGATCATGACCTCAGAGTCAGTTCATTAAGTGTCCTGAGCCAAAGTCGGATGCCTAACCAACTGAGCCACCCAGGCGTTCTGAATACATTCCACTTCCTAAAGTCAACACAACCTATTTAGATGGAAATTAAGGGGACTTTATTAATGAAGATTGTTTGTGCAAAGTAGTTGTCTCAGACTTCTGAGTAAAGGTGGATTCTCCTTCATGGTTTCCTCCTTTTCCTTGCCATATCCCACTGAAATTCCAGTAAAGGAATAAAAAATTGTATTAACCCAAAATGTCAAATAGAGTAGAAGAGGAGAGAGCAAAGGAATGGAGTTAGAGGGAGGACTGAAAACAGAGCAATTAAAACCCACAAACAGAACTCTAAGAACTTCTTGTTTCTTCTTCTACCTGCCCCCAAACAATAGGAGCTGGGCAACCTACCATCCCTTCATCTCACCCCAGCCTGAAGCTGGTGTTTCTTCCCTAGGGAAGCTGACCAACACGGATATAAGACCTTTGAGACATGTGGGGAGCCCCAACAAACTGCCCCTTCATTACCTTATCATCTTCCAATGAAGCCCACCAGTGCAAAGGCCTCCTCCCACAACAGATAGCTTCCAGCCTGCTTTCTAGTGCCTTGCTCTCAGTTATATCTGGAAAACCCAAAGATGCCCAGTTATTACAGCAGTTTTCTGGCATGAAAGACACGAAAACAAACAGAATAGGAGGAGCTAAAAGAAACCGAAACAATGAATGAAACAGAAATTTTCAAAAGATCGATACTATATATCTTTAGATAGCCAGGTGAAGGTATTTCCATTCGCGAAACAAGAATAAGATGTTAGTAAAAAAGTATCAGTCAACACACAATAAAAGGCTATCATTTAACATTTAAATGAAATTAAAATTTTAATGGAAAAGCTAGATGATAAATTCGATGAACTTACCTGGCAAGTAGAATAATAAGACTTACACAGAATGTAGAACAATTTTCCAAAGACATAGTAAATAGGAAGAAAAATAAAACAAAATTAAATAATCCAGGAAGCCCATTATCATATTAATATGAATTCCAGAATTAAACAAAAGAGGCAGAAAATGGGTAAGATTATCAAGGTCATGGTACAAGAAGACAATCCATAACTGAAGACATAAGTCTGCAGTTCTCTAAGTGACAAATACAGTGAATAATAAGAGACTCAACTGAGGTCATATCATTAGGAAAAATCTGAACAGCTGGGATAAATGAAGACTCTAAACACTTGCAGAGAGAGGAAAAATATGTCATATGCAAATATTGGAAATAAGAATGGCAACACTGGATGCCTCCAAATTTCTGAGGGCAATTATTTGCAATCTAAAATTCTATTACTAAGTCTAACCATCAATCAAGTACAAGAAGAAAATAAAGACATTTGCTAACATGAAAATGTTTGAATAAACAAACCTCCCATGCACACTTTTGATAAGAAACTACTTAATGTTTCAATAATAGAAAGAGGAAGATGTGAGTTCCAGAAAGATTTAACAAAAGAAGAAAGTGAAGGGAATTCCCAAACAGGTGGTGAAGGGAAGACTCATGATGATAACAGTGTGGAAGCCTAGAGATCAACCGTTTCAGATGGAATAGGAAGATAGAAGGCTATGGAGAGATTTCCAAAATGAAAAAAAATGGAACAGATGTGTTTAATCATTTGCAAACAAAATGTTGCTATCTTTAATAGATCAGTGAGAGCATTTTGGGGAAAAAAATAGAAGTCTATCGAAAGCTGAAGTAAAAACAGAGGCAACTGTGGTTGCCAGAGGTGTGGGTGCGGGTGGTTAAAATGGTTAAGGGAGTCAAAAGGTACAAACTTCCAACATGGCGATCATAGTTAATAACACTGTGTTGCATTTGAAAGTTGGTAAGAGAGTAAATGTTAAAAGTTCTCATCATGAGAAAAAGAAATTTGCAACCCAAATATGGTGATGGATGTTAGCGAAATATAGTGTGATCATTTTGCAATATACCAATATTGAATCATTATATTGTAGATCTGTAACTAATATAATGTTATATGTCAATTATAAATTATATGTCAATAAAAAAATTAAAGACGGAGGCAACTATTAACTCCAAGAAAAACAAAAATTGTATAAAAATGCAACCATAATATACTCCATTTCTCAGCAGTGAATGACATTTATGAATTGAAACAGTGTAAACTCCAACTCTTTATCGAACTAAGAATTGTGATATATTGGGTAGACTACAGAGACAAGTGAAAAGAAAACTAAGGAGAAAAGTATAAGTGAAATTCTCAACTGCCTAGCAGGAAATAAAAAAATAAAATTAAGAGGTAACAACATAAGAATATTATCTGACATGTGGAAGCATATATCATAAATAATTTCCAAAAAGGAATGAGTCATGCCTGGGTGGCTCAGTCCATTAAGCGACTGACTCTTGATCTCAGCTCAGGTCATGATCTTAGGGTCGCAGGATCGAGGCCCACGTCAGCCTGCTGAATATTCTCTCCTTCACTCTTTCTTTCTGCCCCTTCCCTACTCGCACTCTCTCTCTCTCAAAATAAATAAATACTTTTTCAAATAATAAAATAAAATAAAAAGGAATGAAAGTGATTATTTCTGGGGATTGAAGGTAGAAAATGAAAAAGTATTGAACAGAGGGCCACTTTTTTTGTAATAAGTGTTTTAGAACTAGTTGAATTGTTTTTTAGTATATACATATAAAACTTTCATAGAATTTTTTTTTAACTGTGAGGAGGGAATAAGAAAAGCTGATGTGACCCATATATATGTGCGTGTATATCAACTTTTAATAATTTTGGTTAAATGATTAACATTGAGGGTGCCTGGGGGGGGCTCAGTTGGTTAAGCGTTGGACTCTTGATCTCAGCTCAGATCTTAATCTCAGGGTTGTGAATTCAAGCCCCACATTGGGCTCTGTTTTGGGCTCTGCGCTGGCCCTGAAGCCTACTCCAAAAAAGTATGTATATATATTTTAATGATTAACATTGCAAGCCAGTTGTTCTTTTTTTTGTTAAAGGTATGTTGTCAGATAAAATACAGGAGGCTCCGTTAAATTTGAATTTCAGATAAACACCAGAATTTTTTTCTTTAAGGATAAGTATGTCCCAAATATTCCATGGGACATACTTACACTAAAAATTATCCGCTGTTTATCTGAAATTCAAACTTAACTGGGCATCCTGTGTTTTTATTTGCTAAATCCGACAACCTATTTTTAAGGGTTGAACACATCTCACATCTGCCTCTGAGTCAGTCTCAGCTGCAGCTGCTGTTTTTCATCACATGCTCCCTCTCCACCATTTTCAGCTCCATCGTGACCATCGTTTCTCCGTGCCTGGTCACTCCAGCACCTCCAAGGCTCTTTTCATCCTGAATAGAGTACAGCCTCTGCCGTGCTGCCCTCAGCCAACGGGTAATGCAAAGCTGGTGGTGTTTCCCTTTACCGTCTGCCCTTTGACACTTGCCAAAATTACTAACATAGATTCTGCACTTTTGTAAGAGATTCGGTAACACCTGACACAGAGCACTAAGTATGACTCAGGATAATACAGGAAAAAAAGGAAAGCCTTCACCTGGGACCTTGTCATGGAAAACTCTAGTTCCTAGCTCACTTCCTTCTTCCTCTTGTTCCTCGCTCACTTCTGTGGTGCATTACCATCACATCATCTTCTGGGTGGTGAAACCAAATCCATCAGGCCTCTAGACCATGACTCCCCTCACCACTGCTAGGGGAGCCCAATTCCTACCCATGGGGGTAGGCCTTACCTTTTGCCTACTAGTGGAATTTATCAGCGCGAAAAATCCCCCAGCAGCGATAGAAATGTTTTATGTCTTGACTATGGTGATGATTACACCAGTGCACACGTTTGTCAAGATTCACGAGTTTTACACGCGGAATGCATGCATCGGATGATATATTGATGATACCTCAAGGAAATGGATTTTTGAAAAATATCCGCTAGCAATATTTTTACTAAAGTGTGAGTGAATCATTCCGGAACCTAAAATAACACTACGGGGATTTCAGCAGTATGGGCCAGGCTTTGGCATTCCAAGTTTGGTTTCACTCCAGTTCTGGCCACCAGTGTGAAGGAGGCATGTGCCTCCTTCTGTTTCTTGTGGCGATCTAGCCTCTTGTGGGTACTTTTTTTTTTTTTTTTTTTTTTAATTTTTTTTTTTCAACGTTTTGTATTTATTTTTGGGACAGAGAGAGACAGAGCATGAACTGGGGAGGGGCAGAGAGAGAGGGAGACACAGAATCGGAAACAGGCTCCAGGCTCCGAGCCATCAGCCCAGAGCCTGACGCGGGGCTCGAACTCACGGACCGCGAGATCGTGACCTGGCTGAAGTCCGACGCTTAACCGACTGCGCCACCCAGGCGCCCCATCTTGTGGGTACTTTTAAGTAAAGCACGAACACATGAACACACACACCGTCTTAGACATGGTGTAAGATAGTCCACCTAAATATCTTACAGAAAACAAAATTACTTAATAATCAACTCGCTATGTGACCTAGAGACATATGCAAGATGTCACTTGGTAGAACAATTTAATCAAGACAAAAGCATTGGCCTTGCTGTACAAATGCTCTCACATGTGAGGCAATATTGAAAATTATTACACAGGAGGGGTGGGGGATGGCGGGTGGAGATGTTTAATGTTGTTTTACAGGAATTGTCTTGGCTTCCAGGACCTTTCTACTCAACAAAGGGAAAATTCCATTTTCAGCTCAAACCCTGATCAGGAAATTATTCTTCCCAAAGAGGGGGGTGGGGGGAGTGGGGGGGGATGGAAACAGCTGAAAATTTCCTCACTCCTCCACAGCACAGAAAACACAAACAGGACAGAGAGGCCGGAAGAGGCTGAGCTCCACCCAGACAAAAGCCATTTCTGGATAAGGAATAATTTAGGGCCAGGCATTCTGCAGATAATGGAGGAGGAAAGCAAACCTCTTAAGCAAAGATTGGGTACTTAAAGTGACTCTTTTGAAAGCATGTAAACAAACTCTAACAACTTTCTATAAACATTAATAAATAAATGCTTTGGTACTAAAGAAAGAAGAAAGAAAATAACCTAATACCAAATCAAAACAGAGCGAAGGGTCTCCAGTGAGCAGAATATCTACAGAAACACAAAGGATTCTGATCACCATCGGAATCATATGACTAATTTGACAACTGTCTTGGGCACTGTGTGTGCCCAGGACCATTCTTAGGTCTTTTGTATGCATTTAATCCTACAACAGCCTATGAGCTAATACATTATTAGTCCTACTTTCCGCGAGCTAGAAACGGAGCCACTGAGACCTCAAGCAACTTGCACAATGAGTAGCAGAGTCTAGATGTGAATCCACCCTCCTCTGAACGTCCTGAACTTTCGCCACCATGCTCCAGTCCATTGCCACTGAGAGTACGTTCCTGGGACCCACAACAGCCTGAGTGTCGCTCTGGAGCTTGTTAAAATGAAGCATCTCAGGTGGCACCCCGAGACCTACTTAACCAAATCTGCATTTCAACGAGAGCACCAGGTGATTCTCCACATACTGACGTCTAAAAAGCAGTGTCCTAGTCCCTTTCTGAAGGCAGGTCATTCTTAGTCTTATCTGATTCATATTTATCACCAGTTCCTTCTTGAGAATGTGGGAGAAAGGAATATCAGAATCTGTTGTATAGAATTCATAATTATGTTAAATAAAGTATGGGGTTTTTTTTTTTTGCCGTAAGTGACACATGTGCTGCTCAGTTAGGTTCTTGCAGGTTGCAGGGACCAGATGTGCTTTTATTTATTTATTTATTTTTTTATTTTTTAATGTTTTATTTA
>NC_064810.1:144170448-144423683 GCF_023721935.1 Panthera uncia
GAAATCAAGAGTCAGACACTTAACCAACTGAGCCACCCAGGCACACCAAGAACTGAGAAAATTTTAGATAAAGCTTCCAAAACTTGTTCTTGTCTGTTTTTTCTCTTTCATTTATCATATGAAATTATCCCTAAAGTGATTAGATACTCTCCCTAATCCATTCCTGAAGGTAGAATAGAAGTGTTTCTTTACAGTTTACTGGTACTGTGCGAAGGTCATACTAAAAGGGAATATACTCTGGACAAATACCATTGAAGTAAATGTCCAGATATTTGGGCCAAGAATTAGGAAGAATAACTACAGTCTTTGTACCATTCCCACAAGTTCTATACTTATGTATACTTGTCAAAATATAAACATGCTGCTTCTTCCTAAAATGCAAGATGGAAAAGTAAGGAAATAAATCTATAGTGGACATTATCCACAGTAGAGAGTTGGTGGATAGAAGCTTCTACAACCACTTTAGAGGAAAAGGAAATGTGGTGAATTCTGTGCTGACTCTTAAAGCCTCATTCCAACTGAGATGTATGGTTTTTGCTCATAATTCATTGACCAAAGCAAATCACATGCCATACTTGCTTCAAAGGGCACAGGGCACTGCAATCCCACAATGTGCCAGGAAAGAAGAGAGACCAAGAATTTGTGAAGCATCCTAATGTTACCTTATGTTTGGCACAAGTATAATTCAAACATGGGATGGCAGGACAATATGTGACGTTTTAAGATTAAGAAAATGTTTTTTAAAAGCAAGAAAAAGAGATCATGAAAGACAGAAATCTAATTAATGTGATTTTATATCAAGATTCAATAGAAAATGACAGTCAAGTTCAAGTGGATTTGGATACATCTAAAAGTGCATTTCAGGATTATATATTCTATTTTCTGTTGGGTTTGGCTTGGTCTTTGCCATTAATCTTTTTTTTTAATGTTTTATTTATTTTTGACAGAGAGAGAGAAAGAGAGAGAGAGAGAGAGAGAGAGAGAGAGAGAATGAGTGGGGGAGGGGCAGAGAGAGAGGGAGACACAGAATCCGAAGCAGGCTCCAGGCTCTGAGCTGTCAGCACAGAGCCCGACGCGGGGGTCGAACTCACAGACCGTGAGATCATGACCTGAGCTGAAGTCAGACGCTCAACCGACTGAGCCACCCAGGCGCCCCCAGATGTGCTTTTAAAGCCTTCCCACCAAGCACCCCTAACAGCTGAGCCCACACCCCAAAACGGTGGGGGGGGGGGGGGGGGGGGAGGTGGCGTGGCATACCCTATTTTCTGTCTCTTTTCCTTACCTTTCTTTTTCCTGTTTTTTAAAAATTTTATTTATTTTGAGAGAGAAAGAGAGCACGTGCACAAGTTGGAGAGAAACAGAGGGAGAGGGAAAGAGATCCCAAGCAGGCTCTGCGGTGTCAGCACAGAGCCCAACACGGAGCTCAGTCTCAGAAACTGTGAGGTCATGATCTGAGCCGAAACCAAGAGTCGGTCGCTTAACCACCTGAGTCACCCAGGAGTCCCCCCCACCCCCCGTTTTTTGTTTTGGTTTTTTTGGTAAATAACTTGACTAATGTGTAATTTCATACTATTAGTTTCACCTGTTAAATTTACAATTCAGTGATTTTTTTTTTTTTTAACGTTTATTCATTTTTGAGAGACAGAGAGAGACAGAGCATGAACAGGGAAGGGGCAGAGAGAGAGGGAGACACAGAATCTGAAGCAGGCTCCAGGCTCCGAGCTGTCTGCACAGAGCCCGATGCGGGGCTCAAACCCACGAACCGTGAGATCATAACCTGAGCCGAAGTCGGACGCCCAACCGACCGAGCCACCCAGGCGCCCCAACAATTCAGTGATTTTTAATAAGTTAACTGAATTTACTGAGTTCTACCACCATCACCATGATCCAGCTTTAGAACATTTTCATTACCCCAGGAAGATCCCTCCTACCTAGTTACAGTTAATGCCCTTTCTCACTATCAGCCTCTGTCTCTGTAGATTTGTCTATTCAATATTTTCTGTAATTGGAACCATACAATATGTGATCTTTTCATCTGGCTTTTTTCACTAAGTGCAACCTTTTTGAGGTTTAACACTATAGCATATTGCAGTGCTTAATTCTTTTTACTCCTGAATTGTCCATTGCATGGAGCCATAGCCCCTCTTTTTATTATCATTTTTTTTTAGTTTGTTTATTTATTTAGAGAGAGAGCAAGTGAGCACCAGCAGGACAGAGAGAAAGGGAGAAAGAGAATCCCAAGCAGGCTCTGCACTGCCAGCACAGAGCCCAATGCTGGGCTTGGCTTGAACTCAGGAAACACGAGATTGTGACCTGAGCCGAAACCAAGAGTCAGACACTTAACCAACTGAGCCACCCAGGCACCCCAAGCCATAGCCATTCTATTGTTAACAAGTTTTTTAAAAATGTGAAGGCTCAATATTTATCTTTAAGATTCACTCAAGTGTTGCACATGTCTGTGCTGGCCTTAGCAGAGAAATGCCCTACATGACACGTTAGTTTCCTTGAAATTGTTTAAAAGTAAATTGTTCCAGCTCACCCTAGACTCCATCAGCTGAGATCCATAACCTTGGACGATGGTCGTTAACTGTAGGGTAGAGAGAAAGGTGTTGTCACATAAGTCTTTAATCATACAGGCCTTTAGTTATTCCTCAACTAATCCCCCTGTAATTTGCTTTGAGTCTCAAGATAAAGATACCCAGAAGGTACTGGTATAAAGGGATAGAAGAATGAGATGGACCAACATAAAATTGCAGTCAAGATTTTGAGGACCAGAACACTGAAAAATAAATAAATAAATAACATACCTCCATTAAAAATATTGCTCGGGGGGCCTGGGTGTCTCAGTTGCTTGGGCGTCCGACTTCAGCTCAGGTCATGATCTCGCGGTCTGTGAGTTCGAGCCCCGCGTCAGGCTCTGGGCTGATGGCTCAGAGCCTGGAGCCCGTTTCCAATTCTGTGTCTCCCTCACTCTCTGCCCCTCCCCCGCTCAAGCTCTGTCTCTGTCTCTCTCAAAAATAAATAAACATTAAAAAAATTTTTTTTTAAATATTGCTTTAATAAAGAATTTTTCCTGCCACACAGAACAAGTAGCTAGCTACCATACACCCTAATACCCAAAAGCTTACTCTTTTTAAAAAAAAATTGTAATGCTTATTTTTGAGAGAGAGAGAGAGAGAGAGAGGAGAGAACGAGCGGGGGAGGGGCAGAGAGAGAGGGAGACACAGAATCCGAAGCAGGCTCCAGGTTCTGAGCTGTCAGCACAGAGCCCGACATGGGGCTCGAACGCATGAGCCGTGAGATCATGACCTGAGCCAAAGTTGGACGCTTACCCTATTGAGCCACCCAGGCGCCCCCAAAAGCTTCCTCTTAAAGGGAAGTTCCTCCTTGTGTGTTCTAAAGTCCTCATTATTGGGGCGCCTCGGTGGCTCAGTCGGTTAAACGTCCGACTTCAGCTCAGGTCATGATCTCACAGTCTGTGAGTTCGAGCCCCGCATCAGGCTCTGTGCTGACAGCTCAGAGCCTGGAGCCTGCTTCAGATGCTGTGTCTCCCTCTCTCTGCCCCTCCCCTGCTCATGCTCTGTCTCTGTCTCAAAAATAAATAAAAACTTTAAAAAAAAAAATTTAAACAAAAATAAAGTCCTCATTATTGACTTTGCCAAATCGTGGAAGAGTCCCATAGGACTGTTAATCAATTTCACAGATAATTAACTCATTGTTCCCTAGCTGAGTTTCTATGAAAGCACCATCAAGTCAGCCAGCGCAAAGATCTTGGCTTCTAACACCATTTTCTAATAAAAGAAACCAGAGTTCCTTGGAGATATAGCTGATTCTAGGACTGGGGCAGGAAATACACGAGCTGATCTTGGAGCAACGTGTAGTCCCAGAGAGTAAGAAAGCGTTCAAAAAATGATAATAACGAGGATGTGTCAGAGGGATGTAAGAGTCAACCTGAAAGCACTCCCAATGGCCAAAGCTGGAACAATTGGAGAAACAAAATAAAGTAGTGCAGCATTGAATTAAAGTCCAAAAGGCAAAATAAATATCCATGAGGCCATACTAAGTAAATTATTGAATGAATAAACAAGGGAGGGAGAAAAGGCAATTTTCTGTACAGAAACACTCCAAATGCATTGTGTAGATACTTCTCCCTTAAGGAAGCAGAACTTAGCCCCCATCCACCGAGCGTGGGCTGTATTTAGTGGCTTGCTGCCAACAAGTGGACTATGTAAAGGGCAGAAAAAAGTTCTTTCCCAAAGCACTGCCCTGGCCAGGTGATCAAGGTTAACATCATCAATGATAAGTCATCCTGAAACTCTGTACCCTTTACACCATGTGATGAGAAGACAAGTTTATTTCCTTGGTCTTCCTCCCCACCATTACCCGCCCCCCCAAAACATAAGCATTTTCTAACCATGAGAAAAATAGCAGACAAACCCAAGCTGAGGAACATCCTACAAATTATCTGATCAGTACTCCTCAAAACAAGGAATGTGTGAATGTCTGAGAACCGTCACGACCAAGAGGAGCCTAAGGAGACGTGACAACTAAACGTAGTGTGGTGTCCTAGATGGGATCCTGGGATCAAAAAAGGACATTAGGACAAAACTAATGAGGGGAGCCTGAGTGGCTCAGTCAGTTGAGCATCCGACTTTGGCTCAGGTCATGATCTTGCAGTTCATGAGTTGGTTCCCTGCATTGGGCTCTCTGCTGTCAGCACAGAGCCTGCTTGGAATTCTCTCTCTCTCTCTCTCTCTCTCTCTCTCTCTCTCTCTCTCTCTCTCTTTCTCTCTCTCACTCTGCCCCTCCCCCACTTTCACTCTCTTTCCCTCTCTCAAAAATAAATAAACATTAAAAAAAAAACAAACAGATGGGCGCCTGGGTGGCTCAGTCGGTTAAGTGACCGACTTTAGCTCAGGTCATGGTCTCACGGCTCATGGGTTTGAGACCCGCGTTGGGCTCTGTGCTGAACACTTGCTCAGAGCCTGGAGCCTGCTTCAGATTCTGTGTCTCCTTCCCTCTCTGCCCCTCCCCCACTTGTGCTCTGTCTCACTCTGTCTCTCAAAAAATAAATAAATGTAAAAACATTTTTTTTATTAAAAAAAAAGAAGAAAAAACTAATGAGATCAGAATAAAGTGTAGAGGTTTGCTAACAGTGACGTACTGATGTCGGTTCCTTAGTTGTGACAAACGCACCGTAGTGATGTGAGATGCAAACGTTAGGGGAAACTGGTTGTGGGGTATATGGGAACTTTCTCTGCTATCTTTGTAACTTTACTGTAAATCTGTACTATTCTAAAACAAAACATTTAATTTAAAAAGAGAAAACAAATATAGGTTACAACCAGAGTTATTTCAGAAATCTCTCTACAGAAAAACATGCAATAAATTAGCCTAACCACCTACAAGCAGTCGAGATTATCTGAATAGGATCTTCTTCATTCTTTTTAAGGAGCCATGCACTTCCCAGGGTGATGTCATCTGTAGCCAAAACCTCCGAGCTACATAATGATGGCTCACAAATCCATACAGTTACCTATCCCCAAAGTACCTATTCAAGGACCCAAAGCTGGACAATGTTTCCGTGTAGCTGTCTCCCTGGCCCCCCAAACACATGTGACAACAAGCTGTGGCACACAGAGCTGTGCATCGTTGTTGGCTATTACGTTAATGGTTCAAATAACCAACACAGACTCGTTTTCAGGAAGGCTGTTTGTGAGTTCAGCCTTTTGGCTGGCCCCAGGGATTTGCTCAACCTCTAAAATGGAGGAATGTATGTTAAAAACCATATGTGGAGGGTCACGTGTGTGGCTCAGTTGATTAAGCATCTGACTCTTGATTTCAGCTCCAGGCATGATCTCATGGTTCGTGAGTACGAGCCCCGCATCGGGCTCTGGGCTGACATGTGGAGCTTGCTTGGGATTCTCTCTCTCTCTCTCTCTCTCTCTCTCTCTCTCTCTTTCTCTCTCTCTCTCTCTCCCTCTCTCTCTCTCTGCCTCTCTCTCTCTCTCTCCCCCTCTCTCAAAATAAAGAAATTAAAAAAAAAAAAAACATAAGTGGAAAAGGTCCACTTGCAAACAACCCAGTCACTCCTAAATGGTCAGGACAGTCCTTGGGAGTAAACATTCAAAATAAACTGAAGCGGTGTGTGTGTTTATGTGCGTGCTGGTGATGATGTGGAAGTGGAGATTATGAATAATGTCAAATTCTTCCCGAAGGCTCCAAACTCAGGAAGTTGGGACCTAGGCTGGTCCAAGGATGGGAATTTGGGCTCTCCCTTGGAGTTTCTTTCTGTCTTTCGTTCATTCTTCCAGAACCTACCATGAACCTGGTCACCATGGCCTCCTGCCTGATGCCAGGTGGCCCCTCAACAGCCAGAAAAAAAGAAAAGCAAACGGAACCAAAGATGAAATAAATCAGGTCCAGAACTACCTACGTGTAAAAGTTCAAAGGTCTTTCCGTTATCTAACAGTACCTGGCCTATAGTAGGTGCTTAATAATTATTTGTCAAATGAATGAGTGGGCACATCAAAGCTTTCCTAGATACCAATACCTGGAGGAGGAGGTTAGGGCCCAAAGGCAAACTCAGGAACTATTCTGAAGACGTGTCAGAGAGCGAGTTAGTTATCTTTCCTATTTTTTTGTGACTACTGACTTTGCCCCACACAAGTCCAACCACCAGTGAAACAAAAATAAATTTACTATTTCTAAGCAGGCTGAGGGAACGGCTTTTGGAATGATAACATCCAGAGTGAAATACAGAGCCTTTCTACCAAACACGCTTATCCCGGGGCCCCTGTGGAACGAGGCGATGGACTGAGTGCAAAGAGCTTGTTCTCAAGCCAGACAGCAAATTAAGTTCTTATTATGACGTTGTTCCTGTGCTTTCCCAGTCTCTCTGATCGTAAATTAGCCGAACAAGAGCAAAACATCCTTAATATAAACTGAATGATCATTTGTGAACAAGTCTTCAAAGGCAGAGTCATCAGCATGATGTTTTAGAAAAAGTGCTGAAATAAGAATTAGGAGAGAAGCATTCTGGCACCATTTGTACCTTTCAGCTCTTGGTGGAACGTTAGGTGGGTTATTCCACTTCTGTGACTCCCTTTTCTTTCCTAAAAAGAGAGAGCAGAGTGAAGGGTTAGACACACTAGCTCTAAGGTCCTCTCGGGGTCTAAATCATATCATTCGAAGCGTATTACTCTAATAATAATAATATAATAATAGTTACTCATATGGTGTATTTACTGCACGTCAGGCACGTTCCATACAGTTTTTGAGTATCGTTGCATTGAATCCTCACAACTGTACAAAGTAGGTATTATCATTCCCATTCTTGGGTGAGGACACCAAATCACAGAGAGATTAAAGTTCCCAAGCTGTCCTCACTCTAAGGGCACAGTTCTCCTATGTGTGTATTTCGGTGAACAGAACGTCTTGAAAAGGTGGTCACCGGACCAGAAATGTCAGTATCATCTGTGAACTTGGCAGAAATGCAAATTCTCCACCCCACAAATTCAGAAGCTCTGGCTTTGGGGCCAAGCAGTCTCTGCGAACAAGCCCTCTGGGTGATTCTGATGTGAGCCAGAGTTCGACAACTGCTCACGGTCCTGCTCCGTGACTCTTGGCAGAGGTGATGGTAGAAACCAGGAAGTGTAGAAAGTGATGGCTGAGGCATTCTCCCAGGTCAACTACTCCAGATGAACGAAGGGTCCCCTAAGCTGAAAAGGACCTTAAGAAAACCTACAAAAGCAGGTCACTTCTGCAGGCTGGTTACCTCTAGAAGACATCATCTGCCTTTAACATAGCACTTCAGTGAGCAAGGATTAAGAAGAAAATCCATTTTTTCCTCAAAATATTGTCCCTGGCCATTTTTTTTTTTTTCAAGTTGAGGTATCTTCAAGGCATAGTTCTGTGTTTCCAAAATGCTAGCCGTGGACTGCCATTTGACTCCTCTGGAGAAATCCAGCTAGAGCCATGAACGGATGCTTTGATGTCTTTACCTCCAATGGACAGTCTCAGACCCAGCATTCGATGTTCTGAAAGTGGTAGAAAGCATCTTACGATTCTCTTTTCGCTCTTTGGGCCCAACAATGTTGATTCAGTGGCTTTTTTCTAAGAGGCACACCGGATTGTCAGCTTGCTTTCTTTAAAAAAAAAAAAAAAAAAAAAAAAAAAAATCTCCAGGCTAAGATATTCAAATTACCAAACCAATGGTATCATGGGAGACCATTATAAAATCCTCTCCGAGTTAAGTCTCCATGCCTCAAAGAGCAAAAAATTAATATACTGTCGTTACACAGTTGAGAGGGGAAATTAATTTATACAGAAACCTTTTCTAAGGCATGTTCACACTGCCCGGATACTGCTCCAAATGGGAGCATTATCTGCCTTCCCAAAATAATACACCATATGCCCTAATCTGGCAGACACAAAGATAATTACATGACTCTGGCAGAGCCAATATGCTTGCTAATAAATGGGAAAATGAGGACAATGCAAATCAAAGTTAAGTTCAATGGTTATTCAGAATTGTGGTGGGGAAGCTACCTGCTACAATTAAACATTATGACAAGCAGAAAATGGGTCTCTTGCACAGATTAAAAGACCCAAAGCTGCTGTGAGATACCCCTTTATATCAAGGAATACTAACGGACCAAGTGGAGCCATTTGTGGGCATGTGTGGTAGTCTCATACGTCTCCAAATCATAGGGCAACTCCCTTTCTAATAATCCGCTCTTACAGGGATTCAATGGGAGTTCTTAAAAAAACCAAAGCTCAAAATGATTAATTCAAAATTAGCTCAAAAGTCACACAATTATCTGCAATTTTAAAGCAAAGAAAATCGGGGCGCCCGGGTGGCTCAGTCGGTTAAGTGTCTGACTTCAGCTCAGGTCATGATCTAACAGTTTCGTGGGTTTGAGCCCCGCGTCAGCCTCAGTGCACTGATTGTGCAGAGCCTGCTTGGGATTTTCTCTCTCTCTGCCCCTTCTCCACTGGCACTCTGTCTCTCTCTAAATAAATAAATAGTAAAAAAAAAAAAAAAAAAAAAAAAAAAAAAAATTTTTTTTAATAAATAAAGCAAAAAAAATAAAATGCAAAACGTGGTCTGGGAGTTGGATTCACATCAACACAAATCTGCTCTTGATGTTATGCCCCCAAATCATGGAAAGCTCTAGCCTATAGTCAAAGATCACCATCTGACATCAGCATACTCTTCAGCTCTCTCTTTTTGAGGCAAGTGATCTTTTTTCTTCACTATTTTCTCATAAAACTACTTGGAATTCTTGTGTCTCAGCTTCTGGGTCCCAACATGCACTAAGAAGTGCTAAGAAACTATAATTATCAGGCCTCCTCCCATAGTCCTCCACAGGACTATGTATGAAAGATGTGGATAGCCACCCCCTGAAAAGTGGTGCTCCTTTTAGCTTGGAAAGCATGCCATTTATGTTGGAGAAAATTCTTTTCCTGCAATTTTCCCCTTTATCTTTCCCCACCGATATGCCCCTTGCCCTAATCTCAGCAAGCCTTCCTATGTCCCAGTGATAAGAGAAACATTGGCTTGAGGGACCTAGAACCATCCAGAATCATAACATACCAGTGGGGTGAGATATTGGGAACATGGCGGGTCCTGTGTGACCTTCTAAGCTGAAGTGCCTCTTGTCAACCATGGGGAAAAAATCAGACATTAGGAACAGGAACCCTTGGAGAAAAAATCCCTTCTAGAATGCTAACGAATAAGGTCCCACGAGTCACTCGTGCCAATTAAATTCCAGGAGAAAGACAGTGACAGATGTGGGGGTGCCAGCAGATTTGAGCTCTGTCAGTAAAAATACCTTCACAAGGGAGATTGCATTGTAGAGAGGAAGACAGCAGTGATGAAATATTTACATATTTATACATATCTAGACATCAACAAGCTTGCCAGATTCATTCGGTGCATTCTAAGGAGTAGTCCCAGGGAAGAGAGAGAGAGAGAGAGAGAGAAAGAGAGAGAGGGAGAGAGAGAGAGAGCCCTTGATGAAGGGATGACCACAGATTTAGGAAACCAGGCAGAGGCTAACCATAATCTCCATTCCAGGAGGGTACCCATCACGTCATTGCTTCAGGGCTAGAAGCAAAGAAGAGATTATTACAAACCCAGATATGCCTCTAATACAACATCTCCTAAAGCATTTTCCCCACTATTCCCGGGGGATGATGAGGGGGAGGGGTGCTTCACTGTCAACTAAACTTGGGAAATGTTTTATTCTTAGAGACTCAAGGTGTTCACAGGCTTAGTAAAGGCTCTGGAAAATCCTGCAGTAAAGGCAGGTGTTAAATGTCGTTTAACCCAACATTTCCCCAATTCTTTGGTCATAAGAATCCTTCTATGCACCGGTACCTACATCTTGTGGAATCCAAATTATCCTTCATCACACTGTGTAATATAGTAAAATTTAATTAGGAAAAATTTCATTTGCTTATTCAGTATTTTAATGTTGAATTAAACAATAGTGCATTTATTTTCCAACAGTCTAGCCTAAGACAAGTTCATTTGAGAAGAAGGAAAAAAAAGGAACAGGATTGGAGTGCTTCTCAGGTTCTGTTTGATTTAAATCTTTTTTTATTTACCATTCTTGCGCCGGAGGCTAAGGTCAGACTTCTTTCTATAAAGACAAACATAAAAGGCACAACCACACTAGAGGTCATTCCCTGACACTCTAAAACAACAATAGAAGGATTGAGGATAGTTCTCTCGGGGTGGGGGAGGGGGGGGATTATTCCTGAGAAGTGACTGAGTTTGATTGATTTCTGGTCTAGCTTGTCAGCTTGCCATGGTTTCGAACAAGATACTTAACTTTTTAATAAAAAGGAGTTGCTGAGCTGCTTACCCAAGTTCATTCCCACTTACAACAAATTCTGAATGTGAAACTACCAAAATTAGTCCTCCTGGCCACTTTCCCCACTCCCACCTAGGGCTGACTTCCTTATTAGCAATCCAACATGATTCACCTGCTTTCACCTACCAACCAGCTCTAGGCTAGTTACACTCTAGAACTGGCCCTAAGTGCAGACTGAAACGCAGAGAGACTTCCTTGCTGAGGCAGGAATGACCTTTGTGCCCTCAGTTTCTCTAGGATTAATCAGTTATTGCCGCAACGATGCCACATCACAAAGTACCCCAAAACTCAGTGGCTACAACAACAGACACATATTTCTCGCACAGTTCTCTGGGATGGCTCACTCTGCTTCCGGTTGGCTGGTTTGGCTCCAAGCTGTGAGTTGGGCTCGGGTTTCTTCATTCTAGGTCTCAGGCTGAAAAGGCAACAGATGCTTGGGCATTCTTCCCTTAGAGTGGATCACTAGAGCATAAGAGGGTATGCCCAATAACCCAAGCACACGTAAGGTCTCTGTTCTTATCATCTCTCCAAAATTCCGCTAGACAAAGAAAGCCATGCAGCCAAGCCCGACATTAATAGGGTGGGAAAGTGAGGGAGAGAGGAGTGAATAATTGCTAAATGATAGTTCAAACTACATCACACGTCTCTTCCCTTGCTTCTCTTTGCTCTATGTGTCTTGAGGTCCCCTCACCCCTAACTGCTGGCCTGGCTTTCAGCAGTCTGGGTGATTTTGATCACTCGTATACTGCCTGCTCTCTAACTTTCAAGGGGTCTTCTAGGATGCCGGCCCAATGAATGAGGCTGGAGTGGAGACATAGAAGGCAAAATCGGATCAAGTGCGATGAGTAGCGTAAGGAATCCAAAGTGGAACCAGAATGGGTATAAGCCCTCATAATAGAAAGCTGCAAGATAACAGGGGGAAGCCCAGCCCCACCTTCCCGGCTGGAGGGTCCCAGCACGGAAGATAATAAGAGATGAACCTCAGTGGTCAGAAGCTGAACTGACCCTGAAACGGGATGGAAGCTATAGAGGCAAGGAGACTGAGCAGGTTCTGCCGGCTGGTTTCTGCTTGGCCATTAGAGTCTCACTTTGGACTGTCCCAAGCCAAATTTGTTACTGTGACCTATTGTCCCACCACAGGGCCACGGCACCCTCCCCGAGGGTAGTAAGCTGGTGGTGGTCTCCCTCAACTCCTCACTCACCCCCAGGCATCGGGGCAGATGCAAGAGGTGGTTTTGAGTCCCTTGTCCCAGCCTCGGCTTAGCCCTCCCTGTGATGAGGAGACATGGCCCAGAATCCTCCCAAATGATTTCCCCTTTCCACCAAAGCCAGTGGGTCCCAGACTTTATATTGGAATCACCTACAGATCTTCAAAAAGTAGCTCCTACCCATAGGCCCTCTGATTTAATTGGTTTGGGGTACAACCTGGGAATCAGAGTTTTTAAAAGCTCTTCAGATTATTCCTTTTTTTTTTTTTTTTAGAGAGAGACAGAACAAGTGCAAGTTGGGGAGAGGAACAGAGGGAGGGAGGGAGAGAGAGTGGGAAAGAGAGAGAGAGAGAGAGAGAGAGAGAGAACCCTCTCTTTTTTTTTTTTTTTAAATTTTTTTTTTTTCAACGTTTTTTAATTTATTTTTGGGACAGAGAGAGACATAGCATGAACGGGGGAGGGTCAGAGAGAGAGGGAGACACAGAATCGGAAACAGGCTCCAGGCTCCGAGCCATCAGCCCAGAGCCTGACGCGGGGCTCGAACTCACGGACCGTGAGATCGTGACCTGGCTGAAGTCGGACGCTTAACCGACTGCGCCACCCAGGCGCCCCATGAGAACCCTCTCAATCCCATGACCCTGGGGCTCAATCCCATGACCCTGGGATCATCACCTGAATTGAAAATCAAGAGTCAGACACCTCAACCAACTGAGCCACCCAGGTGCCCCATCTCCTCAGATTATTCTAAGGAGTGACAAAGTTTGGGATCCACCAATCTGAAAACCTAATCTAGCCAATGAGACTGTAAGTTGGTGTATAGAAACCAGAGAGACCCCAGTGACTCTGCATGAGCAAACAAGGGTCCATAACCCCTGATTCTGAAACCCAGAAGACTCTGAAAACTGAAAGTTTTTTTTTCAAAACTCCATGGCGGCAGAACCTGACCTGACGTGAACTCACTTGGTGGCAAGACTTGACTCTTTACAGTCTTTATTCATCCTACTTAGTATGAATATTCATGCATTTTGCCAGGAAAATATTAATGTGTTTAATTACACAGTGCTTTCCCAGACCCAGTGCTGGAGTTGTTACATAACACAGGGTACGTGTACCTTTCTACATTCTGAAATTTCTGAATTCAGAAAATAAATGTGTGGTCCCAAGGGTTTAGGCTAAAGGAATGTGAGTTTACAGAAGGAATCTCTGTTTTTGCTCCTTGGATATAAAGAGCAGAAAGGGAAAAGAAAGGAATAAAAGAGAGTAAAATGACCAAACGACATGGCCCTTGTGTGACTTACATATAAGTGTCCGATCTGGGTGGATTAATTAGACAAAAGGACCGCCTCTGGCTAAACACAGCCCTTCAATAGGGCTCACAGCTTGACAAGCAGATCACAGGCTGGATTTTACCCCCACTCACCTCTCTTGGCCAGATTCTTTTGTGCAGTGCACAAACTACACAACCAAGCAGGTGGCCTTGCCAAGCAATTTTGATAGCAGCTGGAACCTAAGGTATCGAAATGGGCAAAGCTTTTTCTAAGCACAAGGATGTCTAATATTCAATGTTCCGTTGTCTCTGTCAACGGAATGAAGTTGTCTCTGCCTCCCAAACCTGGGGCGAAGCGCATCAGAAGCTTTGGGGCGAAGCGCATCAGAGTCCCTGCATGGGTATGTGCATGGAAGGGCATGTGTGAGATGGCATGCACAGGATGGCAGCATGGGAGGGCCAGGTTTCAGAAGATGGGGCACTGGACCTTACACAAACTATTAAATAGGGTTTAAGCTATTTTCATCCAACTATTAAAGTACAGCGTCTAGTGTGACCTCAGCCAGTGTCTGGGCTACAGAAACATCTCACTAAACATGGAAATGAATGTAAAAGGAAGGAAGCTAGGAGCGATTAGGTGATTTGCCCAAGTAAAAGTGGTTAAAAAGTGGCAAGGCCAGTTATTCAACCTACATCTTTCCCATGTCAGACCCAATGCTCATAACCACCAGTCTGCACCTGCCTCCTCCTTGCAGCTGTAACAGCACTTGCCATGACGTCTGGCATATACGTACTCAAAGGCTTTCAGCAAAAGCAAAACCTGGTGCCCACCCAGCACTGCATCTGGGGGGATCTTGTCAAAGCTATGCCTTAAAGCCAAACCATAACAAACACCCTACCAGATGAACACAAGCGTGTGAAACACTTGACTGGC
The DNA here is from genome assembly GCF_023721935.1 of Panthera uncia. Taxonomy (NCBI): domain Eukaryota; kingdom Metazoa; phylum Chordata; class Mammalia; order Carnivora; family Felidae; genus Panthera; species Panthera uncia. The sequence continues at coordinate 144,184,741 of NC_064810.1, forward strand.
TCCTGTATACCTACCTGCCTCATTCACATTTATATAGTCTCCCGTACAAACTTCAGCTGTATTTTCAGGAGAAGTGTTTTGTTTAGGGCATTTCATTCCTAGGATTCATTAAGCTACATCTCCAGTGGTTGCTTAGAACCAAAAAAACTTCTCATGTACTAGGCAAAGCTAAAATTATTCACGGCATTGTTCATCTGCTAAGGTGGTTTCCATTACCCACAGTCTAATGAATATGCAACAGATCACAAGAAATTCAGCCAATCCGGAGCCAGCAGTGCCTTGTCCTGTGGCCAGTCACATACGGGGATGTTTGTTTAAATTATCAGAACTCAGCAACCAAACTACACTGGTGATGGATATGGCACTTAATAAGCAATACCAAAAACATCATCTTCTTTCTGCTGTGCTAGTTATGTTCTGTTTTGGGATCTGGAGCCAGCCATTAAGTTTGTGAAAATGTGTTGGGCTGTACATTTAAGATACATACACTCTTCTGATTGTATACTGTACTGCAGTGAAAAGTTTCTAAAACACAAGTATCCAGTCTATACAATATGGGTAAATAAAAAGAATAAACTGAGAAAAAGTGTGGTGTTCTTTTCCAGGTCTAATGTTGTTAATGGAAGCAGATGCCCTGGCAGGGACTACATTTCCCAGAATCACTTGCTCGAGCCCTTTTCATCCCCAAATGTAATGCCTGGAAGACAACGGGAGAGGAAGATGATGTCAGGAGCTTACAGGACTTTACTCATCATCTGCATTTCTCAGGATTTCAGGTAAGCCGACCGGATTTCATTTCAGACACTACGTAATGAAATGCAGAGCTAGTTTTAGGAGTTATTATTTACTAATCAATTAAGTCAGGAAGTTGTTTAATACCCCCATGTGTCTTATTCTCACCAAGAGAAAATGAGCAGAAGTAATATATCGCACTTCTAGGCCACAGTGGCTAAGATATTGTGTACTTTCTCTCCTTTTTCCCATCTCCCTAATGGATGAACAAGATTCCACTGTCCTAGAGCACAGCAAATCAACAAAATGGAAAGCTTCCCACTGACCAGGAACAACCATATTGGATTTTTAGTAACCTATAAATAAAATTCTGTGGCGTTAAGCCGTCAGAATTCGGAGTCTCCTTGTTAAGGCAGCTAGCATTACCCTAACTTATATACCTGCCCGAAATCTGTTCGCTCCTTCTTCTTGACTAATGGAACCCTAGTTTTGGGTTTGGGGCTTTTTAGGTTGACAATGTGTCCCCTTAAAAATACTAACCTCGCTATATTTCCTTGCAACTAGGCCATGTGACTCCAGTCCTGGTCAATGAGATATAAATGGAATTTGCTGGCTATGACCTCCAGAAAAGTCCTTGGAAAGATTCAGCTGTATCCCGTGTGGAGCAGAGGCATATTACGTGACATCCAGCAGCCATTACACAGCCGTGAAAGCATGCTAAAGACGGCCATGAGCACCTCTTATGAGAACCACTCAGTCAAAAAGTAGAAAACAGCCACTCCCCACTCCCCAGAAATCCCTGGGGTACCCTTTCCTGATCTCCACCCCTTTTCTTTCCCTAGAAGTAACCACTATCCTGTTCAGTCCTCTTATTTATGACATTCCCCAATCCTACATGCATGCACCCCCAACACACATATTGCAAACATTCCTTTCCAATGGCATTTGGGTTTAAGGAGTAGGGGACACAAATGTCCTCATGGCAATGACCTAGTGATATCCTCAGTCCTAGTCTCCTCTAAGGGTGTATGCCATCTTCACAAGAGAGAGTATCAAGACCCACAGGTTGTACGAGCTCTCTTTTCTGCCTCAGTGTCTCCTTCTCTTTCTGCCTCCTCTGCCCTTAAACCACCTCACCAGAAGGGACAGGCTTCCTATTGTGTCATATTCTCCTTCTTCTCAACTCCAGCCTCAAGACCAAGCCTTAATAGGAATAAATATTTCTTTCTTCACTAAATAGGAGAAACTCTAGGAAGGCTGACTTTTGCTACACTACAAAAAGAACTAAAGGAATTTAGAAAAATCACCCTTCTCAATAATGCCTAATGCTGGAGTCTATCTCTTGCCAAAGAAGTCAAGAACTTAATCTTCCCTGCCTAAATCACTGCCCCTCCGGGCTGGTAGTTCAAGGAGAACTTAGTAGCTTAAAATACAACCATTTATCCTGCTCAGGCATCCGCAGGTCAGCTGGGCAGGTTCTTCTGATCTCAGCTAAGCTCACTCATGCGTCTGCAGTCCAGCTGTGGATTGGCTAGTTAGCTGTGCCGATCTTAGCTAGGCTTTCCCTTACATGCCCAGGGGTCATTTGACTATCAGCTGTTCTACAAAGGCCTTGGCTGCTCCATATGTCTCATCTTCTGACAGGCTAGCCTGGCCATGATCTCATGGCAATCACAGAGGAATAGAGAAGAAAGCAGAAATACACCAAAAGCTTTCTCCAGCCTCTGTATCAAGTCTGCTAACATCCTACGGATCAATAAAACACGAAGCCCAGTTTCAAGTGATGGGGAAATAGATGCCCTCTTCACTGAGAGAAACTACAAAGTCATGGATTCAGAGAGGGTTAAAGAGTTGGTACCATCAATGCAAATGATCTATCATTTCCACCATTTCCCATTTGCTATTGACTTAGGACTATTTCTCAGAACTGCCAGACTGCCCTAAGAGGTTGGGTCAAAAGAAAGCCCTCAGGGGGCGCCCGTGTGACTCAGTTGGTTAAGTGTCCAACTCTTGATTTGGGCTCAGGTTGTGATCTCGCGGTTCGTGAGATCGAGCCCCATGTAAGGCTCCAAGCTGACAGTGCAGAGCATGCTTGGGATTCTCTCTCTCCCTCTCTTTCTCTCAAAAACCCCTCCCCAGCTTGTGTGCATGCACGAATGCTAGCTCTGTCTCTCTCTCTCAAAATAAATAAATAAACATTAAAAAAAAAAAAAAGGAAAGCCCTCAGGCACAGAATTACAGATACTTAGAGTACCACAATGTTGGCAATTACTGGAATGGTGAGTGCTGAGGGAATGTGGGTATCAATCTACAGTTTGGTGGGTGGTCCATGATGGAACTGACCTATCAGATTCTCACTCAGGAATTCGTACTGGAGGTCTGGAGAGATGTGACAGAAAAAGAAAAACACGCCAATTAACAGGACATAGAAAAATGGAGTCTCTCTGTCTAGTTCTAGGCTACAAAACCTAGAAATATGCATTTTATAACAAACCCCCTTTTCTTGAAAATACCTCAGTGTACCTTTGTGTGTATTTTGATTGCCAAAAATGGGCCAAATTCTCCATCTCTCCGTGTATCCATGACCTTGTGCAAAGTGATTTTTAGGCCTTCCAATGAAAAAGTCTATCAATTTTCATAACTTTTGAATCTTGTTACCTCTTTGGCAATAACATACAATAAAAATGATAGCGATCCAGTTCCAAGTCTGGATCTCACGAGGTGCACAATTCCCTTCTCTTTTTTGGATCCTCACTACCACCACAAAAGAGAGGACTAGAGAGACCGTGTGAAGAAAACGAATCATTTTTGCAATCCCAGCCAAATTTATCCCACAGCCTCCAGTGCAGCTGGCCCTTAAGCACCGAAGATCAGCAGAGGGGTCTGCCCAACCCACCACTGATCACATATACCTCAGGGAGCCCAGCCCAGCCCAGAAAAATTTCCTAGGCAACCCAAAGGATTTTTCTTCTTTATTATTGTTAATATCGTAGATTAAATTGATTTTTTAATACTAAACCAGCCTTGCTATTCTCAGGACAAACCCCATCTGGTTGTGATGTATTACTCTTCTTATGTATGGCTGGACTCAATTTGTTAATATTTTGCCAAAGATTTTTGCACCCGTATCGTGAAGGTTAGTGGTCTGTGTTTCCTTTTCTTGTACTCTCTTGGCCTGGTTTTTGAATCAAAGTAATGCTGGCCTCATAAAATAAATTTGTAAGTATTCCCTCTCCATCTGTTTTTCTGGAAGAGATTTTGCTGAAATGGTGTTATTTCTTCATTAAGTGTCTGGCAGAATTCACCAGTAGAGTCGTGTGGAATGAGAGTTCTCTTTTTTTGAAGGTTTCTAAATATCTATTCAATTTTTTTAATAGATACAGGACTATTCAGGTGATCTATTTCAGGACTATTCAGGTTAGTTTTGGTAAATTGTGGTCCATGTCTATTATTGAATTTGTGTGCATAGAGTTGATCATAGTTTTTTCTTATTATGCTTTTAAAGTCTGCAAAGACTGTAGTGCTATCCCCTATTTCATTCTTGATATTGGTAATTTGTATCTTCTCTTTTTTTCCTGCACATTGTAGCTGCAGGTATATGAGTTTTACTGATCTTTTCAAATAATCATCTTTTTGTTTCATTAATTTTTCTTTTTGTCGTTTAATTCATTCATTTCTGCTTTTATCATTATTATTTTCCTCCTTTAGCTCACTTTGAATTTTTGGTGACTTCTGTTTTTTTGTTTTGTTTTGTTTTGCTTTGCTTTGCTTTTACTGGTTGCTTAAGGTGGAAGCTTAGATTATATATTTGAGAATTTATATCCTTTTTAATATGTGCCTTTAATGTCACAAATTTTCATCTAAATACTGCTTTACCTGCACTACCTCCCACTAATTTTGATATATTGTATTTTCACTTTCATTGAATATTCACCTTGAGATAAATAAAATAATTTACCTTGAGAGTTCTTCTTTGACCCATAGATTATTGGCAAGTGTGTATTTAATTTCTAAAATTGGCGGGGGGGGGGGGGGTTTCAAGTATCTTCTGTTATTGATTTCTAGTTTAATTCCATTAATGTCAGAGTTTATACTTGGAATTATTTCAGTTCTTTTAAACTTGCTAAAGATTGTTTTATGATCAAGGATATAGTCTATCACGGTGAATGTTCTGTGTGCAATAATTTTCCTTGCTCTGAAGTCTGCTTTGTCTGAAATTAATATAGTTACCCAGCTTTGTTTTAGCATTAACATGGTATAGCTTTCTCTATTTCTCTGTTTTTAATCTATCTGTTTCATTATATTTAAAGTGATTTCCTATAGATAACAGAGAGTTGGGTCTTTTTTTTTTTTAATCCATTCTGACAGTCTCTGTCTTTTAATTGGTGTATTTAGACCATTCACATTTAAAGTGATTATTGGTGGGGGTGCCTGAGTGGCTCAGTCGGTTGAGCAACTGACTTCGGCTCAGGTCATGATCTCACGGTCCGTGAGTTCGAGCCCCGCATCAGGCTCTGTGCTGACAGCTCAGATTCTGTGTCTCCCTCTCTGTCTGCCCCTCCCCCACTTATGCTCTGTCTCTGTCTCAGAAATAAAGATTAAAAAAATGAAGTGATTATTGATATAATTGGATTAATATATACCGTATTTTTAATTTTGCTTATTACACATTATAACTTAATTTATTGCCTTTGTTGTTTGTTTCCTTTTTTATCTTGTCTTTCCCCTTTTTGTCTGCCTCCTCTGGTTTTAATTTTATGATTCCATTTTCTCTTCTCTCTTAGAACATCAATTATATATATTTTTTAAAATTTTAAAAATTTGCAACAAGTGGGCCAGGTGGGTGGCTCAGTCCATTGAGCATCTGACTCTTGATTTGGGCTCAGGTCATGAGCCCAGGGTGGTAGGATCAAGCCTGTGTCAGGCTCCATGCTAAGCATGGAGCCTGCTTGAGATTCTCTCTCTCCCTCCCCTGGCTCTCTGCCTGGTCTTGCTCGCTCTTGCTCTCTCTCTCTCTCTCAAGTTAAAAAAAAAAAATTGCAATGCACATTTACAACTAATCCAAGTCCATGTTAAATTAACACTGTATTGCTTTACCTGTGTGCAACTACATAATAGAGTATTTCCAATTCTTCCCATGCTTTGCAACGTTACTGCCGTTCATTTTATTTATCGTAACTATAGTCATCCAATATTGTCACTATCTCTGAAAAAACTACTATCTGATATATCAATTAAGAATAAGAAAAATAAAAATTTTATTTTACCTTTATAATTTCCCCTCTAACACTCTTCCTTTCTTTATGTGAAGCTGAGTTTCTTACCTGTATCATTTCCTTATCTCTAAAGAACTCCTTTCAACATTTCTTACAAGGAAGATCTGCTGGCAACCAGTTGCCTCAATTTTTGCTTGCATTCAACATCTTTATTTCTCCTTCACTTTCCAAGGAAAATTTCACTGGATACAAAATTGTAAGTGGGTGGCTTTTTTCTTTCAACACTTTAAATATTTCACTCTATTTTCTTCTTGTTTGCATTGTTTTTGAAGAGAAGTCTCATTGTTGTTTCTTGATTGGTCAGGTGGGTTTCTTCCTCTGGCTTCTTTTAAGATTTTCTTCGTCTTTGATCTTCTGTAGTTTGACAATGATATGCTGAGGTGTAGTTTTTCTGGCATATATCCTGCTTGTTGTTCTCTAAGTTTCCTGGATCTGTATTCTGGAGTCTGGCATTAATTTGGGGAAATCCTCAGTCATTGCTGTTTCAAGTATTTCTTCTATTGCTTTCCCTCTTTTCCTTTTAATATTCTCATTTTGTGTATGTTACACCTTTGGTGATTGTCCAACGGTATGTGCATATTCTCTTCCATTTGTTTTCCTTCCTTTTTGCTCTTTCCTTTCCCACCTGGGAAAGATATTGACATATCTCCAAGCTTACTGATTTTTGTTGTTGTTGTTCAGCCACATTCAGTCTACTTAGGAGTCCATCAAAGGCATTCTTTGTTTCCGTGGGTTGTTTTTTTCCTAACACTTTGTTTTGATGCTTTCTTAGCACTTCTATAGCTCTGCTTACATTACCCATCTGTTCTTGCATGTTGTCCACTTTTTCCATTAGTGTTGTTAGCATATGTAGTATAATTTATTTTATTTTATTTTATTTTATTTTAAGTGTTTATTTATTTTTAGAGAGAGAGAGAGAGTAGGGGAAGGGCAGAGAGAGGGGGAGAGAGAGAATCCCAAGGAGGGTCTGCACTGACAGCATATTCGGGGCTCGAACCCACAAACCGTGAGAACGTGACCTGCGCCGAAATCAAGAGTCAAATGTTTAACTGACTGAGCCACCCAGGAGCCCCTACTATAATTATTTTAAATTTCTGATATGAGAATTCCAGATTTTTTTATATCGCTGAGTATGGCACTGACATTTGTTCTGTATTTCCAGGCTGCATTTTTTTGGTGCATCAGCTTCCTGACTCCTAAGCAACACCACCTTCTTCTTCTTCTTCTTCTTTTTTTTTTTTTTTTTTTTTACATGTATTCATTTTTGAGAGACAGAGAGAGAGCACAAGCAAGGGAGGGGCAGAGAGAGAGGGAGACACAGAATCGGAAGCAGGCTCCAGGCTCTGAGCTGTCAGCACAGAGCCCGACACGGGGCTCGAACCCACAGACCACGAGATCATGACCTGAGCCGAAGTCAGATGCTCAACCGACTGAGCCATCCAGGAGCCCCAGCAACACCACCTTCTTGCTGTTTCTTCTCCAGCCACTCTAAGACTTTTACAACCAATTCTCTGCATTAAATCTCTCTCTGTTTGGAGTATCTAGAAAGGTTTATGTTTTCCTATTAGATATTGACTGGAAGAATAAATGGAGTAGGACCCTCCTATGCGGTCCCTGGAGTGCAATGCATGGGCAGCAAAAAGAATTCTCATTAATGCAATTGAAGCAAAATGTATTCAGAAATATGTGGCTCAGGGAGCAGCAAAGACATAAATGTCATCACACAGTTCAAATGAGAAAAGGAAACAAAAGTTTTAATTCATGAATTTGCTGGTGCTCTTATCCTATTCCTAACTGTTGTTTAGCCTTAACATGATATACGCAGCTATTAAAATTAAATGTGGACCCTATGCCATCTCCTTTAAAAATTGTTTTAAATTGATGTCTTTCAATAGGTGAATGGATAAATAAACTGTGCTACATCTGTACAATATCATATTATTCATCAGGAAAAAGAAAGAAGCTCTCACACTATGAACAGACACGGAGGCAACTTGAAGGCATATTACTAAGTGAAAGACGCCAACATGAAGAGGCTAGATACTGTATGATTCCCAGTATATTCCTTCGGGAAAAGACAAAACCATGGAGACAGTATAAAGATCAGTGGTTGCCACCGGGTTTGGGGAAAAGGAGGGATGATGAGGAAGAAAACAGGATTTTTAGGACAGTGAAATGATTCTGTACGATAGTATAATGGTGAATACATGTCATTATACATTTCTCAAAACCCATAGAACATCCAAGAGAGAGAGTGAACCCTAATATAAACTACAGTCCTTGCTGATAATGACGTGTCAATGTTGGTTCATCAGCTGTACAAATATACCACTCTGGTGGAGGATGTTGATAAGTGGAAGACGGGGCGCCTATGTGGGGGCAGAGGGCATACGGGAACACTCTGTACTTTCCACTCAATTTGGCTGTGAACATAAGTGCTCTTAACAAAATAAAGTCTATATATTTAAAAAACTAATTGTTACACTGAGAAGGACATTGCACAAAAATGCTCCATTTAGGGATAAAGCCATTGGTTTACTAATCCACATAATAAGAGGAAAACCAACATATTCTCACAAATTTCCTCTTTCATGCATTCCCACGAAAGCCAAAGAGTTAAAGCACATCAGAAATAAAAACCACTGGTTGTATTATCCAGCAAGTAGGACTATTCCTTAGGCAGATTTTTAAATCTTCTGTTCTGTAGAAATTAATCCTTCCACAAATATCACAGAAACTGCAAGCTTAACTTGATGTTTCTATAGAGAAGGAGAAAAAGGAACATAGACCAACATGCATACACCATCTCGGAATGCAGCCTCTCGCAAACACAATCACATTTGCTTCTTCATGCTGAATCAAGATCACAGAGACACGCAGAAGTGAAATTAAATGAGGGCACAATAACAATCAATATGCCTGCGTAGTTTATTATTTGTGCCAGTCTGGAAAAGTACATTACACTCTAAAGAAAGAAATAATAGTACAGTTGAATGACAGTATATTTATTGTTTATTGCAAGAACAATTTATTGCTTTAATACCACGAAACTACATCTTATAACTGTTCTTTAAGTCAACAAACAAAAACAAAACTTTTTCTTTTTTTACAATCTGACCTTTCTCCAACTTCATCTATGCTTCTGTCATGGCTGATGCTTGTAAGCAACAAAAGCCGGATGTTAGGCAGGTCACAAAATCCTTTGGAGGGCTGGACAACCAGGCGTGAATGCGCTTCTAGAAACGGTTCCCAACACCCTGCGGAACTAGGCTGGTGAGGAAGCTGTTGCCACCACGGTTGCCACCCAGCAAGAATTACGCGGTTTGAACCACTGTCACATCCATGCCAGGAATTCTACCTCACAGTCTGACCTCCAAAGAAAGAAAGCAAGTTCACCATGTGTATTAGTCAGGGTTCTCCAGAGAGACAGAATGTATGTGTGTGCATGTGTGTGTGTGTGTGTGTGTGTTACTGGTTTAAGAAATGGGCTCATGTGATTGTGGGGTCTCGGTAAGCCCCAAATCTGATGGGATAAGGTGAAAAGGAAGAGTCGCAAGTTCAAGTCCAAAGGTAATCCGTTGGCAGATTTCCCTCTCGCCTGGGGTAGGTCGGTTTTTCATTTTAGTCATGCCTTTAACTGATTGGATGAGTCTCATACTGGAGAGGAAAATCTGCTTGATTCAAAGTCCACTAATTTAAATGTTAATCTCATCAAAAAAAAAAAAAAAAAACCCCTCACAGAATAACGTTTGACCAAATATCTGGGTACCGTGACCCAGCCTAGTTGGCATAGAAAACTAACAGTCACACCATCCCAACGTTTTTCTGTCACCAGCTTTGGGGCAATGTTTGGCAAAATCATGTTTGATTGGCAGAGTGAATCAGTGGGGGTCCAGGCAGGAGAGAGATGGCATATTTAAAAGGATAATTGTAGAGGTTTTATTACGAAGACAGTTTATCTTGGGGAGCCTGGGTGGCTCAGTCAGTTAAGCATCAGACTCTTGATTTCAGCTCAGGTCATGACCTCACAGTTCATGACTTCAAGCCCTGTGTCAGGCTCTGCATTGCAGAGCCTGCTTGGTATTCTCTCTCGCTCCCTCTCTCTCTGCCCCTCCTCTGCTCACTCTTTCTCTCTCAGAATACATAAATAAACTTTTCAAAAAATTTTTAAAAACAAGAAGACAGTTTATCTTGATGTGGGAAGAGATGGTGATGTACCCAAGGACTAGCCACAGGGGGAAACCATTACTGCACCTACATCTGAAGGTCCAAGGGGAAGGAGCTATTTCTAGAACAGCCGGTAGAGATAGCAAAGATACTAAATAGTTGTTCTGTTTTGTTTTGTTTTGTTTCATTGCAGAGCTTTGAAGGAATTTATTGAGAGCAGCTTTCATGTACCAAAAGGGTGCTAATCTTTTCTCTATCACTGGCAGGTTCACTGCTGGTGGTCCTTTAATTACCCCTAGTTGCTAGGCCAGACTGCAATGACCACAACAGCCACAAGGGGCAAAAAAGTCACCGTTGTCTTCCCACAAGACGTTGACTTTCTGTCCCCCATATTCACACACTTGGTTTCAGTATGAAGTTTCTCATCTGTATTGCCCACCAGATTGGCAAGGTCATCAATTATGTCCATAACTCTGACATTCCTACTCTCTATTCCTGAAACAGTAGCAAGAGTCAGAACACTTTCTTGGCATTGATGGAGCTGGGGAAATCGGTGTTCCACTGTTCTTTTCTTCCTCTCTTCAGTCTCCTCTTATTGCCTCCCATTGGCTAAACCCAATCAGAAGCCAGAGGCAAGGAAACCTTGGCAATGTGGTCCATACAGGTCAGCATTCTGGGTGGGGGAAGGGTGGCAGGGCAAGTAGAGAAAGGTAGAGAGTGGATTTAGTAGGACAAACAGGGGAAACCTGCCACCCAGAGCCTAGATCACCCGGCAACAGATATGAGATGGACCAGGAAGGTGAGAGCCAGGGACACAAGACCTGCCTTCTCCCTTCAGGGAGCAGGATTTAAAATGAAGGAAATTTCCAAAATATAGGAAAAGTGTTCCAGTGTTACTGGGTAGATATAAACAAGACAATCGTCCCCTTCGAATTCCATCAATTGGGTACATAGAGGTCTTCAAACAGTAGTCACTCCTGTGGTACACACCTTTCTAATCTTAGAAAAGCTGAAAGCAACAAGGACGCCTCCTCATGCACAGATCTTTCTCTGCTTTTCTAAAACATCCCTTGTTCTGGGACTCCTAACACTTTGCACCTTCACGCAGGCCTTCATCCCTGCCCTGGGAGGAGATTGGAAATTTGCTAGTGTTATCAGAGAAAAAGAGACAAGAAATAAACACCCTTGCACAAAAACAAAATGTTTCATTTCAGCAAGGGGACTCTAAATATATAATTCAGTACCCAAATCTCTGATTTAATCTCAGAAATATTCAAAGTCAAAGGGCATTGGCCTGAATCAAGGAGAGACTCTGAAAGGACATATAGCAGGCTCCTGCTATCCTCGTGGTGGCTTGGGTGATGAGTCACCAATCTGTGGTTCGGGGGCCACGGAAGCTGGCACCAGCTCTTCCTCCAGGTGTTTTCTAAAATCACACACACCTATGCAAATACAATCTTAAACTCTAAAGCTTTCATCCCAGAAGCCATGCTTATAAAAATAGACCAAGGTCAGAAGTTGTTATTGGTGGCTTAGGGTCAAGTCTGCCCTGCAAAAGTGTGCTGTTGGGCCTGCGTGGTATTATCCTGCACTGAATATTAGTTTTTACTTGCCAACGTTTGAAAATTGGGAAATTCAAAACCAAAATTCAGATTGTCAGCTGCTCTTAAAAATCAAGATGCTCTGGGGGCGCCTGGGTGGCTCAGTCAGTTAAGCATCTGACTTCCGCTCAGGTCATGATCTCACCCTCTGTGAGTTCGAGCCCCACGTCGGGCTCTGGGCCGACAGCTCAGAGCCTGGAGCCTGCTTCAGATTCTGTGTCTCCCTCTCTCCCTGCCCCTTCCCTGCTCGTGATCTCTCTCTCTCTCAAAAATAAAATAAAAACATAAAAAATATATTAAAAAAAAAAAATCAAGATGCTCTGAGAAAACTGGGCCCATGTTCCAACATGGCAGCACTCAGTAGGAGCTGAGACCTACTTGACTCCTTTTGCTGGGACATGTGCTCTCCAAGTTATCTTCTTTTGTCCCCTAGAAACTAAGCTGACCATGAGTGACGAACTGTCATCATAACTGAGCCTTTGTTTCTCCTATAGTCAAGTTAGAGAGAAAAATATTTCTCATATACGTCCATCTCAAAGTGTGAGGGAATTAAAGACAGACTAAGAGAACCATATGTTTTGAGAAAAAGGGGAGGAAGGCTATTTTTGTGCTGATGTGACCCAGCCTGCTTCACTCACTGCTTTTGGCATAACCCCGAGTGACAGATGGGAATGTGATACCAGGTGTGACCCTAGCAGCCTCCTTTAGACCCATGTTAGCCTCTCAGTTCCTTACTTGATTTTACTTGCTTTTCAAACCCTACACATAATTTGTTTTCATCCAAAATGCTACATGTCACCTGTAAGAATAGAGATGTGCAGGGCGCCTGGGTGGCTCAGTCGGTTAAGCGCCTAACTTCGGCTTAGGTCGTGATCTCGCATTTCATGAGTTCGAGCCCCGCATCGGGCTCTGTGCTAACAGCTCAGAGCCTGGAGCCTGCTTCGGATTCTGGGTCTCCCCCTCTCTCTGCCCCTCCCCTGCTTGTGCTCTCTTTGACTCTCAAAAAATGAATAAATGTTAAAAAAAATTTTTTTAAAGAATAGAGACGTGCAATTTCATTCATTATCCAGTCTGAATTCATTATCCAATTACGAAAGCCAATTATATAGGCAAGGTACTTTGCTAAGCACCAGAGATATAGCCATGGCAAAGACCAGCATGATCTTGGCCCTCAGGGAGCAACCACTCTCTGTCCAACTCTTTTCCAGAAATTAATTAGAGGGTATTACTACGTAGAAATCTCATTTTTCAGTGAGCAGCTTCATAGCTTTTTCGTCAGCCTGCGCTCTGACCTTACGTATGGGTAAGGTACCCGAACGTATTACGTATGGGTAATAAGGGTTGCTCTCTGTGAGAAGAAATCAGACAAAGAGGGACAGGGGCAAAAATGATTTCCCCTGACTAGGCTTCAAATGTTTTCACTACTGTATCAGTCAGGATAGGCTGTTGTGCTGTGGTAACAAACGACTCCAAGTCTCAGAGGCTTACTTCCTGTTCACGCTGCACGTCTCTCCCAGGTCAGCAGTGGTGTTCCTCCAGGTCAACTTCATACAGGGACTCAGGCTGACAGCCTCTACCTGTGACCTGGCCAGTACGCAGCAGAAGGAAAGAACTGTGGCAGAAGTGAGTACTACTTATCTGCAAGAAATTGATGGTTTCCAATTTAGAAAGCCAAATCATATCGCACGGGAAGAAATGGACAGCCCAGGGTCAGATGCGTCCCCTGGTTGCTCGCAGCAATGGCCCTGGCCACGTGTTGGCCTCACAGAGCAGCAGGATGCTCGCACTATGTATCACAACCTGCATTCCAAGGTCAAGTTTCCCCTGCTTGCTCATCATCGCGAAGTGACTAAAACAGGAAGCCTAGAAAATTGTTGGGGGGCAGGGCGGGTATTAAATACCTTCCTGACTTAATGGATTGATGAATAATAACTCCTAAAATTAGCTTGCGCTTCATTACATAGTGTCTGAAATGAAATCCAGTCAGTTTACCTGAAACCCTGGGAGATGCAAATGATGAACAAATGTCTTTAAGCTCCTAAAATTGTCTTCCTCCTCCTCTGTTGTCTTCCAGGCATTACAGATGGGGGTGGGAGGGGGATTCATTTCCATTTGTATAGCCTCTCTTTTCCCACAGCTTCCAAGAGCACCCACAGGCTTACAATCTTAACCACCAGAAAGGTCTTAGTTCTTTCTTCACTCCCTTAGAAGGAGATAAAGATTTGGGGACTGAAAACTATAATTACTTCCCACCCATGCTAACTCGTACCTTTTCTTTCCAAAAATTCACCAGTAGAATTTATAAAATACAGATGGGAGAAGGCAGCCATGTGATTCCTAAAGATCTCTGGGCAAGGGCCAGAGGACTGTAAATACATAGACGCCTTGCAGAAGGGAAAGGAATCCTCTAGTTCCCGAACAGGAAGGCACTTAATCCCAATAGGGACTGGTGAGGAATCCTGGAAGATGATTCCTTTGCCAAGGAAGGTGAAGGAAACCTGAGTCTTTTAAAGCAATGAACTATACCTGCAGACTATCTGAGTTGCAGTTGATTTTCCTTAGTTTGCTTTCAGCCCAAAGAGACACAAATTAAAGTTCCCCAAATTATTCTACTACAAACCACTAAATGTTAACTTCATGGGAAAACAGGATTAAAAATAGAAATACTGTTATTATGGGTCTGAGACCCTTTTGTCAAGATCTGAATGTGGGAGATCAAATGTGCTTTCCCCAAGGTAAGCTTCTTAAGACACATGACCACTTCCTCTCCCACTGATTTCCAAACTCAGCGAGTGTTTACCAAGAATCCGTGGGCTGAAAAATGACTTCACATGCAGAATGCACCAACCTACGAGGCAATGAAGCACTTGCCCCTGTCCACCTTGGAGAGGATGTACACGCAAACAACCCGGCCAAATGAGCAAGCTCCCATGAAGTCTTAGATAAAGCCGTCCCCTCAAACGTGAGAAGATTTGCAGTTTCCTTAGCACGAGCTTATTCACAAAGAAACTTGGGAGGAACCTTGAAACGAAAGCCTACGGGTCACGTGGAAGATTTTCTCAAAGCCGTGACGTCAAGATGGCCTTGTCCCGTGCAAAAAGTCACAGCTTCTAAGATGGAAGTGCTACACTCAAAAAAAAAAAAAAAGGTGGGCATACAGTCTACACACAATTAAATGGTAGGCAGTAGAGCTACAGACACAGTTCCCATCTTTCATGGAGCTCACAGTCTCTGAGGAAGGATAGACAGATGTTTGGAAACCGGATGAGCACAGTAAAAGGAGAGGGACACGGGTCTCTGGAATATATATAGAAGAAAGACATTTAATTTGGGCGAGTCAGAAAAGGCTTCCTTGAGGAAGTGGCTTGGGAGCTGAGACCGAGATTTGTGGAATATTCAGTAGAACATATGGCAGCTCCGATCACCCCCCACGGAGATTCTCACTGTTGTCAGCTCCCCCCCTTCCCGTCCTCAAAGCCCCCACCAGGCATGGCACCTCACAGTCATCAAAGCTCGGCATTGAACCACCCACCTGATTCCATTAGGCAGATGATGAGGCAAATAAATGGAGAAATCGGCTGAGGACTCTTTTCAATCCAAAAAAGCTTAAATGGAAAACCCCAAAGTTTACTTGTTTGCTAGATACTAGTTTACCACCATCACAGAAGAGAGCTCCTTTGGAGTCTATATATAAGTAGGTGGTCCCAGACTCCTGCCAAGACCGGGGGAACTAGACCTTCCCACGGTCAAGAACAGTGCACCCTTCTTTTTGATAGTCTTTAAAAGGTAATGAGATAGGAAAGGACACTGTCGCTTTATAAATGGAACAAGGAGGAACTTCTTGTCAATCGTTTGACAAAGGTATTTGCAACCTTTCCTCCAAGATTGGTGCAAAAAGAAAGAAAAATAACAGCAAGTGTTACCAATAGTTAATATCACTCTTAGATTTAAAGATAAAATGGGGCGTCTGGGTGGCTCAGTCGGTTAAGCGTCTGACTTCAGCTCAGGTCATGATCTCGAGGCTCTCTCGAGCCGCGCATCAGGTTCTGTGCTGACAGTTCAGAGCCTAGAGTCTGCTTCGGATTCTGTCTCCCTCTCTCTCTGCCCTTCTGCCGCTCATGCTCTGTCTCTCAAAAATAAACAAACATTAAAAATAAATAAAGATAAAATGTACATTGCTTTTCTTAAATGTCATGCTTCAGCCAGAACGAGAAGATTTGATCCCATGGTTTTCACAAATGAGCAACAAACTAGTTTAACCAGCAATAATTGAACCGGCAACCAGATGCAAGCAGTTTGATCCAACTGACAAGGCTGGATACGGAAAACTCTCAGCCAAATGATTACAAGTAGGACAGCTGCATGAGTATGAATGTTTTGCCTTCTGAAGACGTGTGGTCCTAAGAGATAAAAATGTTCTTAGATATAATTCTCATAATTAAGCTGCCTGTTTCTTCTGGGGTTTATTTTAACGACATGTGGTGTCTTCCTCATTAGCCATGCAAAGAGAACTTGAGATCAACCAAAGAAGGTCATGAGCAACCTCAACTCCATGCCCAAAGTGTATGGTCCTTAGTGTTGGTGGGACAACTGGTGCTACTTGTCCCCATTCTTCTGCCAAAGCAAATTACAACAAGTTCTCTTTGTTGACCTTGAAGGCATTCCATCAATTAAAACCACCTTAGCTGAGACACCTTTCTTATTCAGCCAAGAGCAGAAAGACTTGGGGGGTGGGGAAGGCCTTGGCTACAGAAAGCACTCAAAGCACTCGCTCAGCTCCCAGAGATTCTTTGGTTAGGGAAATAGGCCACTTGGGGTGCATCATTCCTGGGGCTCTGTGGTGTGTGTTAACAGGCAGAAGGACTTCAGAGGAGATTGCTTTTGGCCTTTCTTTGAAATAAATGTAACTATAACTTCGAGTTTGGGGATGTACAATATAGAAGTGAACTCCTGGGTAATCTCACATGTTGTGATATATTCGTGGGGTGGGAATAAAAGTCTATGAGTTACGTCTTATTCTTCTAGGGAGAAATCCCTTGAGAAAATTATAGCAAAGCAATGAGATTCTTTATTTTTTGTTCTGTTTAACAATAAAAAAACAACTCTTCTGACGGTACCATTGTATATTCTGATATTTTTGTCCTGAGGAAGCTGCACCTTGCCTTATTTGTAATGTGACTTGAATGAGTGTTATGTATTTCCACTATCCATATGATGCAGGGATGTTTACAATGTTCCTACTAGGGCTAATATTCATCAGGTGAGTCATTATACTTTATTTCCTCCAAATATTAATAACGCATTTTTAAAATTGATTTCTCAATTATGAATCGGGGGGCTCAAGTAAAATACAATGAGTTTTCAACATGTCAGTTTTTAGCCTTCTGTGATTTGTGTTAAATTCAGTCATTCTTCCAAAGAATATGCCTACAAATTCATTGGATGACCTATTACATTCCTTTCCTGACCTCTCCTTGCCCACCAACACCAGAAAAAAAAAAATCCCCAAAAAGCCAAGTTAAAAATATAAAGATTAGCTGGTAGACTGTCAACTTTCCAAATGTCAGTGGGAGAAATGAAAAACTGCAGACTGATTATTGGTAGAAGTGGGGACATACAAAATGACCCCAATCTATCTAAAGGACCATATTTTGTCTACCTTGTGCCAGACCTGTTTGCAATGATCCCAGCTCGGATTCCATTGGCGATATTTACAAGTCTTTGCTGTTTATGTAATTCTCTTCTTCAAATTGACTAATGGTCCTTCCTTTCCTCTCTTCCACTCTCTCTCTCCCCATTCTCTAGAGGTTTTGGCTCTGGGAGGAACATGACTGAACTACTCAGAAGCTTTTTCATGGCTCTAAAAAGACAATCTCTTAAATTTTCACACGGGGAGTTTTCCTTTATGATACATTTAAATTTATTAGTTCACCATTACGTTCATAATTATCCACATTTTCTAAGTACTTGTGATTTTCTCTTCTTTAAAGGTTCATAAATACCTCAAATGCTTCAGCTATTTTATTTATCACTTTCACATGGATGGTGTTATACTTGGCACAATGCAGCATTAAAAATTTCCCTAAGAAAACATACAAGAAATATCATTCTTCCTACCCTTTGATCTTCCCAAAGATCTCTCAGTTTAAAATATCCCAGAGAAGAGCCCTTTTTTTGATTTTCCCTTCAAATCATAGGGAGGTTGTCTCCAGGAACAGGAAAGGGAGGACAGAGGTTGTCTCCAGGAACAGGAAAGGGAGAGAATAGGGTAGGAGTGAAAGTTACTTTTCACTTGTATTAGTTCTCTATGGATTATGACAAACTTCATGGCTCAAAACAATACATAGTGAGAAGTCTGGTTTCGATCCACTGATATCTTTACTCAGGGTTCCATGAGGCTGAAATTAAAGTGTCAGCCAGACTTGTTGCCCCCTTGGAAGCTGTGGAGAAGAGTCTGCTTTTCAGCTCACGTAGGTCATTGGCTGAATTCAAGTCCTGGTGGTTGTAGGACGGAAGTCTCTGATTCCCTGCTGGCTGTCAGCCAGAAGCCCGTCCTGGAGCCTCCAGGCTGCTGCATTCCAGACGGTCCCCTCTTGCCACACTTGGTCCAATCACGCTCACTCTTGGAATCTCTGGGCCTTCCTCTTTGGCAGTAGATCTCCAATTCTGGCCTGAGAAAATTCTCTGTGTTTTAAGGGCTCATTTGATTAGTCCAGGAAAATAGACAGTCCAGGAAAATCTTATCTTAAAGTTCATAAACTTAATCACATCTGAGAGTCCCTTACACCATGTAACATATTCATGGGATCCAAATATTAGGATGCGGACATCTTTAGGAGGGTGTCTTCTTCCATCTGTTACATCGCTGTGTATTTGTTTTTCACATTTTGAATTTGTGCCATGTATGTGTGTTATCTATCCCCCCAAAATTAATTAAAATAATAGAAAAAGACATATGGAACATATGGAACATATGGAACAACATGGCAACATTTGTGGAAGTCGCAGCGTATTTGCTGAGTGCTTGCCGAGTGGCAGACTGTTCAAGGTGCTGTATACGCATCACCTAACTTCATCATCACAACATTATCGTCCAGACTTGACAAATGAGGAAACCAAGACCCAGAGGGCTTAAACGTTTGCCCAGGGTCACACAGCTAGCGTGTGACAGAGTCTTGCACACCCAGAGGTGGCTGGCACCCCCGGAGCCTGCGTCTCACCCCTACACGGCCAATCTGCCAAGCGAGAGTTTGGGGAAGCACTGCTCTGACTCCCCTCTCATCTCCCCCTCTTACACAAGTTTCTCTAGGGGAAGAAATGACTGGAGGAAATAGCTCTAAGTGCACTCTGTTTTATGAGAGCCCGGGGAAAGCTTTCTGGTTCTCACAGATCAGCACGCCTGTACAAGCCACATCCCTGCTGCCCATCCCCATGTGGGTGAGGCGGAGGCCAAGCTAGGAAAGGCTTGCGAGAGGGAGGCATCGGGTGCCATTTTTGGAGGGGCAGGCAACAAATCACTTCCCTTAGTCTACCTGCTTCTAAGTACCAGGTGTATATACTACCCCCAAAGACCTTGAGTGGCTGCCTAATGTTCCTCTGCGGCTTCCTGCCCCAGATCACTTCTCAGTTAAGGAGAACCTCCGTTTTTCCTAAGACCAAGAGAATCCCAGGTCTACCTGAGCCCCAAATGGCAGAAGGGGGCAGAGAGGGCAGAGAACAGAGCCACCACACGCCCCCCCTCCGGATACACACTTTCAGGCATCCTGTCTACTGCGTACGAAACTAAGCTCTATTTTTCCAACTATACGAGTACTACACATCCGCTGAAAAAAAAATTACAGACTATACAGATGAGCAAAGAGAAGGAATTAAGCTAACATATATCTCTGCCAACAGAAAGCCACTGTAATATTTTGGTGTATGTGCCTCCAGATGTCTATATGAGTGTATATGTGTTTGCGTTGTCAGGGAGAGAGAGGAAAGAGGCAAAGAGAGCAAATTGATTTCTCTTTTTTTTTTTTTTAGGTAGAATTGTCCCACATATAGTTGAACACCCTCTTATTTACATTTGTTATTCTTGGGAACTTTTTTTTATGTCAGAAGACGAGCTTCTACACTGAAACTCTTTTATGGTTCAAAGGGGGTTTTTGAAAAATTTTTTTTTTTTAATTTTTTTTTTCAACGTTTTTTATTCATTTTTGGGACAGAGAGAGACAGAGCATGAACGGGGGAGGGGCAGAGAGAGAGGGAGACACAGAATCAGAAACAGGCTCCAGGCTCCGAGCCATCAGCCCAGAGCCTGACGCGGGGCTCGAACTCACGGATCGCGAGATCGTGACCTGGCTGAAGTCGGACGCTTAACCGACTGCGCCACCCAGGCGCCCCTGAAAATATTTTTAAATAAGCGACATATATTCACTGAAGAAAAAGAAGAAAACACAGATGAGCAAACTGAAAACGTAATTCCACCATGTGGAGACCACCACTGCAAACATTTCCACCTTCGTTGTTACTAAATGCACATTCTTCTAGTTCTCCAAATTTGAACGCTGTTGCCAAGAGTTTGCTAGACAAGATTTTGCTAGACACTCTTTTGCTAGACAGGCAGCAGCAAACGTAAGAGGAGCTAAATCTTTGCTCACGTCCTTGGTTATTTTTTAAAGACTGCTCTAGAAGAAGTGTTAGGTCAAAGGACATGTATGTTTTTAAAGCCATCGATCAATATTGCCAAATTGCTCTCTAGGAGAGGTTGCAGCAGATAGGGGTCTTTTTCCAGTCCTCCTCTTCAGTTTTTAGTAGCATAATTTTTTTTTTTATGTGTTAACCTAATTTATTTTATTGTAGATTTGCACTGGCCTCAAGTATTTTTATATACTTTAGCTTTCCTTTTTTTTTTAAATATATGAAATATATTGTCAAATTGGTTTCCATACAACACCCAGTGCTCATCCCAAAAGGTGCCCTCTTCAATGCCCATCACCTACCCTCCCCTCCCTCCCACCCCCCATCAACCCTCAGTTTGTTCTCAGTTTTTAAGAGTCTCTTATGCTTTGGCTCTCTCCCACTCTAACCTCTCTTTTTTATTTTTTCCTTCCCCTCCCCCATGGGTTCCTGTTAAGTTTCTCAGGATCCACGTAAGAGTGAAAACATATGGTATCTGTCCTTCTCTGTATGGCTTATTTCACTTAGCATCACACTCTCCAGTTCCATCCACGTTGCTACAAAGAGCCATATTTCATTCTTTCTCATTGCCACATAGTACTCCATTGTGTATATAAACCACAATTTCTTTATCCATTCATCAGGTGATGGACATTCATAATTTGGCTATTGTTGAGAGTAGCAGCATAATTTTTATTTTTTTTTAATTTTTTTTAACGTTTTATTTGTTTTTGAGACAGGGAGAGACAGAGCATGAACAGGGGAGGGTCAGAGAGAGAGAGACACAGAATCTGAAACAGGCTCCAGGCTCTGAGCTGTCAGCACAGAGCCCGACGCGGGGCTCCAACTCATGGACTGCGAGATCATGACCTGAGCCGAAGTCGGCCGCCTAACCAACTGAGCCACCCAGGTGCCCCTAGCAGCATAATTTTTAAAAATTCTTTCAGGCCTATCCTTTAAAACATTGGAAACTTTTCCAAAGGTTTTGGTTTGAGAGCACAAGCTCTGATACCCTTTCTGGAACACTGTTTAATCAGATCCTGGCCCACCACGAGAGGCAGATACGTTTTTAAGCAAGAAAAATCATTAAATACATAGAAAAGAAGTATGAAATAGTAAGAGAAAAGATTCAGGTGAAGAAAAAAATGGGATGTTACTTTGAAATTTTTTTCCAGAAGAAAATAGAGTTATCCTTGCTTTGATTTTGTTTTCCTTAGCAACCAGTCCCAAGGAATTCATTTGTAACTTCAAGACTGTGGTGTCCAATGCCAATATAAAACCCCTGAATAGGCTCTGACATCCCTTTGGTGAACACCCTCGTGCAAAGAAATGGAAACACAGGAACATCCCATCCTTTCCCCTCTTGCTCGGCTCGTCAAACAACAAAGCACCTGTTCGGAAGGTTCATCATTAAGACACTCAGATTCTGCCTTTTGTGGGTCTGCTTTCGGTCAAAGAACACATAATCCGCCACATGGAGCTCAGTCCAGCGAAGACATTGGCCCGTTTCCAGCAAGTATCTGAGAAATTCTATTTCAGCCGCTAAATCTCCAGTTTTAATCAACTTGCAAATCCCAGTCACCCCCAGCAGCGAGCAATCACCATTAGGTCTGATGGAGGCGGTGATCGTGTGTGTGACCCCGGAAGACCTCTCTCCATGAGCTAGCACTTGGAAATCCCTGGGGACACATTGTCTCCCATTAAAATTTCACCGGTTTCTGAGAAGACATCTGAATAAAGGAAAAGATGTCCGGGTGCTGGAAGGGCTGCTAACCTGTGGCCACCCGAGGCCGTGTCTTTTGGGCCGGACACTGTAGAAGGGAAATAATTACCCAGGAAATAGATGTGTATTCTGTGCCTTCGTGCCATCAGATGCCTGGCTTGACCTGAGATTTTTTTCCCCCAGCAGCTCCAGCAATGGTAGCTCTGTACCAGCCACTGGAGGGTAATTGATCCCTTGGCTAATTTGACTTTGGTACCGGCAGCGGTTTGGAGGAGATACGCACCCAGAGCCTCCAGTTTTACCCAAGCAGTTAAGCGTTTTTGGCACCATCAAAAGCAGCCACCTACCTTGCCCGGCAAAAATCTGTGTGTGCCCAGCAGAGGTCCAGACTGTGCGTTCCAGCAGGTAGAAGAGGTCAGCTCTTAACCGTGGCTCGCAGAGCTCATTCGTTCTGGATGAACGTCCGCATGTTAAAACTACGTACCAAGTAGAGAATTGTTTTCCGTCGTAACATGAATCTAGAAAAGAATGTGACAGGACATACCACTTTATATTATGAGTGAAAAAAACAAAAAACAAAACAAAACACCACACACACTATTTCTGCTTTCAAGCGTTAACGTAAAAGGAGAGGCCAGAGGCAGTCAAAATTTGCTGTTAGAAAATGAGATCTTCCTCCCAAAATTGCCAGAGCAGGTTTCCTAAAACACTTTTTTGAAAATTAATTCTCTGTATAAAAACGGTAATTGAATTCTAACCAAGTTCCATTTTTTTTAAAAAAGATAATATTTATGCTCTAATTTAACCTAACAAAAACACCACAGGCGTTTCTTCAACTGGGTCAGAAATTAGGAAGTTGTCAAGCACACCTGCCCACGATTTAGCATCTCCTTGCTTCATGCCTCTCTGAACAGCAGGACATGTTCAGCGTTGTCACAACGCTACTTTCCTGTGCTTTGCTACGCGAGCATCTTCCACCTGCATTATCTTCCAGGGTTTATTCTCCTATCTTGCAAAAAAAAAAAACAATTGCGCCTACCTGTTCCTCTATGTACAAAGATTCCTCTGATAATTTTTATTATTCCATAAAGTCCCGATTCCCTTTAGTCGATTCAACTTAAGCTTTATCTTAAGCCTAATGCCGGAGATACCTGCATAGTGTTTCTGCTTGGGATGTGGAATCTGTTAAACACTGATAAATAACATCAGGCAAGCTTTACTGCCACATAGTCTGATGTGATGATGCAATGCATTGCTACTGGCCATGTGCGCTCTGAGGAGTCACTGACCCTGTCCGTGCTCCGCGGAAGCCAGAGGAGCTTGAGAATTTATGCCACCATCTCTGTACCCCAAGCTGATCCTTATCTAATAACCGGGAACATGAAAATCCAAGGTCAAGGTAACTCAGACACAATTCAGGTTTCCCCGATGGGATCAGGCTAGAGATAACCTCCATACGGTTTTGCTTAATTTCACCCGGGCTGGGTTTCTTCCTGTTTCCATTACCTGTTGCTTACTACCCCTAACCTTCTGTTACGTGGTACACGACAACCCCAAATTGTTTTCTCTTGTTGTGTAAAAAACACGCCCAAACTTCAGTGGTCTATTGCTGCGTAATAAACTACCTCAAAGTTCAAAACTATGATCATTTTATTGGCTCATGCGTCTCCTGGTCAGGAATTCAGACAAGGCACAGTGGGGATGCTTGGGGACATCAGCTGGGAGGACTCAAGTAATTGGGGGTTTGGCTGGGATGGTGTGACTGGCATCAGATGTCCCTGTCGGCTGGGTTCTTCAGTTTTCCTCCGTGTGATCTCTCCATGTCACTAGTTTGGATTTCTTCATAGCTCAGTGACCTCAGGGTGGCCAAGTTTCTTACATGGCTGGCTACCCTTATGGACAAGAAGTTGCTGGGCCTCTTAAAAGAGAAGCCTGGAATTGGCTCAGCACTGCTTCTCCCCCATCTGTTGGTCAAGGCAGGTCAGGAGGCCAGCTCTGATAGGGGGAGAAACAGACCCCATCTTGGAGAGCGGAGTGGCACATGCAAAAAGGAGGAAACGATGGGAAGGCAGCCACCCTTGGAAACCGGCGACCACACCCCGCTGCCCTTCTGGATCATTCCAGGTTTCTCCTGGGGGCACTTTCTAATTGCAACCCTTGCACACAGATGCTCATCTCACCGTCTGCCTGTAGGGAACCCGACCCTAAGACAAAGGTTATTCCAATCCAAGGTTCCAGTCTCTTCTCCCAAGAAGCTCGTCAGTGCGAGCACAGGCCACACCCAAGTCTCCATCTGACAAGCACAGAACCGCAGGGGATCGCAGTTTGAGCGGCTCATTATAAACACTTGAGAGTAAAAAAAAAAAAAAAAATCAGGTCCTACCAACCCCAGAGATTCTTAATTAGTTGCACTGGAATGAGACCTACACATGGTTATTTTGGGTTTGGGTTCTTACGTTTTCTTTTTTTCTAATTTCCCACAATAATTCTAATGTGCAATCCAGGTCGAGAAGCACTGTTCTAAGTGGTTCAAGATATGCATGTTCAAGCTTAATATGTGTGTCGGGGGCGTGGTGGGGGGAGGGAGGATTTATATGCCACAAGGTGTCCTATGAAGAGGAAAAAACGAACCGTTGACCAAATCACCTCTTGCCTTGGAAAGAAAATCTTATCACTGCCACCAAGTAATGCGGGTTGCAAATCCAGTTTCCAAGTGTGGTTGCTCTAATTTCAAGTCTCAGAGTCGACTGGCTTGTTGTACATGTCTTGGCCGAATAAAAGTCATGCCTCACCTTACAGCATATAGCATAGCAAATGTGACTCCTAAATCCCTCTGGTGTTCTTTAGACACAGTAGTACCTAGCTTTCTCTTCATGAGGGACAAAAAACAACCTTGGTTTTATCAATGCCTGAGTTGGAAAAGACACATCTTCCAGGGCTATTTATTAAGCTTCCAGGGCGACATCCGCCCATTAAAGGTCCATAGTCTAAAAGGATGGTTCAGAGCATAAAGCATGAGCAGACACCTTTCCTGGCTAATTCCACAATAAATATGACAGTATTTCCCCTTTTTCTTCTTGGCTCATCCTGTTCATCTTTAAATGATACAGAGGACAGAGGAGGCAGTGTTCTTTCTGTTATTATATTTTCTCATTAAACTGTACCCTTATTCCTGATTCTCAGTTTGGTTCCTATAATCACTGGCTCTTATTCTATAAAATTTTGTTTTTTAATTAGCCAGATAGAGATCGATGTCATACAAAATATGTGCTAACGCAGAACTAGATTCTGTTCTCGCATGCACGGATGCCAAGTGAGAAGAGAATCTGCAAACACAGTTCGAGGGAAACTTGATCTCATCCCAGAAATAACAGCCTCCTCTTTCACGGGAAGCAGCAATCTTGAAACATTGCCTTTCAACACGGCAAGTCCCCTCCCCTCAGGAACTTTAACATCTGTGAAATGAGGGTATGTCTTATCATTGTCATGGTTTCATTGGCTTTTTTTCCTTTACGGTGATATATAAAATGATGGTGCACCTTAAAACTGATAATGCCTCTGTTTAGATGAAACATGGGCAATCCACATCAGCTCAGCCAAAGAGAGAACTGAATGGATTTCAAGTTAAACGCAAGCATGTGAAAACAAAGAGAAAAATTTTGAATTCCCTCTCTGCTGTAGCCCCTTTTGGGTTCTTTCAGAAGCAAGCAGCTCTACTCAAAGCTTGGATTTCTATTTGCAGGTCACGATATACATATATATGCATACCTAGATATCTAGATAAAGATATAGATAAAGATAAAGATAAAGATATAGATATAGATATAGATATAGATATAGATATGTCACCTCTCACCTATTGCAATTTCAGGTATATTGAACACATTTAGAATGAGCTCTGAAAGAGACTATATTGAAAGCCTAGCGTCATGGTAATAAATATCGCAATTACCCAGTTGGCATTTGGTTGGGTTCGTATGGCACACTTCTCTGTTTCACAAAAACTGCCCTTGGGTTTTCTAAGACAGAAGTGCAATCGTTCTTAAACTTTAGTGAGAATAATCTTCAACATGTGTTAAACGTGTTAATCCCAGGGCTTCATCTCAGAGCTTTGATTCGGAAACTTGGAGGGTGGCAGGTTGGGGAGGACGCCTGTGTGATTAGCAAGCTCTAGGGTGTTTCGGATGGATACCACCATTGAACAACTCCGCATTGGTGGTTTTAGGACTCTGGTGAGGCACGGCACACACCCCAGCACATTGGTGGGAGATTTCCGAAGCCCGGCATCTGTGCGAGCCTGAGCCCCAACTGTCCAGAGTCCCCGGGCTGTGTTCACACTGACCCCTGGGTGTATCTCAAGCCCGGTTCTCAATTCACACCGGCTCTGTCCTTCCCGTGATCTGCTGGTGTTCTGCCCGTGAACTTCTTGCGTCCCAGGACTTGGGGCATCTGTAGCAACTGCTCTGAATGTGCTTTTCAAGGAAAAGGAACTCAGGCCAAAAATGGTTTACTTGAAATAGTGAAGGGTTAAGGAAAGTTGGGTTGACTTATTTGCAAATAGTTTTTATTTTCAACAGCCACACGGAAGCTGCCTTTTTCACTAAATGTGGAATCATAACTCAGCTCAACACTCAGTGCTTGCTCTTCACCTCCCCTCCATTTGTCTGTAAGTTACAGACAGTGGAAATGGGTGGCTAAATAATGGCCTAATCCCTGGAACTGTGAGTATGCTACCTTAGATGGTAAAAGGAACTTTGCAGGTGTGATTAAGTTACGGTTCTTGAAATGGGGAGAGTAGCCTGGATTATCTAGGTGAGTCCAATGTAATCACAGGGTCATTATCACAGGGATGTAGGTGGCTCAAGGTCAGAGAGAGGGAGAGAGAGGATAGAAGCAGAGCTTAGTGGGGCGGGAAGAGGGAAGAGCTATGCCATTGGCTTTGAAGCTGGAAAAAGGGGCTGGAGTCAAGGATCACAGGGGGTCCCCAGAAGCAGGAGCTCAAGCCTGCTGACACCTTAATTTTAGACCAGTGCACCCATCCAGAACTGTATGTAAGACAATACAATTGTGTTGTTTTAAGCCTCTAAGGTTGTGATAATTTGTGATTGCAGCAATAGAACACTAATATAATGGGGGTTTTAATTATCCTTCTTACTACTGAGCGTAAAATTCTCTGACCTACGGTAGACCCAAGGAAGAATGCCTTGCATGGAGCCCAAGAGCCATGGCACTGATTTTTTCCTGTTTTTCAAAGGCAGTTGGGATTAACCGACTGTAACTCTGATTCTGAAGCAGCAAATGCCAAGGTCTTCGGGCACATTCCAGGAGATGAACTGCGTTCTGCCACCAAACCAGAGAACTCACCAAGTCTGCAAGTCCCCCGGTGAAGCTCACTTGTGTTTGAAATCGTGCTTGCTAGCTCCTGGGATGTACATACGTTTCTATCAGGGTCTAGAGGAAAGCTTAGCCACCAGTGTCCCAGAGAAGATAAAATTATGCCCCTTAACTTCTGCCCTCCATAAGATTGTGAAAAGGGCCAAATGGTCTCCTGCCTAAACATCTTCCAGGTGTTCCTTTTTTTTTTTTTTTTTTAAATATTTATCTGTTTTGGGGAGAGCGCCAGCCGGGCAGGGGCAGAGAGAGGGGAACAGGAGATCCAAAGCGGGCTCTGTACTGACAGCAGCAAGCCCCATGTAGGGCTTGAATTCACGAACTGTGAGATCATGACCTGAGCCCAAGTTGGATGCTCAACCGACTGAGCCACCCACGTGCCCCACATCTCCTAGGTGTTTATAAAGGGATACTTTTCATCTGCAGGCAGTGCCTCTCACTGTCCCATTCATTGTTCTCTCTCTTGCCCTTTCTCTGATCCCTGACCTCTTCATCCCAAGAAGGTCATCCTACACCCGTTCTGAAGCTCTGGGACTTTTCAGATGCTTTTCACCATCAGGAAGAGGCTAGAAAATTTTGGGGTGAGGTGCTACTTGGTGTCTATTGTGCCTCAGCCCTACACTCCCCTTCCATAGCCTCTTTTCTGCTGCCAGAGCTGAAAGTCTACAAACTACACTTCCCAGACTTGCTTTCTACCTTGTTGAATGTCACCGATGGGAAGCACTGGCAAGAGTCTGGAAGGTGAGGGGAAGGAAAAAGCCTTTTTGCTGTAGACCTGGTTACGTTTTTCTTTTTTTAATGTTTGTTTATTCTTGAGAGAGAGCGCGCGCGTGCATGAGCAGGGAAGGGGCAGAGAGAGACATGCACAGAATCGGAAGCAGGCTCTAGGCTCTGAGCTGTCAGCACAGAGCCCGACGACGTGGTGCTTGAACTCACAAATCTCAAGATCATGACTTGAGCCGAAGTCAGACGCTCAACCCACTGAGCCACCCCAGGCGTCCTGACCTGGTTGTGGATTTTTTTTACGAATATAATTTACTGTGAAATTGGCTTACACGCAACACCCAGGGCTCACCCCAACAGGTGCCCTCCTCAATGCCCATCACCCATTTTCCCTCTCCCCCACCTCCCATCCACCCTTTGCTCTCTGTATTTAAGAGTCTCTTGTGATTTGCTTTCCTCCCTCTCTGTTTGTATCTATTTTTCCCCCTTCTTTTCCCCCATGGGCTTCTGTCCAGTTTCTCGAGATCCACATATGAGTGAAAACATACAATATCTGTCCTTCTCTGACTGACTTGTGTCACTCAGCATAATACCTTCCAGTTCCATCCGTGTTGCTACAAATGGCAGGATTTCATTCTTTCTCATTGCCAAGTAGTAGTCCATTGTATATATAAACCACAACTTCTTTATCCATTCATCAACTGATGGACATTTAGGCTCCTTCCATAATTTGGCTATTGTTGAAAGTGCCGCTATAAACATTGGGGTACAAGTGCCCCTATGCATCAGCACTCCCGTATCCCTTGGGTAAATTCCTAGCAGTGCTATTGCTGGGTCATAGGGCAGCTCTAGTTTTAATTTTTTGAGGAACTTTGACACTGTTTCCCAGAGCGGCTGCACCAGTTTGCCCGGTTGTGTTTTTGAGGAGGCAGCGGTAGCCTTGGGCAAGTGCAAGCTCCTGGGTTTCTGCCAACTCTGACAAACACATCGTGTACTCTAAGCAGTGGGGACTTTTGCCTTTGCTCTTCCAGGTCTGGAGGGGTAGCCACTTGCAATCACTGATCTTTGGGAAATCTTGCCTTGCCACTTTTCTCCTCTGGTTCTATTCACACCTTTACGACCAACTCTCTACTCGAAAACCTAGAGTCGTTTCTGTTTCCCTGATTAGATACAAACTGATAACACCTCAATCTTTCACTTTTTTTAGCAAGGGACAGAGACTTTATCTACCCTTGCTTTCAGAGCGAGGGACTTCATCTACTTTCAGTATCCTGGGCTTTATGGACCCCATTTCATTGGGATCAAAAGACTCAAAGTAGGATCCTGCCCAGAAAAGGGAGGTAGCTTGAATTTGGCAACACGTGTCAAACCAGGTTGGAAGCAGTGTTCTTTCTTAGATTCTCATGGTCTTAGTTTCTCTGGACACAGTCTCTGAGGACTGATGCATTAGTGACTTATGGGGGTGCTACTATGAGAGGCCTCTAAAAGAGTTAATATATGGAGCAGAAAGCTAAGCAGAGGTGAGATTACAGGTAAAGCCACAGACAATCACTCAAACCTAATCCCCAGGGGAGCTCTGGGGTGTAAGCTCGGCCTCAGCTTTTGTGATCCGCGCACCCATCAGTCATTCTCTAAGGGCTTCCCTAGGGTCCATAAAACTCCCAGAAATTCCGACTGGCTTTAGAAGCCTGAGAACAGGTCCCTGAAGAAGAGTAGCAGGTGTGAGCCTTTGGAAACAAAAATCAACCGAAGCTAAGGGAAGGTACAGAGAAAAGGTAAAAAGGGATCCTGGGCATCTGGCCAGAGTGCAGATAGAGTTCCTCTGATTAGGGCTCTTACTGTATCTGACTCTGAGAAGACCTTCAGAAAGGGATGGCCAAGGCTTCACTTCTGCCTCCCACATTTCATGCAAGTTCCTCCTTTGGCCGACTAACCAAGAACCACAGAGGGAAGGGGATTCTGGGAAGTGCAGTTCCCAGCTTAACCGAGTTGATGGTAAAACCATCCAAACATTAGGCCTAGCTGTTTCAATAAAGTGTCACGAAACCCCGGAATAGAGGTGGGCCTCCTTTTGCCAGAAGATCCACAGGCAGCTGTCGCTGGAAGGCCCAGCAGTACCAGAAAGAACTGTTGACACAGCTCCTGTGTGGTCCCCATGAGGTGTTCAGTTGATGGAGGGGACGTTCTGCAGGTGAAGGACAAAGTTCTATGCAGAGCCCGGCCCTGGAAAGCACGAGGCCAACACTATACCTCTCCACGTGGCCACCCCATTCTCACCCTCTCACAACAGTGCCTCCATGCTTAGCTTCCTTGAGGCTTTGATAGCAATTCTCGAGTGCTTATTTGGGAAATCAAAATTCCTCCTCACGGGTGATTTTTATTCTCTCTGTATACAAATTTAGTCTGTGTGGTGTTGCCGCTGAGAGCACATCAGACTTTTGAGAAGTCAGATTTTCTGGACTCGAGTATTAGGCCATCACTTACCAGCTGTGTGACCTTGACCAAGTTACTTCTCTGACTCAGTTTCCTCATGGTAAAATAGAAATAGTGTTACCACTTATTTATATAGCTTTTGAGAGGATTAAAGGAGTTTACCTGTGTCAGTCACTTAGAATTTAAATGAATAACATACTCTTCAAGCTTCAATGCTCATAGTCACCTTTACTAAGTGACAATATATTTTGTATCATATCTCTTCTACTAATGCATGACCCAAAAGGATGTGACAATGCTTTGGAACAAATTAGCATTGTCATGTGTAAGAAAACAGTAAAAGTGCACAATATTTACAAAACATTGACTTTTCCAACTCAATCACTATTTCAGAATGACCTTCCCCCAAATTTGTGAGGTTTTATCATGCATGAAATCTACTTACAAGATAGTCTTTGGAGAAAAATTTTCTGATAAAGGATAGGGATTATAGAAAAGTTAAAGACCAATGATGAGATATTTGAAGTCTTTTTATTTCCATCAATAGTTGGCAAATTTCACCAACAACTGTTTGCCTAAATAGTGGGAACATAGAACCGTAAGAAACATTCACAAGTATTGGGTTTCATTTGAGATCTCCGCAAGAATATAAATGTATCTTCCCTAGAGTTTCCTATGCTCAGTCTCAAAGAAATACGGGCAAACTCTAGTTGTCTGGTATGATAAATCGCAGTCAGAACTTTCCCTCCAAAAACACTTTTATACATTGCTGGTGGGATTGCATATTTGGTACAATCTCTTTGGAGGAAAATTTAGAAACTCTGTCAACACTTTCAATGCTCATGCCCAGGGATGTGCTATTAAGTGCTGGACAAATGTGAATGGTCTTTGTCCCAGGTTCCTGGGAAGACCCCCTTCTGGGGCTTTGGGGTACCTGACACCAGCCCAACTTCCTGACCTCTGGTGAAGGAAGGTACAGGCCTGGAGACAGAGTTCAACCACACGGCCAATGATTCAATCAAATGTGCCTACATAATGAAAGCCCAGTGGCAACTCTGGACACGTGAAGCTCCATGAGCTTCCTGGTGAACACGCAAATGTACTAGAAGAGTGATGTGTCCTGAAGCCACAGAGAGAAGACACATAAACTCCGCATTCAAGCCCCTGCCAGACTCATCAATAGGTTTCTTTATTTGACAGGTCCTGATTTGCATCCTTCACAATAAAACTGTAATGATAAGTGCTTTCCTAAGTTTTAGGAGTCAGTCTAGCAAATTATTAAACCTAAGAGAGTTGTGGGGACCCCCAGATTTATAGCCAGTTGCTCAGAAGTATGGGTGGCCTGGGGACCCCCAGACTTACAGCTGGTATCTGAAGTGAGGGCAGTCTTGTTGGGACTGTGCCCTTTAAAATGGAGTCTGCACTAACTCTAGGTAGTGTCAGAATTAATACAGTATTGCAGCGTTTAACAACCAGCTCTCCAGAAGGGAAAGGAAAAGTCCTAGTTTGTAGTGTTTGCAGATTTCCATGATATAAGTGCTCTCACTATGGCCAATTTCAAGTTACCAACATGCTGTCCTTGATCATGATTTTTGAAAGAGATGTGCCCAGTCTGTTCCTCTTGAGTCTGTGCAACTCAAGCACACTATTATTTATACCTTTTGACCAAGCCATTCCACATCTTAAAATCAGCAGAAATGCTGGCACATTTTCCTTAACCAAATATGTACAAGGATGTTCATTGCAGCATTGTTTGTACTCATAAAAGATTAAAAACAAGCTACAGGCCCACCAATAAGTTTAAACAAATCATAGCACACGAATAAAATGAAATGCTATGTGGACTTTAGAAATGATGAAGCAAATCTATACTTATATGGCATAATCTGCAAGATATATCATTAAGCAAAAAAGGAAAGTCACAGTACAGTCTTCCGTTTGCTACTATTTGGTATAACACGAAGGGAGATTATATATTTCCTGTATACATGTATAGGCTTTGGCTTTCTTGAAAGGGATCTCTCTCTCTCACACACACACACACACACACACACACACACACACACAGTAAAAGAGGTAGCTTTTGGTAGGACATCTGAGTGAAAGAGGCAGTACTTTTTACATCTACCTTTTTTTGTACTTTGCGTTTTTTACGGTATCTAAAGAATTAAAGCCATAGGTAATGATAAAGTAGGGCAATAAGAATGAATGAATGAACAGATGAATGAATGAGCCCTCTAAATAAAATGACCTTAGCTCTTTCATCATAGTTAATGCACTTCTCACCAATCTCTGTGCCCAGCCTTGTTCTAAAGTCCACTTCAGTGAGAAGGTGACAGAGTTCAAAGAGAATCTCCAGGGCACTTCCTCTCACAGTGAGGTAACCACTGAAATGCCTTTAGCTGCCAGGTAGACACCACAAATGTATGAAGTTGTCCAGGTGGAGATTAGGTTAAACAGAAGGGCTCCTG
This sequence comes from Panthera uncia, assembly GCF_023721935.1. NCBI lineage: Eukaryota > Metazoa > Chordata > Mammalia > Carnivora > Felidae > Panthera > Panthera uncia. The sequence goes on from NC_064810.1 coordinate 144,217,919, forward strand.
CCACAAACAGACGGAAGTCACAACTTCTCCCATGGCAGCCACTGGCCCACAGAAATGCAAGTTCGGGGTTACCAGACCTTTTGATTTTTTTTTAATGTTTATTTATTTATTTTGAGAGACAGGGGGAATGAGCACGAGCAGGGGAGAGGCAGAGAGAGAGAGAGAGAGAATTCCAAGCATGCTCCACACTGTCAGCACACAGCCCAACTCAGGGCTCAAACTCACAAACTGTGAGATAAAAACCTGAGCCGAAATCGAGAGTTGGATGCTTGGGGCACCTGGGTGGCTCAGTCTATTAAGCCTCCAACTCTTGATATCGGTTCATGTCATGATGTCCCAGTTCGTGGGATCCAGCCCCACATAGGGCTGTGTGCTGACCATGTGGAGCCTGCTTGGGATTCTCTCTATCCCTCTCTCCTTCTACCCCTCCTCTGCTTGCACTCTCTAAGATAAGATATAAAAATTAAATTAAAATAAAAAAAGACTTGGGCATTCAACCAACTGAGCCACCCAGGCACCCCAGATCATTTGATTTTTTTTTTTAAAGAAAATTCAGAAATCCAAAATAGGGTGTGAAATGTCTTCACAAGCTTAAATAACTAATATAAATCTTCCCACAACAGAAAGTGGGCCCAAGAAAACCACTCTAACTTTAAATAGTCAAGGAGGATGGCTATGTCTCACCTAGCAAAATAGAGGAAGTTACTTTAGGCTGAGTTTAAGTGAGTAACAAATGCTTGGTTTTGGCCTTCTAAGGAAAGGGATTCTATCCTCCCCGCACCACAGGTCCAAGACAATGAGATGAAGGGATGGCACTTACACAGTCAGTGTCTTAGTCCGGAAGCGCTGCTATAACAAAACACCGCAGCCTGCGTAGCTTATCAATGACAGAAATGTATCTCTTACAGTTCTGGAGACTGGCAACTCCCAGATCAAGGCACAAGCACGGCCACATTCCCTGGTGAGGGCTCTTTCCTGGTTCATAGGCAACACCCTCTCCCTGTGTCCTCACATGGTGACAGTGGCTGGGGAGCTCTCTGGGACCTCTGTTATAAAGGCATTCATCCCACTCACGAGGGCTCTACCCCTGAGACCTGACCCCACCTCCCAAAGACCCCACCTCCTACTGCTACCATCTCTAGGGGTTAGGATTTCAAATTACAAATTTGAGGGAAACACAAATGTCCAGACCATAGCAGTCCCTTAAGCCTGCAACCTATTTCTCTTGGCAGCATGTGTTAACAGATTTTAAAAGCTATGAGGAGTTCATCAAGCCCATATGAAAGTGGGGGGTGGGAACGTGTGGGCCAAAACCGAAAGCCAGAAAAAGGGATGCAAAGTGGTAACCAGACAGACACGGGGTTGGGCACCAGAGAGGGGGGCCCGGCAGGGGAAGTGCCAAGAGGGAACTACAGTACTGCCCCACTTGAGGAAGGTGGGAAAGAGGCCCAGAGAGAGGATGTCCAATCATTATAAGGTAGCTCTTTGCAGTGTTTTCTTGTGTATTGATCTGCCATTCTGATTCCTCTGTGTTCCCACTGAAATTTGACTAGAATTGTCTAAGCCTGTCAATAACCACATTATGACTAATCTATCCCTACTGACTTAGATTCTCCCAGCCCCCTGTTGGCTGAAAGTGTGCTGATTTCCGGACTCTCTAGCTTTTCAAAAAAAATCTCAGCTGTACATATGACCATGCTTCTATGGAACCTCAGGCCCACAAGTGTTAACCAAGCCCAGATGGGAAAAAAAATTAATGGTGATACCTGTGTTACTGCAGACGGAGAGAAAACAGTGGCACTGACATTAATGATGATGATGGTAGCAGCATTTATTATGGGCCAAGGGGCTTTACCAGAGAAATAGCCAGAATTCTCACCCTATTACTACATCCAGCTCCAAGTCTCATGTCCCTGGGGAACGTGCCTTCCTCCAAATCAGGTCCGTGCGTAACTTCTCAAAGTCCAGTGATGATAGGTTTGAATATCTCCAATACGCCATCATCGACAGAACAATAATAGAAGGAAAATAAGGTAGCCACAGTAGACTCCTTTTTGGATACAAACAAATAGAATAACCCAGTCCTTAGCATATTCTATATCCAGACAGAAAAGACTGGCAGCAACTGCCCTCCTTGGCAATGAAATAACGTCCTTGGTCAATGTGGCTGCCCTCAGTTTTGCAAACAGAAAGGACTTTGCATAGCAAGGTTCCTTTTATAAGAGCCAGCTTGGACTAAACTTTGTCCCATTCTTTCAGGACCTTACTGCAGGCTGCAAGAATAAGCCAACACAACCAACACTATGACATATTTCTACCTAAGTCAAGGTTGAAGTTACACGTTATTGTCTCCTACCTGCAGAGCAGGAAGCTGAGACTCAGAGAAGATTAAATAAGTGACCCAAACAGTTAAGAAGCAGAAAACAGATATGAATGAGTTTATCCTACTTCAACATTATTTGTTTTATTTTATCTCTTATAACTTTTTCATTTCTAACTACAGAAGTAAATACATGAGCATGGGAAAAAAATGGAACACACAGAAGTGTGTTTTGTATATCTTTCCGGTCTCTTTCATTATTACGTGCGAACACACACACACATACACACACACACACACACACAATTTTATCAGGATTTCTCATTACATGTTCTTTCCACCTTCTTTACAAAGGCACAGAATTCTCACACTTGGGCAGGAAAAACCACCCCAAGAATTCCAGGTTTCTAACAGTTTATCGCTTAGGCAGGAACAACCTCAAAATTACCTCAGATGGGCTTATGTTTCATTGTATTAACCATCAAATAACCTATTACAATGAATAATACAAGCAATAGATTAAGATTGTTAGAAGATTTCTCTTTCATGCCTGATTTCACAATCGGCGATGGTACATAATGAATACCAAATTTAACTAAAGTAAAAAATAATCCTGGCCATCCGGGAGATGACGAAGAGAGGTAAGTTAAGGTCAAACATCAATATATTCATTTATCACTCAACAACATGATTTTGAGTACATCTTAGGTGCCAGGCATTGTTTCCAGAATTGAGGGTACAACAGTACATCCAACAGACAAATTCCCTGCTCTCAGGAAGCTTATACTCTAGTAAGGGGACACAGACAACACACATATAAATTGAGAAACTGTCCAGTTGCGCTAAGTACTACGGGAAAAAATAAAGCAGAATAAGGGATATGGAAAGTGTTAAGGAAGGAGGTTGCTCTTTAATACAGTATATCAGTCTGCTTGGGCTGTCATAATAAAATACCACAGACCAGGTGGCTTTATCAACAGAAGCTTATTTTCTCACAGTCGTGCAGGTTAAAAGTCCAAGATTAAGGTTCCAGCCGATTCAGTTACTGGTAAGGGCTCTCTTTCTGGCCTGCATCCAGCCACTTTCTCTCTATGTCCTCACATGATCTTCCTTGATGTGAACTCTCTGGTGTCTCTTCTTATAGGGACACTAGTGCTACCTGATTAGGGCCCCACTTAAACTTAATTACTTCCTTACTCCAAATACAGCCACACTGTATTTGTGTGGGATCCATTGAATTTGGAGGGGTCGTGGGGAGGACACACACATCCAGTCCATAATATCCAGGACAGTCCGAGAAGGCATCTCTGACAAGATGGCGGTAGCTAGCTTTTAAGACAGCCCTCGGCGAGCCTCAGCTCCTGGTATTCACCCCCTTGTCTAGTCGCCTCCCACAGGGAGTCAGGGATGGATGTGTGCAGTCAAGCACAGCAGCAGTTTAGGTATTTGACTTCTGAGGTGGGTCATAAAAGGCATGGGAGCTTCTACTTTGCTTTTTTGGATCACTCACTCTGGGACAAAGCCATCCACCATGTCATGACATTCAAGCAGCCTTAAGACAGGACCCCGTAGAGAGGAACTGAGACCGCCCACCGACAGGATTAATCTGTCAACATGTGGATGAACCACCCTAGAAGTCGGACCTCCAGCCCCAGGAAGGCGTGCAGATGGCCAAAGTCCCAGGTGAAGACCAGACTCCAACCTCATGTGAAACTGTTAGCCAGAACCACGCAGCTAAGTCTGTTCCCAATTTCTGGCCTCCAGAAAAGGTGAGATAATAAATGTTTCTTGTTGTTTTCAGCCACGAAGTTTTGGAGTAACTTGTTACACAGCGAGAGAGAAGTAATATATAAGGTGACATCAAGAACTCTGAAGGAAGGAAGGAAGCAAGCAAGACAAAGCCTTTCAGGTAGATGGAGAGGCAAGCGCCAAAGCCATAAAATGACAGCGTGTCTGGAATGTTCAAGCAGGGACAATCTAGGGTCAGATCATACAGGGTTGTACGTTTCCTCAGCCTTGCCGGAATAACACGTAGAGAGACATCCGCTTGGGAGGAACATCTCATTTGTTTAGATGAAATGTTCTGTCACGTTTTCAATCTCATGCCGTCAGATTCTATCAGCCACCTTGGGGATCTCAGTAACTCTCACGCTTTTAACTGTTATTTACATGTTTACAATTCTCAAATTTATATTGCCAGTCTTGATCTCTCCCTTTTCTCCTTTCAGCATCTTACACCCAAGGGCCTAGTCAGCATCTCCTTTGGAATTTCTAATAGGTATCTCAAATTACTATGTCCAAAATAAGATCCCTGGTTTCCCCCACCTCACCCCCGGAGTCTCCCCCATCTCTGAAAGTACAAACCTATTCTTTTAGGTACTCAAGCCAAAAACCTTAGAATCCTCCTCCCCACCACCATATACCTATCCAAATTATCAACAAAGTGTATTAACACTCCTTTTAAAATGTATCCAGAGGGGCACCTGGGTGGCTTAGTTGGTTGAGCCTTTGGCTCTTGATTTCAGCTCAAGTCATGATCTTACAATTTGTGAGATCAAGCCCTGTGTCAGGCCCTGCGCTGACAGCACAGAGCCTGCTTGGGATTCTTTCTCCCTCGTTCTCTGCCCCTTCCCTACTCCCACACATGCTCTCTCTCTCTCTCTCTCTCAAAATAAAGAAAAATAATAAAATAAAATAAAATAAAATAAAATAAAATAAAATAAAATATTTCTGGTCTGCATTACAGTATAAACCTTCTAACCAGTTACCTTCTATAATCTGTTCTCAGCTCAGTAACCATAGGGAGATAATGCAGATCGTGACATTTCTTTGCCCTGAATCCCTGGCTGTCTCCCTATCTCACTCAATGTAAAATCCAAAATCTTCACAGGATAAGGCCTTTCAGGATCTTGCTCAATTATCTTTCCAACCTCATCTCCATTAACTCTTGTCCTTGCTCACCCAGCTGTAGCCACAATGGTTTTCCAGTGCGACAGTATAGGGACTTAACTCCTGTAAAGTCACTGGTCTGAGGCAAGGGTTAAAAGTTTCCATACACTTAGAGACAAATAGCCCTTCTGGAAAAATGAACAAATGAGAGATAACAGCCATTAGGGAGTAATGGTTGTCTGGGCAAATTAGAAGTAGCAATTTAAAGCCTGCTTTCCCAAGTATTTCTATTTTCCAGGAACCCTAAAAGAACGTCAACCATGGAGAAAGGCATCCTGTGATTGTCTGGTGTCCACTAAAAGTAAGGTAAAAGGGAAAGTAAGATAATGACCATGGGTCTGAAGGATGCTTACCCACTCCTAGCCTCTCACTCTTTGGAAAAGTGTCTTTATAAGCCTTGCATGCTACCCCTTCAGAGAATGACATTCCTCTTTCTGGTTGGCTCCCTGGTGTACAAGCTATCTCCAAAAAACTCTGCCTGCTTTCTTTCTCTAGAGTTCAGCGTTCATTTCTTTGACATTGACACTCGAGAACCTGGTCCGGGGGGGGGTGCCAGTAACACCTCTGTCTCAGAAACAAACCGGGCACACTTCTGCCTCAGAGCTCATGCTCTCGCTGTTCCTTTGAGCTAGAATGCTCTTTCCTCAAATACATCCAAGATTCATTCCCTTACCTCCTTCAGAAATGTGCTCAAATGTGCTCAATGAGATTTTTACCTTGTCAGCAAAATCTTTCCTGACCACCCTACTAAAAATTGTAATCCCCTCTCCAGAATCCCTTAGCTCTTCTTTGCCTTATTTTTGTACATAGCTCTTACCACTACCTGACATGTTATACTTTTTTTTTTATTATTGAAGCATAATAGACATACAGTATTATGTTAGTTTCAGATGTGCAACATAGTGAGTCAACATTTGTGTATATTACAGAATGATTGTCATAATAAGTCTAGTTACCATCTGTCACCATGAAAAGTTATTACAATACTATTGTCTATATTCTTGGTGCGGTACGCTACATTCCCATGACTTATTTATTTTATCACAAGAAGTTTGTACCTCTTAATCCCCTTCACCCATTTTGCCCACCCCGGCAACCATCAATTTGTTCTCTGTATCCATAAGTCTGGTTTTGTTTTGGTTGGTTTTCCAGATTCCACATATGAGTGAAATCATACAGTATTTGTCTTTCTCTGACTTATTTTGCTTAGCGTAACATCCTCAAGTTCCATCCATGTTGTCACAAATTGTAAGATTTCGTTCTTTCTTACAACTGAGTAATATTTCATTATATATACCCCATCTTTTTTATCCATTCGTCTACCGATGGAAACTTAGATTTTTTTCTTCCATATCTTGGCTAGTATCAATAATGCTGCAATGAACATGGGAGCACATAAAAATTTTCAAGTTAGCATTTTCATTTTCTTCAGATAAATACCCAGAAGTGGAATTGCTGGATTGTATGGTAGTTCTATTTTTAATTTTTTGAGGACCCTCCATACCAATTTACATTCCCACCAACAGTGTGCAAGGTCTCCCTTTTCTCCACATCCTCACCAACATTTTTGTTTTTGTTGTTAATAGCCATCCTGACAAGTGTGAGGTGGTATCTCTTTGGTATTGATTTACATTTCCCTGACGATTAGATGTTAAGCATCTTTTTATGAGTCTGTTGGCCATCTGTACGTCTTCTTTAGATGAACAGAAAAATTTTCTATTCAGATCTTCTGCCCATTTTGTAACCATATTGTTTGTTGTAGGAGGTCTTTACATAGTTTGGATATTAGTCCCTTATCAGATATATGATTTCCCAATATTTTCTCCCATTCAGTAGGTTGCCTTTTCATTTGTTGATTGTTTCCTTCATTGTCTAAAAGCTTTTTAGTTTGATTTAGTCCCATTTATTTTTGCTTCTGTTGCTCTTGCCTATGGAGTCAGGTCCAAAAAAATATCATGGAGACTTATGTCAAGGAGCTTACCACCTAGGTTTTCTTCTAGAAGTTTTATGGTTTCAGATCTTACAATAAAATCTTTAGTCCATTTTGAGATTATTTGTGTGTGTGGTATAAGAAAGTAGTCCAGTTTAATTCTTTTGCATGTAGCTGTCCTGTTTTCCCGACACTATTTCTTGAAGACAGTATCCTTTCCCCATAATATATTCTCGCTTCCTTTTTCATAGATTAATTAATCACATGTGTGTGGGTTTATTTCTGGGCTCTCTATTCTGTCCCATCAATCTACATGTCTGTTTTGGTGTCAATAGCACACTATTTTGATTATTACAGTTTTGGAGTATAATTTGGAACTAGGAAGTGTGATACCTCCAGCTTTGTTCTTCTTTCTCAAGACTGCTTTTATTGAGGGTCTTTTGTGATTCCGTACAAATTTTAGGATTATTTGTTCTAGTTCTGTGAAAATGTCATTGGTATTTTGATAGAGATTGCAGTGAATCTATAGATTGCTTTGGGTAGATGGACATTTTAACAATATTAATTGTTTCAATCCATGAGCATGAAGTAGCTTTCCATTTGTGTCATCTTCAGTTTCTTTCAGCAACGTCTTATACTTTTGAAAGTACAGGTCTTCCACCTCCTTGGTGGAATAAAAACTAAAATTATTCCTAAGTATTCTTTTTGATGCAGTTGTGATGGGATTGTTTTTTTCTGATAGTTCCTTATTAGCGAATAGAAATACAAGAGACTTCTGTGTACTATTTTTGTATCCTGTAAGTTTGCTGAATTAATTTATTAGTTCTAACAGTTTTTTCATGGAGTCTTTAGGGTTATCCATATACAATATTATATCATCTGCAAATAGTGACAGTTTTACTTTTTCCTTTCTGACTTGGATGCCCTTTCTTTCTTTTTCTTACCGAATTGCCATGGCTAGAAGTTCCAATACTATGTCAAATAAAAGTGACAAGATTGGGCATCCTTGTCTTAATCTTAGAGGAAAAGCTTTTTTAGTGTTCACCACTGAGTATGATGTTAGCTGTGGGTTGGTCACATATGGTCTCTATTATGTCCGGGTACATTCCCTCTATACGTACTGTATTGAGAGTTGTTATCATATATGGGTGTTGAATTTTGTCAAATACTTTTTCTGCATCTATTGAGAGGATCATATGATTTTAATCCCTTATTAACGTGGTGTATCGTATTGATTGATTTGCAAGATGTTGAACCATTCTTACATCCTTGGAATAAATTCCAGTTGACCATGATGTATGGCCCTTTTAATATATTGTTGAATCTTGCTTGCTATATCTTACTGGGAATTTTTACACTGATGTTTATCAGGGATATCGGCCCATAATTTCTTGTTTTGTGGTGTCTTCATCTGGTTTTAGTATCAAAGTAATGCTGGCCTTGTAAAATAGTTTGGAAGCACTCTTTCCTCTTCAGTTTTTTGGAGTGGTTTGAGAAGGATAGGTATTAAAATTTGACTGTTTTGTAGAATTCACCAGTGAAGCCATCTTGTTGGCCTTTCTTTTTTTTTGAAATTTTTTAAATTGCTGATTCAATCTCATTACTAGTAATCAGTGCACTCAGATTTTCTGTTTCTTCATGGTTCATGTTGGAAGACTGTGTGTTTCTGGGAATTTGTCCATTCTTTGTAGGTTGTCCAATTTGTTGGTGTATAATTGTTCATACTCATCTCTTATAATCCTATGTGTTTCTACCATTTCAGTTGTAACTTTTCCATTTTCATTTCTGATTTTATTTATTCTGGCCCACTCTTTTTGATGCATCTGGCTAAAAGTTTGCCAGTTTTGTTTATCTTTTCAAAGAATCAGCTCTCAGTTTCATTGATCTTTTCTATTGTTTTTTTTTTTTTTTTAGTCTTTATTTAATTTTTTCTGCTCTGATCTTTCTTTTCCTTCCTTCTACTAACTTTGGACTTCATTTGTTCTTTTTCTAGTTCCTTTAGGTGTAAAGTGAGATTGTTTGAGATTTGTCTTGTTTCTTGAGGTAGGCCTGTATCACTATGAACCTCCCTCTTAGAACGATCTTAACTGCATCTCATAGATCTTGGAATGTCATTTCTACTTTCACTTGTCTGAAGGTATTTTTTTAATTCCCCTTTGATTTTTTTGTTGACCCATTGGTTGTTTAGTAGCATGTTGTTTAATCTCCATATGTTTTCATTTTCTTTCAATTTTTATCTTGTAATTGATTTCTAGTTTCATACCATTGTGGTCAGAAAAGATGCTTGGTAAGATTTCAATCCTCTTAAATTTACTGAGTCTTGTTTTATGGCCTAACATGTGATCTGTATTAGAGAATGCTCTGTGTACACATACAAAAATTGTTTATTCTGGTGCTTTTGGTAGAATGTTCTGTTTATATTTACTAAGTCTATCTGGTCTAATGTGTCATTTAAGGCTAATGTTTCCTTATTGATGTTCTTTCTGGATGGCCTATCTATTGATGTAAGTGGAGTATTAAAGTCCCTATTATTATTATTGTATTACAATCAATATCTCCCTTTATGTGTGTTAACATTTGTTTCATATGTTTAGGAGCGCCTCAGAGGAGTGCATAAATACTTAGAAATGTTACATCCTTTTGTTGTATTGACCCCCCTATCATTATGTAATACCTTTCTTTGTGTCTTTGTTTTAAAGTTTATTTTGTCAGAGGGGTGCCTGGGTGGCTCAGTCGGTTAAGCATCAACTTTGGCTCAGGTCATGATCTCACAGTTTGTGATTTCAAGTCCCATGTCAGGCTCTGTGCTGACAGCTCGGAGCCTGGAGCCTGCTTCAGATTCTGTGTCTTCCTCACTTTCTCTCTGCCCCTTCCCCATCACACTCTCTCTGTCTCTCAAAAAAGTGAATAAATGTTAGAAAAAAAATTTTTTAAGTTTATTTTGTCTGAGAAAAGTATTGCTACCTCAGTTTTCTTTTCATTTCTATTTGCATGGAATATCTTTTTTCCATCTTTTCACTACCAGTCTGTAGTATCTTTAGAGCTGAAGTGAGTCTCTTATAGGCTACATATGGATGGGTCTTGTCTTTTATCCATTCAGTCACCCTATGTCTTTTGATTAGAAAATTTACTCCTTTTACATTTACAGTAAATATTGATAGGCATTGCCATTTTGTTGTTGTTTTCTGGTTGTTTTTGTAGTTCTTCTCTGCTCCTTTCTTCTCTTGCTCTCTTCCCTTGTGATTTGATGACACTCTTTAGTGTTGTGTTTAGATTCCTTTCTTATTTTTTATGTATCTATTATAGGTTTTTGGTTTGTGGTTACCATGAGGTTCATGAACAATAATGTATACATATAGCAGTCTATTTTCAGTTGGTAGTCACTTAAGTTTGACCACATTCTGAAAGCACTACATCTTTATTCTCCCTTCACATTTTAAGTTTTTGACATCATATTTTATGGCTTTTTATTTTGTTTATTTTATTCCTTTACCTGATTATTGTAGTTATAGTCAATTTTGCTACTTTTATCCTTTAACCTTAATCCTCCCTCTATAAGTTGTTGATCTACTCTCTGCACTGTATATTTGCTTTTATCAGTGATCTCTTTTTCTTTCATGTATTTTCTTATATTTAAATGTGACTTTTTTTTTAGCTTACAGAATTCCCTTTAATGTTTTTTGTGAGGCCAGTTTAATGGGGATGAACTCTGTTAGCTTTTGCTTGTCTGCTAAACTCTTTCTCTCACCTTCTATTCTGAATGATAATCTTGACAGAGTATTCCTGGTTGGAAGTTCTTTTTTTTTTTTTCTTTTCAGCACTTTGAACATATTGTGTGACTCCTTTCTGGCCTGCCAAATTTCTGTGGAAAAAAATCAGCTGATCGTCATGTGGAGCTTCCCTTGTATGTAACCAGTTGTTTTTCTCTTGCTGTGGTTTTGTTTGTTTGTTTGTTTGAAGATTTTCCCTTTATCTTTAACTTTTGACGTTTCGGTTTGATGTGTCTTGGTGTGGACCACTTTGGGTTCATTTTGTTCGGGACTTTCTTTGTTTCCTGGACTTGGATTTCTGTTTCCTTCCTCAGGTTAAGGGAACTTTTCAGCCATTATTTCTGCAAACAAGTTTTCTGCCCCTTTCTGTATCTTCTTCTTCTGGGACCCTATAGTGCAAATTTAGTACACTTGAAATTGTCCTGCACATCCCTTAAACTCTCCTCATTTCTAAAATTCTTTTATCTTTTTGCTATTCTGTTTGGGTGATTTCCACGACCCTGTCTTCCATGTCACTGAGTCATTCTTCCATATCATCTAGTATGCTGTCAATTTCCTCTAGTGTATTTTTCAGTTCAGTTATTGTGTTCTTAAGCTCTTTGAGTTGTTTGGTACTTTCTTATATTTTCTGTCTCTTTGTTCAGGTTCTCTGTGTATTCATCTACTCTTTTCCCAAGTTCAGTGAGTATGTTTATGACAATTACTTTGACTCCTTATCAGGTAAATCACTTATCTCCAATTCATTAAGGGTGTTTTTTCCCCTCAAATATTACCTTATCTCTTCATTTGGAACATATTTCTGTTTCCTCATTTTGCTTGACTCTCTGTGTTTGTGTCTGTATATTATGTGAAATACCTGTTGCTGCCTGTTTTAAAGGAGTGGCTCTGTGTAGAGGAAGCTTATTTTTTTTTAAGTTTATTTATTTATTTTGAGACAGACAGAGACAACACAAGTGGGGTAGGGGCAGAGAGAGAGGGAGAGAGAGAGAGAATCCCAAGCAGGCTCCACAATGCCCGCAAAGAGCCCAACACGGGGCCTGAATACAAAACCATGAGACCATGACCCGAGCTGAAACCAAGAGTCAGATGCTTAAATGACTGAGTCCCCCAGACACCCCTGAGCCTTATTCTTAAACCTTACCCCAGTTCTTGGTTGTCTCTTGAGATATCTCTCCAAAATTTTCTCAAACCCAAGGGGTCCAGAAATGCTGTCCTTGCCGGCCGCCTGAGCTTGGTGTTCAAGGGGCATCCCCTATGTGTGCCGCACACACCCATTGGCTCTGTCGGGGCTGCGTGAGTGTCTCTGAAGGCAGACAGAGAGAGAGAGAGAGAGGAGAGAGAGAATCCCAAAGAGGTTATGCTCTGTCAGCACAGAGCCCCACACGGGGCTCAATCCCACAAACCATGATATCATCCCCTGAGCCAAAATCAAGAGTCGGATGCTTAACCAACTGAGCCACCCAGGTGCCCATGTGCACAAGTTTTGAAAGAGCAGAATCATCATTCATTATAGCTCTACATGCCGCCCCCCCCCCCCCCGCCCTGGATGTAATTCCTATTGGTTTTCAAAGCTAGACATTTTGGGGGCTTGTCTTTCTGGTGCAGAATCTGAGGCCTGATGTACTTGGTATGAAGTACAAACTCCTTGCCCTTTAGGGAGAAGTTCTGCTTATAAATATTTTTGTTTGTTTATTTTTTTGAGATCCCTCCTAATTGTGGGGTCCCTGTGCATGGGTAAGTTTTTTTGGTGAGAGCCTGTCTCTGTCTTGTCCACCCACCTAGGTGTGGTCCTTTTTATGCTTTATCATAGAGCAAGTGTTCTGCTAGTTCTCAGGTTCTTTTCAGAAGGAATTATTCCACATGAACTTCAGAGTTGTGTCCATGCAAGGAGGTGAGATCAGGATCTTCTTGTACCATCATCTCGAACCACCTTCTCTCTGATTCTTCTGTCATGTTATACCTTGTAACTATTATTTATTTCTGTTGTTTATTTATTTCTGTCCAGCTCCTTCCACTGTAAGCTCTTTGATAGTAAGAATTTTTGTCTGTTTTGCTCACCGCTCTATCTCCAGATCTTAGAACAGTTCTTGGCACATGATAAGCCACAATAAACACTTGCTGAAGGCATGAGTAATCCCATTAGAGTAGATAGAAGAGCCTCCAGTGTGTGACCAAATGATGAAATATGGTGACTAACCTGCTATGCATGAGATCATGAGAACCTGGGATACTCGAAAGAGTGAGGGAAAGAAAAATAAAGTCAGGGATAGAGAAAAGAGCCCAGCATGGTTGGAGGTACCTGGGAAGAGGCAGAGAGAAAGTTCTGCCCTTGGGGTGGGCCCAAAAGGTTGGGGAAATTAGAAATATTAAGGAAAACTTTCAAACTAGTTTGCTGTGAGATACACAACGTAAATGCCAATCCTCCACCTTCTCTGCAAAACATTTGCACCAATTCTTCTTTGCTTGCTGATGCCAAGAGTCACCTGGGTGGGGGGATTCCGACGGCGGAAACGGACGAGGACTGACTTCTGCATCGAAGCTGGCTGGGAGTCAATGTGTTCAGATGCAGAAGTCAAAGGCCAAGAGCACAGCTGATATCTGAATCGCACGTGCAGGCTTTAACCTTGCTGTATATTTCCTTGGCTGGCTTCTGTTGAACAGAATGGTGATTTTAACAAGGACGAGGGTTTTTAATTAATCAGACACTATTTGTTCACTGGGGCTGTGGCCCAGTTCATCTTAGGACAGCTGCTTTCTTACACATTCTTCAATTCATACTTCTAATTATTATCAATAACTACCACATACATACACAGTCTGCCAGATACTACAGCCTAAAAAGACGTGATCTCTGAGCTAAACAGCTTAGTTTCTATTTTAATCATGCAGTCCTAGGATCCGACTCCCCTATTTTTTCTAACAGCGTTAGCTCATTTCAAGCAGGTAGCCTTTTGAATTTGCCTCTCCATGAAATTTTGCTCAAGCCTGTTCTCTGGGAGTGCTGCAGGCAAAGAAATTTCTTTGGGGAACAACAAAGGTGGTCAAAGCCACCGGAGAAGGGCCAGAAAATTAAAGCACGAAGATAAGAATCTGTTATTTTGTATTGTCAATATAAAATCACACTGAGGTAGTACATCCTGTGATAGTTAAGCCTAATCACAGAGAAAAAAAATGTATTTGTAGGCTAAAAAGCTATATTCAAAAAAAATATTCAAATATATATATATTTTTTTTAATCTACATCCAGTCTGGCTGACTGCTATCTGCCTTTATTTCATTCCCATTATATTTCATCAAGTACTAATCGTATGAATAGGCTAAAAGAGCCACAGGGATCCTTTTCCTTGGAAGGTCTGTTTAAATGAAACCCCAGCTTATGAGCAGCCCCTTTCTTACCCAGCTTTACTGATTACCGAACACTCACTCTTGCCAAAAGTGTTGGTCCTCTCTCCAACAGACTCTCCAAGTTTTCTACAGATAAAAAAACATACATAAACTCTCCCAAATCTCTCAGATTTTTGAATTCAATTTCATTTAATTTGAATACCACAAGGGATAAAAACCACACACACAAAAATGCCATCGTTACACACGAGTGAACAAGAACAGGGATTAGCAATGATATCTATTAGACGGAACTTAATAAAACTTCCTGAAACCAGACCAGCAAAGCACTGTGGAGATAGGAGGTGAAGCATGGGAAGAGTCGACTGGGTGCAGTAAAGTACTGATTCTCTACGCCACCCTCTACCCACATCCCATCACGAGTAATGTGACGTTTCTTTTAAAAGTCCTATGTTTAAAAAGAAAAAGACCTTTATTGATGCAGGGATGGACAAACAGGCCAGAGGAATAAGACAGGTAACCTAAAACAGATGCATACCTACAAGGACACCTGATGTATCATAGAGGTGACATTTCACAGCCATGGGGAAAGGCAGTCATTGAATAAATGGTGTTGGGACAGTTGTCCGTGTGGGAAGTTTGAAACTGAATACCTACCTTACAACATACAATACAGTCCCAGTAGATTAAGAATTCAAATATGAGGGGCGTCTGGGTGGCTCGGTCGGTTAAGCACCCAACTCTCGATCTGGGCACAGGTCATGATCTCATGGTTTGTGAGATAAAGCCCCACATCAGGCTCCGTGCTGGTGGTGTGGGGCCTGCTTGGGATTCTCTTTCTCTCTTTCTCTATGCCCCTTCCCTGCTCATGCTCTCTCTGTCTCAAAATAAATAAATAAACTTAAAAAACAAAAAGAGGTAGAACACTGAAACTTTTAGAAGAGAATATCTTTATGACTTTAAGGGCTGGGAGCAGAAAGATTTCTTATTCAGAGCACAAAAATTACAAGCCTCATAGGATGAGATTGATTGGTAAATTGGGCTGTTAAAATTATGAGTTCGTGTTCATCAGATGACACCATAAAAAAGTGAAAAGGCAAGCCACAAACTGAGAATAAATTTCTGCAATAAGATAACCAGCAAAGTATCAGTACCCTGAAACTATAAGAAGCCTTATGAATGGTTGAGAAAGGAAACAAACAGCATAGTACTTAAAACAGGCAAAATATACGAACAAGTACATCTCTGAATGTAGCCAACAAATATGACATGGTTAATAAATATGAGAAACGATGCTGTTTGTTAGTTAATAGGAAACGGCAAGTGATAACAATGAGATACCACTTCATACCTACTGGGTTGGAAAGTAGCCAAAAAAATGTCCTGCTGGGTGTTTAATGTGGAACAACATGAACTCTTATTCACTGCTAATGGTAGAAGGAAACTTGGTATTACCTGGTAAGGTTGAAGATGTGCATAGTCTATGCATAAGTCATCGATTTCACTCCTAGGTATAAATCCTAGACAAACTTCTAAAACTAATAACATAGGGGCACCTGGGTGGCTCAGACGGTTAAGCGTCCGACTTCGGCTCAGGTCATGATCTCATAGCTTGTGAGTTCGAGCCCTGCATCGGGCTCTGTGCTGACAGCTTGGAGCCTGGAGCCTGCTTTGGATTCTGTGTCTCCCTCTCTCTCTGCCCCTAACCCACTCACATTCTGTCTCTGTCTCTCTCAAAAATAAATAAACATTAAAAAAAAATTTTAAACTAATAACACAAAATTGTACAATAATGTATAGTTTACAAAGCACAAGAATTGGTATATGTAGTCTACAAATTATTTTTAATCCATTTTTTCAATTTTTCTTAATCCATTTTTAGCAGGCATTATTAACTCCCCTTTTCACAGAGGTTTAGCTATCCTCCTAAGGTCACACAGTTGGTAAGTGGTACTGACACTCCCCAGCGTAAATTCCCCCTTCTCCTGATAACAGCCCCAACTCTTATCTGGGCATCTACCTTTCCCTGTCTTATGGAGTCTGGATGCGGCTCCATCCAGACATGGTTGATCAAAGCACCACAGTGATTGGTTTAGGAATAACATGGGATCTAGTCCTGTCTAATCAGAATGAAACTTGGGATTCATTTGAAGAATGGTACCTTCTTGCCTTTTCATTCTGATCTGCGGACTGGGAGGAGATCACAGAACTGAGGTGAGCCCTCTGTGGTCTGAGAATGAAGCAGACAACCAAAAAGTTGAATTGGGAGATGGAAAGAAATTAAGGCTTCATGACATAATTTACAGCTTGGAGGTACCCAAGGTCAGATCTACCCCTGAACATCTTGGTTACATAAACAAAAGAAAGGGAGGTCCCTTTCTGTTGAAGTGATCTTGAGTTGCCCTTTCTGCCACTTACAACCCAAAGAATTCTGGATGATACAATGACAAAAGCAGAACTAGATTCCAGGAGTCCCAGTGTCTACTGTTCTTCCCATAGCACTACCTAACACGATGTGGCTGGTGGGTTCCAAACCCAACATAAAAAAGAAAAAGAGCATTTTGTTTTTACTATAACAAAAGTTGTTGGATTCTTTTTTCCCTCGGCCTATTATAGAGAAAAATATTTCTGCTCTTATTTTTTTGAGTGTATACCTCATTTGTTTTTGTCCAATTCAAGATCAACAGCTTCATAACTGAAGCAGGTGCTTTGTCAAAAATTCCCCTTATCATAGTCAAGGACAACATTCTGTAATCACATATAAATTCACCCAAACCACCAATTGTGTTTAAAAGTGATCGAAGTAAGGGCATATGTTAAATTATTATCACGAAAGGGATTTAGACTACTTATTAAATAACACAAAGTACGATCACCATGTAGGTAAAATTAACCAACAAGACAGAGTCGTAAACAACATTCCCTCTCCACACAGGAGAGTGGGAGATTGTCAGAGCTGTCGCCAAGATGTTCTTGTCTCCTGACAAGAGGCTGACTGTACTCGGCGAGAGGATCCACCTTGCCAGCTGGAGTCAACGAACCAGAGCTGAGGGGCTCTGAAAACCGTGCCCATAATTGCACGACCACGGTTCCCAAACCTAGTCTGACAAGTGTGAATGTGCTTATGAGAACAACGGAACAGGGTATTTGAAAGCGGAACTTCCCAGGAATCCCAGAATAGTGATCATCAACATTGACAAAAAAAGCCATCCTCGGTCAGAACAAATAGGTCAGGATACCAAAGAAGGAGCTGGGATGTCAACACTGCTGCCAAAATTGCAGAGCATTCGGAGTTGGGCTTCAAAATCTCCCACCGCTTGTTAGCCTATCTGGGACCTCTGGCTTCCCTTCTCCTCTCCCCTCAGCCCCCAGCAACCAGATTCCTTTGTCTGTAGAAAGCCCCACGACGAGGCACTTGGTTCGGACAAACTCTCTGGGAAAGGACTGAAAGCTGCAAAAATAAGTCTTTGTTCTTTCCATTGTACTCATCAAAATTTTGGTTCCCTCACAGACTCGTGAACGTTGGAGCCGTGAAATGCTAGGTTAAAAGCCAAGTCACGTCACTTACAAACTAATACAACAGGGCAACTTAGTTAACATTCCTAGGCATCAATTCCCTCATCTGAAAAGTGGGAATAATAATAGCCCCTAACTCAGAGAGTTGTTGAGAGAATTTAGTGAGACAAAGCATGTTACCCAGTTTACCCATGGAGGGTCCGCAGGAAAGGTCCAATAAACACCAGTAACTACTATTGTTACTACTACCAATAGCAATAAAGATAAGGATGGTCAATAGGTTTAACGAATCCTGTAAGAATTTGTCTATTTTTGAAAAGGAGTTTAACTGCCGGTGGACACCTTTTTGGAACTATGCATTTGCACTTTGCATCCGCCCGATTGCCGATGGGGCTTTCTGTAGAACAGATCATGTATCATTTACTGTCGTAAATTGCAATATTCCCTTTTCACAGTCCCATCGGCTCTGAAATAAGAAAGTCTTCATACATAGCGTGTAACCAACACAAACGATGCAAAACACGGCAACAGCCCAGAGATCTCGTGCTGGCAATGTACAGGAAGACCTTTCCCCCTTTTGCTTTGGTGATTTACTTTATGAATAAATTGCTTTTCTTTAAAGGTCACTTTGTTGTTTTAGAACACTTTACACCTGACTCTATCCTTTTACTGTAGGGAGTTGCACAAAGGACAATTCAACCAATATTCCTAAGATTTTATCTACTACATTATCACAGTTCTCCCAGAGAAAAAAACTAACTCAGGTTGTTGACTAAGAAAGGTGGTTTGCCTGAAAATATAAGTTTTACCAAATGTTGGAACAGTAAGAAATCTATTTTATATCTCTTCTCCTTGGATAAGATGAAGTAGTTAATTATGATTAATGTTTATTGAATACTAACTATACGTCTGGCGATATGCACTAATGGTTTTGTACATATTATCTGAGTCCTGACAATTATTTTATGAGGTAAGTTATTATTATTCTCATTATGAAAATAAGAAAAGTAAGGCGTAGGGATATTAAGTAACCCAGCCAAAGTCACACAACTAACAAGGGATAAGTACAGGATAAATCTAACTATTCTCCTCCCTAATCCAAACGGGTTGCTCAGATTGGCTAGACCCAAATTCTTGACCACAACACCTCTAAAAGGAAAAGTTGAGAAGTGTAAATTAGGACAGCTTTGAAGGCCTGAATCAGAACACCCAATTGTAGTAAATCTTGCAGACTCTACCCTCTTAGTCTTCCTTGGAATGTCCACCCTGAACTTCTTATCCACTAGGATGGGATCTGAGAATTTCCCAAATTTTAGGGTGGATTCACTATGGAAAAAAAAAATCAGATGCAATAATGATTACCTGCCTTGGACATACACTATTTCTTTCCATTCTCCCTATAACCCTTTGAGGTGGGTACACTTTCATTTTACAAATGAGAAAATAGATCCTGAGAGATTAAAGCAGAGACCACAACCCAATCTGAGGTCACAGGAATGTTCTTTTTGGCCCACAGAGCGGGATTAAAATATTTAAGCCAACATTTAAAAATTAGCTTGCATGCAAAAAACCTCACATTTCTGCATCCTATTGAGAATTTTGGATTCCTGGAGACCCCACCAAAATTCCCCCATGGTAATCAATAGTTAAAGCTGAGGAGTGGTTGCCCATGCTACATTCTCTCCAGCCATCGCTGGCCCCATCAGCCAGCATCAATCATTTAGTTTTAGCGTGAGTCTCTGTTGGTTCCCACCTCTCATGAGAACACGCAGAATATTATGACCAATTGTTGACCACTCTAGAAAAGGCCCCAGCTGTGGGAAACATCCACTCCTACTGTGCCATCTTCCAAAGATGCTGAAATGCCAGGAGAGCTACAGAGGACTGGCACAGATACAAGGACCCCAAATGTATACACTCAGTCTATCAGAAACACTATCTGCTACAGGATATGTTTCAAAATTGTTATAGAATATTGTATTCATTAATTGTTTTGTGTAAGTGTCTATTATGTGGGCATAATTTGTTGTTTTTGCCACTTGGCTTTCCCAGGAGCGATTGTAATGAGAGACTTAGATCATACAGTATTAATTTTTCCTTCCCTTTTAGTAGTGGAATCCCTATGTGTTAGCTAGGCCTATAACCATCCAAGAAGAAGCTGCATTCTCCAGCTTCCCTTGCAGTTAAGTCACGTGACAAACATGAAGCATGCAACTTCTGGGTCTTCTAAAAGATTGAGTTGGACACTTTTTTCCCCCTTGCCCCAGGATAGACCCCCAAAGTGGAAATGAGTCAGTATCAGCCCTGTGGACATTCAGGAAGATAAGACAGAAGGTAGCACGGTCCCTGAATATTCCCGTACAGCAGAGCCAGCCTACCAGCCCAAGAGAGCTCATTCTAAACTGTTTATTGGGAGATAAATAAACTTTTACTTACTTAAGCCACTCTCGTTGGATATGTCATTGTTACGGCGGCCTTTCTCTCCTTATCCACTCCCATCATTCCCATTTTCAGTAATCCTTTGTTCTTCCTCAGATTTGAGAGGACAGTGTATCCTTCCCTCACTGCATAAAGTATAGCCTTAGATCCTGACACAGTTTCCTGGGAAGAGTGTGACCTTAGCAAGTTACCTCTCTTCTCTGTACCTGATCTGCAAAATAATAGTCGGAAACATTTGTAAAAAGGAGAGAGGACAGGTACCTCTACCTTGTACTTTGCGGTGTCTTTAGCATATATTTTAGCCAAACCACTCTCCAACCAATTTGTCTCTAATGCATACTTAAGCTCATTACTGCACACTAAAATCTGTCGATGGTACTCCCATTGCCCTTAGGAGAGGATCTAAATTTCCAAAGCAAGTGCAAAAGGCCCCAGATGATTGGACTCCAGTGTCATCTCCAGGCACACTCTCCAAGCGGCCAGGGATGCTGACCACCGAAAAGGCCCTATGCCAGCCGGGCCTGTAATTCTTGTTTTAAAGCCTTGCACTCTGAGTTTCCAACAGCTCAGCAAACCAGAAGGCGGTACACTGTAGGGGTTAAGACCAGAAGAACCAGACAGACCTAGATTCAAATCCTATCTCTACCACTTCCTGATGTGACCTCTGTCAAAGGACTTAACTTCTCCGTAAAATGGGTATAATACTATTGGTCACCCTGGGTCGTTCTGAATGTTAAATTAGATAAAGTATCTAAAGCCCTCAGCTGAGAGCCTGGTATGTAGCAAACACCCAATAAGTAGCTATTTTCATTAGTGCAGCTCCCCTTACTAGCTTTTTTGTTTGTGACAGTATAGAAGAAGCATGAAACACCCCCCACCTCAGCCCCCAACCTCTCCCAGAGGGTATGTTAGGGGCGCTACACAGCGAGCATTACATCCCACATTGTATCTCCCTGAGGACAATCTGCCAGTGATCACCAATGAAACCCAGGCCGTCTCCCTCGCTCCTGTCTATCCAACGCATTCCAGGAGAACTTAAGAGATGCCCAAGACTTCCTGGTATATGAGCTGCCAGGTCTCAGCATCCTTGTGCCCAATCATCAAAGCCAAATCCCTTTCAGGGCACCTGGATGGCTCAGTTGGTTAAGAGTCTGACTTCAGCTCAGGTCATGACCTTGCACTTCATGAGTCCGAGCCCCGTGTCAGACTCTGTGCTGACAGCTTGGAGCCTGGAGCCTGCTTTGGATTGTGTCTCCCTCTCTCTCTTGTTCCCTCCTCTCAAAAATAAACATTAAAAAAAATTTTTTTTTAAATCCAAATCCCTTTCTACTACCAGTTTGCCCCTATGAACTCTGGCTTTTGGAGGTCTCTCTTGGAGCCCTCAATGATAAAAGTCCCTTGTGTAAAATACCCAAAGCCCAGCTGTATTGTTGTCTAGTCATGCATTAATTAAAACAACAAGCCAGCAATCAAAAAGTAATTTTTAAGTAGCATTTTACAGCAGTTTCTCTCAAAGAACACCAAAGAGGGACCACAGAAGAACTTGTTAGATATTCTCTCTTCCCCTTCATTCATTTCCAATTATTCCCAAACCCTGCAGCTGTCCCAAAGTCTCTCAGCCTTCTCTAAAACTAGGCACATTCACACACACACACACACACACACACACGCACACACACACACAGGCACAGACACATGCACTCATGCACGCAGCCCACTAGAAGTACGTGAGAGCCAGCTTGCACCAGCTTGAAAGAAACAATTGTTAAGTTTTCAGGAATTTTGCCAGCTGGCTGTTAAACACATTGATTATTAAAAATTAAATTATATAAGCTTACAACAAAATAGATTATAAACAAAGGTGGCAAATACGCAATACTCAGAGGAAAAGGGGAATACACATGCAACAACACGAGTGAATCTCAAAATAATGACGCTGAAGCCAGATCGAAGAAGAGTACACAGTCCGTGACTCCTTTTATCGAAAACTAATCTGTAGTGATAAAATGCAGATCAGTGGTTGTCTGAGGGTGGAGGTAAGAAGCCATGGAGACAGAGAGATTGCACAGGGGTGTAAGAAAATTTGGGGGAGTGATGGACATGTTCATCATCTCGATGCTGATGATGGTTTCACAGGTGTATACGTGTGTCAAAACCTATCGAACTGTATACTTCAAGCATGTGCAATTCATTGTCAGGTACGCCTCAACAAAGCTGTGAAATAAACAATCAAAAATCTATCACCTAATTATTTGACAACATTTTACTCTATCTATACTCTTGAGGTTTCTTTCATATTTGTACCTGGATTGTGGAAATACTATCTAACAGTGCTTCTTGACATTTCTTCCTAATTCTGTGCTCAGCAACGTCACATTGGTAGCTTGAAAATCGGCCACGAAGGGAGTGTTTGCACCATGGAAATCAGCAAGCATTGCAAATCAGGGCTTGATTTTGTTTGTTTGTTTGTTTCATTGGATGTCTAGACTTCAGAAAGTCATGGGAAAAATGCTAATGATACACATTAAACTTTAAAGTGTCTTGTGCCTAGTGCATCAAATTAAGAAAATATTCTTTCAGTATTCAAAAACTATTATCTGAGGCAGCAGTCTCTCCCTCACATCGTTCATGAATGTGTAAAGGGAAACATATTCTTTTTTGTTTCACTTTCTTATGTCTAACTTGTTAACATCAATGA
Organism: Panthera uncia; assembly: GCF_023721935.1. Classification (NCBI taxonomy): domain Eukaryota; kingdom Metazoa; phylum Chordata; class Mammalia; order Carnivora; family Felidae; genus Panthera; species Panthera uncia. The sequence goes on from NC_064810.1 coordinate 144,240,886, forward strand.
AAATATTAACCAACATTTATGTTACAACTATATTCATTTGTCAATTGCAATGGCTGCAAGAGTTCAGCAGAAATCAATAAAAGCATTCCGTGAGAATCAATTGTTTATCTAGAATTTATAATAAAGGGTATATATGTCTTATTTGTAAACTGGGTGCTACACAGTAAAATCTATGATAAACTTATGTATCTATGTGCGTGTGCACATACGCACATGGTGTTTTGTTTTGTTTTATTTTTTCTTTCCTAGAAAACCTGTTTAGACATTTACTAGCACTATGTCATTTTAACGTCATTACGGGGTTTGCAACATAACTATTCCATTTTCTGGTGTCCTCTGCTCTGTGTTCACCTTAGTTCTTTTACTGTGTAGCTTTATGATGTAGTTTTCTTTATTCTGTAGATTGGGGGGGGGTGTTATCTTTGTTTTTCTTTTTTAGTTTGTTTGTTCATTTTCCTCATTTCAGAACATAAGAAAGGAAGATTCCGGACTGACCAAATAAGCAAGAATCCTTCCTATTTCGTGAAGGAGGAAGACTGCAACCACTTTAATGTAATCTGGGTCCTTGTCCTTTATTTCTGCCACATGCCTATTTTTGGTCCAGGGCTTTAGAGCCGACAAGGTGCTTACACACAACTCCGCCTGCTCTAACACAGCTGGCTACACTCACTTCCACATTTCGCCTTCCGCTGCCTCTCTGGGTCCCCTTGTAAAAGCCAGCATGCCTTTGCTGAAGGCGTGGCAGAGTACAGGTGTTCATCGCATGACATCGACCAAGCTTGGAGGTGACAAACTAAGCCTTGACTCCAAGATCGGCTGACTGTAAAAATCACACCAACACGCTGATTACAGAGATAGAAACATTCCAGAGGCTTTCTTTCCTGCCAGGCCTGGAGAGACACAAGAATGCAAGTACTCGTTTGTTGGGGTGGTAAAAATGCCGGTGACCTATTTTCCTGTGTTTGAAATTTGAATTCTATTAATGCTGCCATGAGGGCGTTTGCATGACTGTAGAAACGATGAGGGGGGTTATTTATGCTCAGCATGTATTGACTTCCCTTTGTTCCCATTTCACCCTAAGGCACAAAGCATTGGACACACTTCCTCACGCTCACCCCTATTCCATGCCCCTGTTACCCCACCCTGTGGTTCTCTCCTGTTCTCTCCAAACGTGTTTCCTCACAACCACAGCTTTGGTTTACTCTCCTCCTGCCAGCCTGCTAGGGCAGCCCTTTCCTGACCCCGCACGCTCTCCGCAAGCACACCCTCTCCTGCCCCTGACAGAGCCCAAAGCCTGCTGCTTCCCCAGTGCTGTGACCGTATCACCCACTGTAACCTCCTAGGCGTGCTCCATTCCCTGGAGAGGCCGCCATTTTCATCGGGAAATAAAGCTAACCAATCCAATATATAATCGGCTACAATTCCAGAGGTAGCAACCATTTGCGGGCTACCCGCAGAGAACCTACTTAGAGAGCATCCCCTTCAGGAAAACTTGCAGGAATCTCTCCAGTCTCCCAGGATGGGATTGGAAGCCCACCTGTATACTTGCTATGTGTGTTGTATTTGCCTGTTTACTTGTCTAGCTCCCCACTATGTTGGGATCACTTTGGTATCCCAGCTTCTGGCACTTTTCTTATATGCTGTAGATGCTCAACAAATGTTTGTTGAATGAATGAATGAATGAATGAACGAATGCAAGTCCCGTACATCTGGGTTGTGGAGGAAGCACCACTTAGCTGAAAAGAAGAGAAATGCTGTCTCCGAGGGTTCTTATGTACAGTTGGACAAGTTGTGCACTTGAAAGCTTTAGGAAGACATGATTGATGTCATGTCTATGTGAAGGGCACCCCTAGGAACCACGTGGGGAGACTCTGCTCCACCTCTAAATTATCATTGCTCGAGGCAGAGACCCTGCCTGTTCAATTCTGCATACAACACCTAGCACAGTGTTCCACGTCCAGTAGATTCAACTGGCTTTTATTTATTTTTTTTTAACGTTTTTTATTTATTTTTGGGACAGAGAGAGACAGAGCATGAACGGGGGAGGGGCAGAGAGAGAGGGAGACACAGAATCGGAAACAGGCTCCAGGCTCCGAGCCATCAGCCCAGAGCCTGACGCGGGGCTCGAACTCACGGACCCCGAGATCGTGACCTGGCTGAAGTCGGACGCTTAACCGACTGCGCCACCCAGGCGCCCCTCAACTGGCTTTTAGAAGAAGGAATGCATATATTCAAACGAGTTCTTTCATGTTTATTTATTTATTTTGAAGGAGAGAGAGAGAGAGAGAGAGCATGGAGGAGGGGCAGAGAGAGAGAATCCCGAGCAGGCTCCACGCTGTCGGCACAGAGCCTAATGCGAGGCTCCATCTCATGAACCGTTGAGATCATGACCTGAGCCGAAATCAAAAGGACGCTTAACTGGCTGAGCCACCCAGGTGCCCCTCAAATGAATTTTTCGTAAAGCTGTGGTAGTCAAAGAAACACCCTTCTCTATGTTAGGGATATTTTCATTTGTACAACTATGGCGAATTGTCAAAAAGAATGTCTTTTCCTCCCTACAGGAATTCACTCATTTAACAGAATTGGTTAAAATTTCTGCTATGCGCACAAGTACTGTCCTGGACACTGAGGATGCAGCAGTGAGCAAAACAGAGGCCCTGCCCTCATAGAGTTACATTCTGGTGAAGAATAGACAAGAAACAAATTGGCAAAATAAGTGCACTGTATGACGTCAGCTAGTAGGAACTGACACGAAGAAAATTAATGACGAGTTACGGGATGGGGGAAACTGGGAACGATTTTACCAAAGATGGGTAGGGCAGATCTCTGTGGCGGAGAATATTTAAGCATCCCTAAATAAGCCACGTGAGAAAGGAAGGCATGCAGACGTCCAGGTGGAGAAATGCTTACCAGGCTGAGGGCAGAGCAAGTAGAAAGACCTCCGCGTGAGAATGAGTAAGCTCTGAGTGCTTGAGCAAGAGCAAAGAGGTCAGCAGGAGTGAGCAGAGGGTGGGAGAAGAGAAATTCCAGGAAATTCTCGCATTCTGCCCTCCTCTCACTAGATTCCATGGAGACCAGGAAGCCCTTCAGTTAAAAATTAGTTGTTGTTTTAAAAAGTCACTCCCAGGGGCGCCTGGGTGGCACAGTCGGTTGAGCGTCAGACTTCAGCTCAGGTCACGATCTCACGGTTTGTGGGTTCAAGCCCCACATCGGGCTCTGTGCTGACAGCTCAGAGCCTGGAGCCCGCTTCCGATTCCGTGTCTCCCTCTCTGTCTGTCCTTCTCCCCCTCACTCTCTGTCTCTTCCTCTCAAAAGTAAATAAATGTTAAAAAACTTTTTTTAATAAATAAATAAAAATAAAAAGTCACTCTTAGCCTCAGGCTACCAGTTTATATCAACCTATTCAAGAGATTCTTAAAAAAAAAAATCTTTACATCCCAAACCTATCTTTTTTATATAAAACCCTAGATGGTTTTTTAAGAGGAAAGGAAGGAAGGAAGGAAGAAGGCGGGGAGGGAAGGAGGAAAGGAGGAAGACTCTCATTTCTCCAAATAGTACAAACTTTTTTTTTTTTTAAGGAATGTGCATGTGGAGGGGATTGCTTCTCCATGTGTCCACTCCTATCCTCGATAAATCAGACTTTTGCTAATTATCGTTTCAAAATGGCCTTTTCCTGACCTTGCCCCAATTTCTGAGCACCTCCTGTGTGTTGACTACTGGCAGTGTGACCAAAAGCAAGATGGTGCAGGCACGAAGTGAACAAGTTTCAATACAAAAAATAAAGAGGGATGAATTTCTAGGTCTTTGCTTCTCTAAGCATATAATATAAAAAGACAATTTACTATTGCTCTTTACAAGGAGAGCCTGGTTGAATAGTAACACTTCTCATCTTAACAGGGGGATTCCTTTTGTTCCTTATTAACCAAGTCAAATTTGGCCAAAGCATTTCTTCTCTTATTCTAGAAGGTAGGCAGAGTATTATATTGAAGTCTCTATTATACTCTAGAAAAGAATTTCTACACGATTTTTCTCTACCATAAAATACTGAGCAGTCTGATGATGCAAAACACTTAACCATCAGATGGGTTATGCTGAGAATATTCTTTTCTTTGTATGGACCAAGCCATAACATTGGAAAAACCCAAGTCAATTTCATTTGATCACCATGATATTATTTCTCTCTTTCTCACACCACATTCCGAGAAAATGATTGCTTATTTGGTAGTCTGAAATAATAGAGCTTCTGAGATATCAAGGATAAAGCGTACTCAGTGACCTTGTAAATAGTGGTTAAAACACTAATTAGTCTTTCATAAAACCTTGACAGGAGGTGATAAAACTATGAACACACCTCTCCTTTTCCTAGCCCATTCCATGTGAAAAACGTGTAGCTCAGAATTCGGGAGGAAAAAGCGATAGTGCGCGGATTTTGAAAAAGCTCCCCTCATATCACGGTGAGTCTCTTACATCATTTTTTCCTCCTTTTTATTGTTCCTCTGTTCTGCAGCTACATTTGTGTTTATATATTTTTTTTTAATTTATGGGTGTATTACTTCTTTATCCCCTACTTTACCATCTCAAAATTTTAAGAGATATTATTTCTTTCTCCCCTTCTTCCTTTTCTGTTTTATTATCTTCAGTAGCTCTGCTTTTTCCTTTTATTCCTTCTCTCACAACTGATCATACTACAGAGTTCAAGTTTCTTTTAAAATAGTGACTGTATCTCTGAAATTAAATTTATGTTCCCCATTCTTCATTGTAAGATCAGAGTTTGGAGGAGGAGAAATGAGCCAACATTTATGAAATATTTCAGTGCCAGACATTATACAAGGTGGTTTGAAGACATAAATTTATTTAATCATTTTAACAGCCTGTGGTAGATTAGATTATTGTTCAGAGATACTCACTCCTTTCCCCTCACTCTCGTGGGAAGTATACATTTCCTGCTCCAGTAATGGTGGGTTTGCCTATATGACTTACTTCAGCTTTGTATTGGGCTGATATACTTCCTCTATCCTTGGCTTAGGACTCAGTCATGTGACAAGCTTTGGCCAGTTGGGTGTTAGATGTGATACAAGCAGAGACTTGAAATAAAAGGAAAAATATTCTCATGCAGACCTCTGGTCCCAGGAGGAGGATGAGGCTCTCAGAGAACTCCAACCTAGATTAGCTGACGCCCAGCTGACCTCAGTGCTCCACAGATGCAGGACCTAATAAAGATTTATTGTATTATGCCACTGAGATTTTTGTGGCTTTTGTTACACAGAAATAGCTAACCAATACACAATTCTATAAGGTAAATAGCATTATCCCTTTTTAACCCAAACAGAGTAAGAAACAAGCCCATAGTCATACAGCTATTATGCTACAGAGCCAGGATTCACACCAAAGTCTGTCTTATCTAGAATCCAGCACTCCTTTACCTACAGCATGCTTCTCATTTAAATTTTATATTCCAAAATAAATTTGATTTTTACTTTCCAGTGTCTACTGAGTGATTTTTACTGAGATCAATAGCCCCGCCCCTAGAAAGTGTCTTCATTCCCCCGTCCAGACATCTGATTTCCTAGAATCAGATTTCTCCTTTATTCTATGAGTTCTCAGTGTAGCCTTCTGATAATAGGAATAAACACCTATTCACTGGTTATTCCAAAAATGTAATTTTTATATACATGTCCTTTGTTTTTAAGCTCAGAATTGATCAGATATCAAGATCAAGTGCTGGGTGCAAGTGGATAAGTGATGGGTAATCATTTCCTCACCCCTCCTAGGCCAGAGGCACAGTGTGTGATAAAGTGGGAGCAGTCAGCGAGGCAGGTTCTGATAATGTAGTCCTCGGCCCTCACTCCGCAAGAACCGGTGGCCTTACTGCTGAGTCACACGTCGTTATTTTTCAGAACTGATAGTGCTGAAATACCTGACAAATGAGGACACGGGACAAACACGGCGTCCATTATTTTTAAGAGGCCGGAAGACTCCCCTGGCTCTTTGAGGTTGATCAGTTTACCTTCAATATCTGAAAAGGTACTAGAAAAAAAACAGTTCATCTCAAATGATGCTCTAGTCAACTGAGTTGCCAGCCAGTAGGATATTCCCTTTGCTAGCTCCACCCTCAACGGTCAGTCTTTAACTATCACCCACAGTGGTTGTAAAGTTGATAGAAAATACTGTCATATATATATATATATATATACACACACACATATATATGTATATATAAAAATGTATATGTATATATAAATCTATCTTTGGAATAGAATTTAGTATATCTCTACCTGGGCACTATTGACACTTGGCCAGGATTACCCTTTGTTATAGGGTCTGCCCTATGCATTATAGACGTTTAGCAGTATGCCTGGCCTCTACCTGCCAGATGTCAATGTCTCCACATGTTGCCAAATGCCCCTGGGACTCTAAAAATTGCCCCTGACTGAGAACCTCTCAGGTACTTGCTCTAATTACATTTATTTGGTGGAACAAACTAAAATGTGATCTTCCTTTCAGCCTTACCAGCCTCGCAGTACTCAGCAGGCTTTGCCCACCCTGGTATCACACAGTCAGCCCTCCTCAAAGCCCCAGAGTCCCAGCCTGCTCCTTCTCAGAATCAGCAGCGGGTGCTCCACAGGCATTCTTGAAGAAGCCTTCAGCTACCATCAACACGAGGTACTTGCCACTCTTTCCTCCTCTGTCCCAGCCTCCCTACCCGCCAACCCTGGCCCCAGGCATCTGCCCCCTGGGAAGCCATTTGAGGACACCTCCCCGTGTAAGCGCTGCCAGTGCCTATCAGGATATCTGTGCTGCCTCTGGGAGCATTCAAAGACACCAACCCGGCAGATGGCAGACTGATACCACCTTCCCTGGAGTCCTCACTGCACCAGAATCATTCTGGGCTCCCTGGAAGAGAGACTCTACGCTCCATGCTGCATCACCTGGGCATCAAAAGAATACTGTTTGTGCCTCGCCTTCCTCCTCCCATCACAGAATCTGCTAGGAAAAGAATCCTTTGGGCTCAATCTTTCTCAAACCATTAGGCCAGTGCTTTTCAAAGCTAATGTGCATTAAGAATCACCTGAGAGAACTTGTTAGCAAGGCATACTGTGATGGATTTCTGGGGTGGGGCCTGAGATGCTGCATTTCTTACAAGCTCCCAGGTGAGAATGTCCCTGTACTGCACTCTAAGCAGCAAGGTTTCAGTAGGTGTGAGAATCATCTGGGGTACAGATTCCTACGCCCTTCCACCAGGGATTCTGATCCAGAAGGTCTAAGTGGAACCCAGGCATCTGTGTTTTCAACAACTTCCCGTAGGTAGATCAGAGTCCATTGTTGGAGAAACACCTCACTGCTGTAGCCCTTATCTTAGAAGATTGAGAAACACGTTCCCAGGGGCTCGAGCCAATCCATGGAGCTATGAAGCTAGCTCCACATGAATGTCCTCTTCCCGGTTGGAAGCGCTCTCCCTACAGGCAAATCACCTCATGCAAGTAGCTGTCCCGTGGCACCCACGGGTCATCAGATATACCCAAATAGGTCCAAGCCCCCAGCAGCTAACCTAGATTAAATGGCTGCTGGGTCCCCAGCAGACTGGAAAGAAATAAAGTTTGGATCTCCTCCCGGGGAGAGCCTCTTAAATAAAAGGCACCATTACCAACCCACATAGAAAGACCGTGCTTTTCCAGCCATCTAGAAATGTAGAGTTGAAAAATCCTGGGCCTTTCGGGTATTGAGCCACAGCTCTGCCTGTCCCTGGGGCCTTTTCCATGAGCAATTTCATCTGACACAGAAGGTCAGAGATGTCTGCTGCCTGGAACTTCTTCCAGTGTCTTAGACTTTCAAGGTCAACTATATCTTTGAGCATATATGGCAAGGAAGAGAGTTTGGAAGCACCACTCTAGGTTAAGATCCACAGAGGCCTCCTTCTCTGATGTTCACCAACAGAATTGCCTCTCAGCACCCTTTTCCCCACAGGGTGACACTTTCCCGTCAAAACGGGCAGGTGACATCAAGGGAAACACAGAATAGTTCCAGCAAAAGAGAGAGGAGCAGAAAGGCTGTAGAGTTTAAGAGAGTGGGAGTAGTGCAGTTTTATGATACACTTATTTAAAGGGGGCCCCTAGGATTCACAGAAGTCAGCAGGCCTGGGAGTGAATGTTAGGAATGCATAGTGAGATCCTACTCTTTGCCAGGCATCCTACATACATTATCTCTTATCACCATCACAAGGAAGATGAGGTGCCATTATTCCCATTTTACTAACGAAGACGTGAAGTTCAAAGAATTTGAATGTAAAAGAAAAGGAACTTACATTCCTGACCCAAGAGAGCTACCCTATCAGCCCTGTGCTGCATGCACAGAAACTTCTTTCTTGTCTGAGCCACTGTTACTTGGGGTCTTTCTGTGACAGTAGCTGAAATGTATAAACTAATAGAACTGGATTCTACACCCCAAATCACTAGGATATATATAGCATTTAAATACCATAATTTAGAAGATGTCATGTCATCTTTCTGAGTGTTTTTCCTTGATGGCCTTTGTGCACGTGAATTTAAAAGGTGGATGTTCACTGCTTTGACCTTTGGTGCTTCTCCAGGCTCATCCTCACTCCCGCATTACCGGCTAACACCAGTAATGGCATGTATCAAGTTCTTCAATAAGTACAGTATACAAAGCAATGTCCTGACAGATTTGGCAGCTAAATCTTCCCAGGAAGCTAAATCTTCCCAGGAAGAAAATGTCGTTTTCTATTTTCATAATAGACTTTTGAAGAAACCTATCATATTACTATCCTTCTTTATGAAAACCTATATTGCAAAGGATGAACTACTAAGCCAAAGCAGATCAATAAATATGCCAGTGTGGTTCATCTCATTTCCAGTTTTCTCCGGTTCTCACTTCAAAATAGATATCCATCTCATTGCACGCTATTTTTATAAGAAGAAAGGATCAACATTTTACATTTTAGGCTGTGATCCAACCCCCTAAACTTGTAAGAAATATGGATACAATGACCGTATCGCCCAGATCTTCCAGGGTCAACCGGATTTCGAATGTTTCTCAATTGTCATCCTTGGGGCCGCCTGGTCTGTGGTTCACCTCTGTGCCTGAAAATGCATTCTTACTTTCTCATTTAAAATAATGAAATATAGATGCCCCCAATCTGAAAATGTGTTGTCTCACACTTTTTTTGGAATGGATTTGATTCAGATGACCTGAACCCTTCCTGAATCTCCCCCTCATTTCCAATTCTGCCTTTCTCACTAGTTCCCAAGGGCTTTAATCAACTTCGATTATGTCACATTTCTATTACTTATGTACGCATTATGATAGGTGCTCGCTTTTGCTTTTGTCCATGTATACATTGGTATGCATTGCTTAGACTGTGAAGTCTTTGAAAACAGGGGCCCATGGCATTTGCTTTTGTATCCATACGTCTAACACATAGCTGATTTTGCAGACTGAGTCTGGAGTTCTCTCTTGTCCAGCAACAGAGAAGATGCAGAATTGAATATGAGAGAGGCTAATGTCCAGGAGGAGACAAGAGCCCCACACAGGGGTTTCATCTCCATATTTATTGAGCTCACAAGATATAACCCACATGGTGAACATGAAGAAAACAAGATCTTACACACATGAAGATGGAGAAAACAATCAGACAGTAATCATTAACTCATATGTGTAAGAAGCAAAGGGTTTGGGGGGGGGGCAAGTGGCATTTGTGATCAAAGTGCAATAGTATATAGGCATCAGATGGAAAGTTATTTCCTGCAGGTGATATAATAAGTTACTCATGATCCCATTACAGTATCTCACTAGCTAACCTCAGGCACTTTCGCCTTGTGGTGGCAGCTTTCCACCCTAAGCTTTTTTCTCACCCATTTATGTAAGTAGAACCTATTTCCCCACAGGCCGGCACATAATTTATGTTCGATAATCATATATTTTCAGTTAACAAAAATGAATATGGTTTTGTTCATAGGTAAGTACAGAAGTGGGATTTCTGGACAGTACAGAGAAAGTTGGGTCTATTGAAGCTGGATCACCCAGGCAACATGAGTGCCTTGGCGGGAATGGGGGACGAAAGGGAATATTGCGCCAATGGGGGAGATGAAAAAGAGCCAATGACAAATGTTACCTTCATCCAATTTTGTCTAGAGCTCATCTTGTCCACAGCAATCACAGAGAGCTAAATTTGACAGCTGAAAGTGAGATCAAGGGCCAAGGACAGACTTAGTTGAATTAGAAATTAGATAAATTCTGGGGCACCTGGGTGGCTCAGTCGGTTAAGTGACCGACTTTGGCTCAGGTCATGATCTTGCAGTTTGTGAGTTCGAGTCCCGCATCGGGCTCTGTGCTGACGGCTCAGAGCCTGGAGCCTGCTTCGGATTCTGTGTCTCCCTCTCCTCTTCATGCTCTGTCTCTCTCTCTCAAAAATAAATAAACGTTAAAAAAACTTTTTAAAAAAGAAATTAAATAAGCTTCTTCTGAAGCTGAAGAATGAAAAAATGCTCTACTGCTGCATTCTAAGAACGTCCTCAAGAAAAATAAGTTCTGTTAATTTAAAGAACCAGAAATATGGTTCAAAAGAGAGGTTCTCTCCCCACTCTATAAAAAGCTGATTGCCAGACACTCTTACTGACCAGTAATGTGAGGTGCGATCGTGGTATAAGGTTCTTTTTAGAGGAGGTGTTTTCTTGGGGCTTCTACCAGGAAACTGGGGACTTTAAATGGAATGCTTTACAAATCAAATCCGGCAAAATTTCAAGGCTACTCGAATAGACTGTTTTTAAAAATGTTTTATCCCCCAGCAGAGAGAGCGCAGGGGAAAGGGAAATTCTCTTCAAGTGATGTACAAGAGCTTGGATCTGGGCCCTCAAACCTCACTTCCCATAGCACCCTCATCCATCAATCTGAAGTCATCTAGCGAGCAGACACAACTCCCCCCAAAAGTTGGATTATGCCAGGGTTTAAAGGAGGTCTGCAGTTTGCATATTTTTTGACTTATTTGAGAAATCCGGATGCTTCCCCCAAGTTCCGATTTTTGATCTGTGATTTTTATTTTTGCCTCGGTTGACAAAAGATGGTACATCCTTTCTTGGCACTCTGCACCCCCAACTTAGTCACCAGGAGCAGATGGCTATGAACATGTGATCAAACTTATATTTTTAATGATTTCTTTTTTTACAGAGTCAATATATCAATACATGAAAGCAGGCAGTCTGGTAGCCTAAAATAATAAGCACTACAAAACCCTCCTAGGTTTGAAGTAGAAACTTTGCTCTTGTGCATTCTTTCCACCTCTAAACGCTCAGCTGCTTCACGCAGGCTGTAAACGTTCCCCTTCCTTTGTTCACGCTGTTCATTAGCTGAGGGCATAACTGTTTCCAATTCTGCTCTCATATAAAAAAGCCAACACTTTGCACTGGCAGTTTGATGTGCACAGATTACAGACGGGGGCTTTGTGACTCAATGTGTAGCCACCACTGTGTTCCCTTTTCCTTTAAAGTAACTATCAGCTGCTCGTGGTTATCCACGTTCTTCTTGATTCTGTTTGTTACCCACTCAGCTTAATTAAGTCCTTTGTTGATATAAATAAGGTTTGGGTTTAACTGAGCTCAGCAAAAGGAAAAGTGTGTTTGCTAAAGTTCTATAGTTGCAAACAAGAGAAAAACAATCAGATGAGCTCAAGCTCACCAGGGAGGGGGCTTTATTGTAAGCTTGTGCCATCTCAGAATCCTGGAAGACATCGCAGTGGCCAGACACATGGCCTTAGGAGAGAAGAATCTGGGAATTACAAAACTAGGAGGACAGATTCAGCAAGGGCGTCTTCCACATTCTCTCTCCACAAACGAGTTTTCTCTGCGTCCCAGGAGCTGCAGGTTCAGCCAAGAGACAGACTCTTCAGTCTCAATCCCGAGTTCCCAGGAGACTGGCTAGTTGGGAGCAGGTATCCAGCCTGGCCTGGCTGGCCACGGCCAGAGATGGGCTTACACAGAACCGCGGTGGCTGGAGGACAAGGTTTTAGCATGGGAGTCGTTCATGGGAAAACCGTGAGTCACAGTCTCATTGGCTGATCAGACATCTCCAAAGGGTCCGGCAAAGAATAGCATCCTGTTTAAAACAAACAAACAGACAAACACCTAATTATCTCGACACTGTGTGATCCCATAGAAGATGGGCCGTGGTAAGTTTGGCAACTGGAGTGAAAAATGAGGAATGCTTTTAGGCCAGTGTTTCACCCCGTTCTGAAAGGAACTTTTTCCAGCTTGTCATAGGAAAATAGTGGGCTTTCTAGTTCCTCTTGAACCTTATTTTCATAATGTAAACGGATTTGCCGTTTAGTTTAAAATAGTCTGATTTTCCACAGTGTCAGACAAAACATTTTCTTTTTAATTTTTTTAACATTTATTTTTGAGACAGAGAGAGAGCATGAACAGGGGAGGGTCAGAGAGAGGGAGACACAGAATCTGAAACAGGCTCCAGGCTCTGAGCTGTCAGCACAGAGCCCGACGCGGGGCTCGAACTCACGGACCGTGAGATCATGACCTGAGCCAAAGTCGGACGCTTAACCGACTGAGCCACCCAGGCGCCCCAGACAAAACATATTTTAATAGGAGTCTCACAATCCATGGAAGGCCTAACAAATATGACTTAGGACAGTGTGTTTTGGGTTTTTATTTCCTTCGAATTTCAAAGAACTGCAACATGATCAGTGTGTCTCTGTAAATGTAATAAATCTAACATTTTTGAGATGTTTCCCCCCAAGTCCTTTTCTTTCCAAGCAGTCAGGCCGGTTTAAGCTCACTGCCTCAAGGAAGGGACGAGCTCTGATGAAAACTGAAACAATGAAGCCTTCTCGGTTTGGGTTTCCAAAATCCTAGGCCTTGTTTTGCAGGATGACAGGGCAGGTGGAGACCAGCTTTAGCTTAGGCAGAAAAATGCCACGGTTGGGAACAGGCAAGACACAGGGGGAGGTTGTTGAGTAGACTAGGGTTTCCCTCAGAGTTGGAAAATTCTTTTGGGTATGTCAACGGGAGAAAACTTGGGGACGATTAAATATTTGGAAAACAGCAAGTCCTTAGGATTGTGGCCTTGTACCCTTTATCCAGTAGGCAGCAAAACCCAAGATAGATTTGTAGGACCAGGAGATGGGTGCCTGCTGTCTGCCACCCGTGTGAATGAAACCACTGGAGATGTGGAATGGCCTACGCAATAATCTGTGGTGACCCTGCCTCAGGCAGAGACCTCAGGGGAGTTATATGCACCTAGGCAGGCACCACTTTGATCATACCTGACCTTGGAGAGCCCACCATGGCACAGAAGCATGAATGAGTCTCATGTTCCAAAACATAGGGCCAAGAGAGTAAAGCAGCCATAGAAGTGACATCTCGGTGGTCATTTGCATGGTCTGACTTCTGAGACAAAATGACGAACATTTCAGTGGATGTCTGTGCAGACAGAGGACTCAAAGACCAGATGTTCTCCAGATGTGTTTTGATAATACATAAGCCCCCAGGATTTAGATGCCGTCTTGAAAAACTTGGAGAGAGATAATTCTGAATTAAATGAGGTTAAGTTTCAGCCACTCAGCTGAATGCGGGCTCAAAATAGAACTAAGTTGCATTATAGGAAATAAAGTTATATGTTATGCACACTAGGATTTCTGAACTGAGATATACATCCGTTAAATAAATATATAGGAAAACAAGAAACTACAAGAAGTAATTTCAGCAGACCTCTTAGAAGGTCCCTTATTGCCATAGAGGATTGTGGTGGATTTTCTTATTTTCCAGCAGGTATTCACTTTCTCTTCCTCACCTCTGCGGAACTCCTCTGGTCTATTAATGGTTGACGTGAATAATGGAATGTTCGTAGTCATGGTGCAACTAGAAGCACAGGCACTTAAAAATATCCTTTCACAGTTTGGCTTGATCCTTGTGCTTCTGACCTTTATCATGAAGAACCTGTCTCGGATAGCACTTGTCCCAGAATGAGGAGATGCACGGAGCAGACCAGAATCCAACTCATATCCCAAAGAGTATCCCAACTGACTCCTGACCCATGAATGAGAAATAAATATGTGTTGTTGTAAGCCACTGAGATCTTTGGATTGTTTGTTATGCAGCTCATTATAGTAAGAGCTGGCTGATACATGTGAAAAACTGTAGCCCTAGGAGATGAGCAGTTGCTCTGATGTTGCAACCAAATCTGAAGTGTGTGTGTGCTCAGAAGTAGGTGTCTACTGATTCCATCTCTAACATTCTGATGTTATGGCATCTAGAGTAAATATCAATGGTTTACTCTACCCAGAGTTTCTCCCCCTTCTTTGGGGAAATTTATCCTCTTTCTCTTGGAGGTTTGTTCTTTCTCTCTGTGTACATTGTGAAGTTCTACTGAAACTGACAACCGCAGGACCCAGACCTCCTGGCCACACTGATTAGTCCAGTGATGGTTATGTGACCTAAGCAGGAACAATCAGAGCCTTTCCCCAGGGATTTTTAGTGTCAGAGCTTCAGGTGGCCTTGGCCCCTCTCTCTGAATTGACAATATGAGACAATGAGGCAAACACTCTGAGGGGAGCAAAAGTACGAGATAAAGACAGTAATTTCTGAACGGATTCAAGTCTTGCTTCTCATCCTACCTCACTGCATACCCAATCATCCTAGCAGTATTAGCCAATAAATTCCCCCTTGTGCCTAAGCAAGTTCAAGTTGGGTTTTTGTCCTTTGAAACCAAGAATCTCGACAAACATTTTCCTGCTTTCGCTTCTACTGCTGTGGCCATGGTCAAGGGACTCTTCATCTTTCCAACACAGCTTTCACACCTAGAGCCCTCTCTTTGTTTACCTCTCTGTTTCCATGTTGCCCACCATTGCTGTATGTCTACATATGTCTCATATTCCAACAGCCTCAGAGAAGCCAGCCATGAATCAGGATAGATCCAGCATACCTCTAAGACTGCTGATCTTCGACTGTCTTTGAACCTGGACCCCACCACTACTCCAGTCAAGCGTGATCTGGATGGTGGAGGGGGGCGTGCATGGTACAAGGCATGGCATCTCATATGTAAAGGCCTCTGCGGAAAGGGATTGTGGGCATGGCAGGCACAATGAGGCTTCTCAGAAAGGAATCATATAACCAGCCATATCTCACTTGACTTGTCTTCTTACTGCTTGTTGACCCACGTTGCTCCCTGTCTATTATGCAGGCAGCGGAGGGTTAACCAGAAATGAAAACAGAAACAGGTATCTACTTAGAGGATAATATGATGTGGGGAAGTTTTTTGGAAAATAACTGGTTGTGAGTTCCAACAATGCAACTGGGAAACTTATTTTTAGCCTTCAACTCTCCCGCTTTCCAAGATCTTCCTGGTACCATTTACCTCTCTCTGACTTAACTGAATACTCAGGCTGATAGTTCTAGCTTCTAATATCTTCTCCCAGACCAAAGGCCAGAGATGAGATCATTCATTCATTCATTCATTTACTCAGCAAACCTTAAGTAAGTAAGTTAGTATTGAAGCACAATTACTTTGGTTTTTAAACTATTTCTAAATGTATTAATAGTTATTTAACCAAGTACATCTTTTTTTCTCCAACTTTTTATATTGAAAAATGCCAAACTCAGAGAGGTTGCAAGAATACAAAATGAGCACCCATATCTCCTTCACTTAGGCTCACCAATTAACTTTTATTGATTGCAACACTGCTTAAACTATATCAGACTGGGGTCATAAAAGTGAAAAGGCGTGGGGCACCTGGGTGGCTCAGTCGGTTGGGCGTCCGACTTCAGCTCAGGTCACCATCTCGTGGTCCGTGAGTTTGAGCCCCGCGTCAGGCTCTGGGCTGATGGCTCAGAGCCTGGAGCCTGCTTCCGATTCTGTGTCTCCCTCTCTCTCTGCCCCTCCCCCGTTCATGCTGTGTCTCTCTCTGTATCAAAAATAAAAAATAAAAAATAAAAAAGTGAAAAGGCCAAGCAAATGTCCAGAGAAGGTCAAGTTCTGTCCCAGGGGCTCCAGGTAACCAAAGCAGGTCTGGTATCAGACTGTATCAGGGATCTCTGATCCAGCTGGTCTGTGGGAGAGCCCAGAAAACTGAACTGATAATAAATTCAGCAGGTGACTTTATAATAAAGCCGGGTTTGAGGCCACTGGTCCAGCAGAATAAAGAGAAAACAAAGAAAGAGGAACAATGCATCATGCCAAATTCAAGCTATGGAAATGTTCTGTGAAAACAGAGGAAACCTCAGGTGGGACTAATTGAAATTTCTCAAGTGGAACTGGATGTGAGAGTGTGACAGCTGTCCTCAGATCGGGTTCTAGAAACCTCCATATCCATTCTGGTACCCTCTTCTGGTAAGTGTGATAATGGTGTGTATTATAAACTCAAATTCTCATAGCTCTTGGAAATTTCTAGATCATTGATCAAGAGCCTTTTTCATTTGTAGAAAGAGGTTAATGTGTTTCCCTATTAGTTTCACAGATTGGTGGTGTGAATCAAAGAAGAGAAAGCTTACAAACATCCTTTGTCGTCTGGCAAGTGATTTATACACACAGAATAATTATTATCACCCTAAGCCAGTGTATCCATTTTTGCATTCACACCATCCACGTATGTCTGAGTGCTTACTTCTCCCAGTAGCTGTCCCACAGAACGTGTGAAAAAGCACAGAATACACGCACAGTGTTTATTAACCTCACTGTGGACATAGCCGGCAACCAACAGTCGTGCAATAAACTTGTATTGACTAATTAATTGATCGGCTTTTCCCAATCACATTAATCTCCCCTGGAGATGAGTTGTTGGGAGTTGTTTGACATATTTCTGGTCTTAGACCATTTCCCCTACTAAATATATGATCTCACAGTAACAAGGAGATATCGATTTCTTTCTCAAAGAAGATATAAAACCGCCCTGGGGTGAATTGCCTGAAATTTCTTTATTTCATATGTAGAGGGCTAGAACCCCTTGTAAACCATTGATTTGCAGATCCGATTATCTCCGTTGTTCTGATTCCTAGTTCTCCAGGTCCCTCAGTGTGGACAGGATCATCAGATTCAGTCCCATTATTTTCTTGAGCCGGGCAAGCTCTTCCTGGTGACAGTCGCTGCTATGGTATCTCACTCCACAGAGCTTCAAAGCAAACCTGCCATCAAGAAGCCTGCGTGGGATCTCTAACTGGTTTGCTTGACTTTCTTTGTTTCTTGTTAAGCATCCTCAGAAGGGGGGGGACAAACATCGGAGACCTGCTGTGTGTAATTAAGAGGTAATTGTAGTTGTCTCGGCATTTTGTGCTGCTACACCATTAGCTCATTTGCAAGCGATGTCTAAATGTGGTGAGGATGACGATTTCGAAAATGAATAAAGAATACATTTTGAAGGATGAAATGGGTGATCATTTGAAAGAGCACTTTACCTTGTTTTGCTAAGATATGCTACATTTTAGCTTGATGTGTTTAAATGAAGCTTGAAGTTTTTAAATTAAAGCTGACTTGCTTTGGTTTCCAGGAGGGATCATCACATACTTCGTCCTACTGTGTACAACCTCAAAGGTTCTTTTTACACCATAACTGTCCCTTCGCAGAGATGTGTAATGCAACCTTTGGACAACCGAATATGATTAAATGCATTCTAGGACAGTGAATAATGACTCCCAATGAATTTTGGAGCAAAAGCCTATTCAATTTCATCAACATTAGCTAGATGAAGAAATTGTCTGGTATTATCCTGGGTGTGACTTTTCACTATTCTACTATATGATAAATGCTAGGGAGTTATTTGGGGGGAAAAATTTCCTAAAACAATGTGCTGAAAACATTATTCATCTCACTGAATCCTGGATGGATGATAAGTCAAAGAAAAAAGGCCAACATTTGCGGAGTTGCTTAGAGTTAAATAATGCATATAATTTCTATTTCATTATTGTTTCCTCCACTGAATTCTCTGCCATTTATTTTTGGATTGGGCTCCTTTCAGTGAGATTTATAAAAAGTCCCCAGTCAGTTCTAAGTGGGAAAGCTGAGCTGTGCATGCAAATATACACACCCGATGTGCATTTGGTGAAAACAGTGGTCTAATGGAACCGTGCAAACGTGCTGCGTTTTCTTCACTTAGACCCTTGGCATGAGTAGAGGAATGTGAAAAATTGACAAGATACCTGAGAAGACATTCAGTTTGTATTGAACACTATTGTATAAACTTATCTTTCCCTAAGAGTGCTCATCTAAGTAAGATATTATATTCTTTTTGAGCCTTTAGAGATGACTAAAAGGGCGCTTACCTTAAAAAAAAGGCAGAACTTTATTCGCTGTTTTGCAATAATTATACCCCTTCGCTATGGTAATGACTACCATAAATAGCATAATCTTAGAATTGTCATTAGTATCAAATATTTATCGAGTCCTCCTTCATTGTATGCACAGACTGTAGAGATTTATAGAGTTGATTAGAAACAGCCAGCGTTCTCAATAGTTTACAGTCTAAAGGCTGAGATGATTCCGAAGAACATAAAACACCCTATTCCCTTGACGCTTAGAATGGCATGATCTATCACTTGGTGTTTCTCCTCTCCCATGTCCTCCTATCCTAAATGGTTCTCCCAAATGCTCCTCAGGATTTGGGTGGAAGTAGTTTATCTGGGAGGTGATCACAGGAAGCACAGGGAGTGTAGAAGTGAGACAGGAAGGGAGGAAGCCGGTAAAAGGTGTGTTAATGAACAAATTACTTCTGTGGGCAACGGGGGCTCAATCCTGCCGGAGACCCGCCAAACACCTACACTGAATACGTCTTAAAGTCGTCCCTCCACCCGAAGGGGTACGGAAATGTGGGTATTTGTCCCTACATGGGCAAGGGTTGTCATTGGGGCATTAAATCCCAGCCCCCGCAAATGGGTCCAGCACAATCTTACTGGCAGAGAGACGTAGAAGGGAAGAATCTGTTCTGCAAGTATAGGAATTGTCCACTGAAAATGCAGGTGACCTCCACTGGCAGCCACGGGGAGGTGAGTGGGGCATGGACAGAGCCTCCTACATCTCTTTTTTTCCATTTGGGTAAAAGTTAGTCCTGGCCCAAAGCCATCATTAGAATACCTAGGATTCAGGGGCACCTGAGTGGCTCCGTTGGTTAAGCATCTGACCGTTGATTTCGGCTCAGGTCATGATCTCACGGTTTGTGGGATTGAGCCCCACGTCGGACTCTGTGTTGACACCTCAGAGCCTGTTTGGGATTCTCTCTAGCCCTCTCCCTCTGCCCCTCTCCTGCTCTCATGAGCACACACTCTCTCTCAAAATAAATAAATAACATCCAAAACAACAACAAAAGAGTACCTAGGATTCAAAACATTTTTACCACTATTTTAAAGAACCATATACTTCACTTGTACTGAAAATTATTTAGTGTCTAATTCAGTCTTGAATAACCTATCATGATTTTGAATAACCTAGGAATTAACACCCACATCTGGATCCTTTTTTATCATAAGTGTGGCACATTGGTATTTTTTTCTTGTTGTCATTTTTTTTTCTTATAGGACAACGGGTACCTAAGAAAAGAAATTATCCATATTATATATAAGAAGACAATTATCTCAAAAGAATCAAAGCTTAACCTGTGCTAACCAAAACAGTAGATACTTCAGTGCCATCAAGCAAATGCATATTACATTTTTGAAGTTATGTCCATGCCAAACAGGTTCAGTCAAATTCAATTTAAAAAGACTAAATTCAATAAAATCTATTTTTAGAGATGTCTTCATGACAGAAAATAGCCAGTTTGAAGGTTTTCCCCAATTTTCTGTGTGGGTGACCTGAAGGTACAGTACATTTTAAATGGGCAGAGGCGAGTCCAAACTAGGGCAAAACTAGCAAATACACAGCATCATCACACCCTTCTGGAAATGAGGCAGGGCAACAGTGTATGACGTAAGGAAATACAAGCAAACAAACATGGTGGCCTTTTGTAGGCACTTAAAACGAAGACCATTAGAATCCAGTCCTGTGAAAGAGGCAGAAGGGAAAATGAGCAAGTCAGGACGATGCTGTTTTATCACTTAGGGTTCCTCCAACAAGAAATACAAGATACACTGAAAAGGAGTAATTTGAGGAGAGTTTAAAGAATGAATTATTTATAAAAGTGTGGGCAAGACCAGAGAAGCCACAATGGCTAGTGCGATATTTAGGGCTAATGACAACAGGGGGGAGGTCAGAGCCTGAAGGGGCAGGGGGAGAGAAATGGTCTGAAATCAGAGTGAGAGAACTGCGAGGTGTGAGCCACCTAGCAGGAGCTGTGTCCGTGGTCAGCACTGGTGCCCCCACAGAGAGGAAGCCAGGGATAAATAGCCCAACCTCGCCTGCCAGTACTAGCTATGGGACAGCCCCAACCGGGAGCCAGCGGCCAGGGACCATGTGGCCGTCGCCCATCCAGGTCACCCACCAGAAGCAGAGGACATGGTGGGGAGTGGATCTGGAGAGCAAAGGGAAATATCCAGTACCACCATTATAGGAGAAGAACTTGCTTAATTCATACGCAAGCTAGATGAGAGAGACCACCACCCCGAAGTATCCCTGCTCTTTCTGAATTGTCCTGATACCGACTTAAGAGAAGGCAAGTAGGAATTCACCATTTCATCAGGCTGTAAGGTGTCCCCTAATGTCACGTGAGAGAAAGGATACTCAGTCACTACAATGACAGAGAGTCTAAAATGTCAGGATCCCATTTACAATCCTAAAGAGGATGTGTGGCTCCCTGAGTTCCATTAATTTATGACAGGCTCAAAGAGAAGAGTCCCCATAATCATAAATTAGCAGCATCCCCCCCCCCCCGATACCTGGACAGTCATAGAACTTGACCTTGTGCTTTAGAAGCTTTAGGAGCCTCCATGGTGCTCCCAAGCATAATTGCATTAGGCTGATGGCAACTGCATATAATGCCCTAGGGGAAATGAATGCTATTCTGTAATATGGCTCTGCCTCAAGTTATATAAATGTAAAAAAAAAAAAATACATGTAGGTGAAAGACACCCAGAATTCTCCCATTCCCAGAACTTTGTACTCATGGCCACCTCAGCATCCAGTTGTGGGAAGATGGGCAGTGGCTGACTCGGGTTCTCCTCATCTCCACTGAGTTGTAGCAACTTTTCTCACAGTGGCTGGGGAAAATCCTGTATGTATGTACTTTGGGAGGCAGCAGGTAATGCTAAGCCTCAGAGAGCCCGTTTTTGAAACTTGGACCGTGACGGCAATTTCCCTTGCTTGAGAGGCACTCTCTGTTAGATAAGAAATTGAGCACTCCTTTCCCCTCTGCCATATGGTGCTGCCATATAATTTAAATTCAAAAAGCTGAATTTCATAGCCTGCGAATTGCAGTTGGTAGACACTTCTAATCACTTTACTGATATAAGTAGGTACAGAGAAGCATGATAATTTAAGTGAAAACCATGCTTTTAGAATCTGATAGGAAAACCTCCAAACCTAATGTTTTGTATCTTCTGCTCCAACGAAAAGAACCAGAAAAAAAAAAAAAAGATGCCAAGGGAACAGAATAGGCAAAGTGGTACTATTAGTAAAGTCACTTAAAAAAAAAAAAAAAAGGCTGTATCACTGACCAACTATTTAAACCCCTTACAATGTGACCTATTATGGCAGGATTCTCAGATCAACAGAAAAAATCCATTAAGCTCCAATTCCCACCGGCTTTGTTAATGTGAATAAAAGTCATAATTGAGAAGGAGGAGGTGGGTATACACGCAGCAAGCTATTTGACAGAGGAGTTTTTACTAAATAGCAAAAGAATTCCAGGAAGCATTTGCTAAAGATAAATAAATAAGCTAGAATAGGTAGGGCTGAGAATTCTAGCTTATAAGTCTTAGTAGAGGTTTATAAGTTCACAGATTTTAAAAACTGTAATCAAATCCAAGGTGCCTGGGAGGCTCAGTGGATTAAGTGTTCGACTCTTGATTTTGGCTCAGGTCATGATCTCACAGTGTGTGAGATCGAGCCCCATGGCAGGCACTGTGCTGTCAGCACAGAGCCTGCTTGAGATTCTCTCTCTCCCTCTCTCTCTGCCCCTCCCCCACTCTCTCTCCCTCTCAAAATAAATAAAATTTTTTTAAAAATTGTAATCAAATCCAAGAAAGCAAGTTCTATGAAACACAAGCAGTCCCCTCTCTCCTTTAGCCTGAAAGGAAATGGAGCATAGAGGTGCCTAGTTTGGCTCATGGGAGATCTAAGAGAACACTCGGTTGCTATTCTGAGCAGCTTTGAGGGAATGGAGAACTTGAGAGGACAAAGAAATAAAGGTGACCCTTTAGTTCTTTGGGAGAATCCTCCTTTCTGTACCAATCAAAATTGTTTTCAGTTTCAAAAGAAAAACAAAAAGGAAGGAAAGAAGGAAGAGGGAGGGAGGGAGGAAGGAAAGTTATGAGCTTAAGTAGCAGGGGTAGTTTGGCTTCAGGTACAGCTTGATCCAGAGGTTGAAAAATATCATTAGGGCAACACTGACTTGCTTTCCTCTGTCAACTCTGCTCCTTCAGGACAGGCTCTATTCTCAGTCAGACTCTCCTTTTGTGGAGATAGGACAGAGAGAGCTCACTGTCCTCCCATAGTTGTTTCCCCCTTACTCTTCTGTAATAAAACCTCTTATTTGTGGCAGAGCACACAGCCTCCTGAGATAAAGGCATTTCCATGCCTCTATTGCAGTTAAACATAGCAGTGTGACTAAGTTCTGGCCAATGGAATATAAGTAGAAGTGTCATGAGCAATTTTTAGAAGGTGTCCTTGAAGGATCCCTCTTCACCCTTTCCTCCTCCTCACAGCCTGGAAGCTCAAACAGCCATCTGGGACCATTAGGTAGAGCCATGTTATCAGGAATTAGAACGAGAGAGAAAGAAACAACTCTCTGATGACCTTGGAGCTACCACATATAGCCCTGAATTGCTTACCTCTGGACCTCATTTTATGTGAGAGAAAATACATTTCTATCTTATTTAAATTATTTTAAATTTGGGTTTTCTGTCTCACAGCAAAACCTAATATTAATTAATACACAAGGCAGAATGCTTACCACAGTTCCAGGTGTGGTATCTTCTGCTTCAAAGAAAAGAAGCAGAAGCTTCCTATGGCGTGAAGCCCTATAACATACTACGCCTGCCTCTTTCTCAACAGCCCTAGAAAGAGTTTCGTTTGAACATTTCTGCAGCTCTGATTGGGTCACGGGCCAATCCCTGAGCCAATCACTGTGGCCCGGGGCTCTGACAGGTGTAACAGATGCGTCCACTGCTGGAGCTGCGTGGAGTTCTCTCCACCTGAACTGCACAGACAGTCAGGGAGCTTTCCCAGAGGAGAAACGACAAATGTTCACTCTGCTTCCCAAGCTATATTTTTTCCCCCTAATTTTCTGATTTCTATCAAAGGTATGATCATTCTTCTAGTCTCACAACATTTTATACATAATCCATCAATTCTTGGTATAAGCTTTTCTCCAGCATCACCCAGGAAACAAAAACAAAGAGACCCATTACTATTTGATGGTGTAATCATTGTGGGGGAAGAGTAAATGAGAAGTATGTACTCATGATTTTCTGAGAAAGTAGGGTTTTTTTCTATTTTTTTAGTAAGCTCTATGCCCAGTGTGGGGCTTGAATTCATAATGCTGATGGCGAGAGTTGCGAGCTATACTGACTGAGCTAGCCAGGCACCCCACTGAGAAAAATATTTTAATAGCTACTATAAATACAATGGTATACAGAATTAATAAAATAACTGGTCAGTATTCTTCTTAAGTGTCAACGTTATGAAGGACAAAAAGACTAAGTTATTGTCACAGACTAGAGGCGATTAAAGAGGTGTGACCATTGTGGGGAATAGTCTATGGGGGCTAGTGATGATCCCAACCCCCTGGTGGTCATGCCCTTGTACAATCCCCTCCCCTTGACTTATTTCTAACCAGTAGAATATGACAAAGGTGATGGGATGTCTTTTCTGTGATTATGTTACTTTATGACTCCATATTGCTCACTCAAGAGACCTCTTTTCCTAGCCGCCTTTGAAGAAGTAAGTGACCCTTCTGGAAGGCCCACCTCCAAGAGCTGAGGGCAGCATCCACCAACATCTAGCAAGAAGCCAAGGTCTTCAGTCCTACAGTCTCAAGGGAATGAATTCTGCCAACACTTGAGCGAGCTTGAAAGCAGATTCACCCCAGTCTAGCCGCCAAATGGGACCGCAGCCCAGCTGACACCTAATTCCAGTCTTGTGAGACCCTAAGCAGAGGATCTACTGAAGTTATGCCTAAACCCCTAACCTACAGAAACTATAAGATCATTAATATGCTGTTTTAAGCCACTAAATTTGTAGTAATTTGTTGTGTAGCAATAGATAACTGTCTTAGCTCCAGCTACTATAACAAAGTACCATAAACTGGGAAGCTTATCAACCACAGAAATTTAGTTTTCATGGTTTTGGGAGCTGGAAGTCCCAGGTCATGAGGCCAGCACGGTCAGGTTCTGGTGAGAGCCCTCTTGTGGGTTGTAGACCGCTAACTCCTCCCTGCATCCTCACAGGGGAAAGAGCAAGCTAGCTCTCTGGCCTCTTTTTATAATCCCATTCATGAGGGTTCCACCCTCATGATCTAATTACTTCCCCCCAAACCTCACCTCCAAATATCGCACTGGGGATTAGATTTCAGCAGAAGAATTTGGGGGGAGGGGGAAGGGGCAGGGCACAAACATTCAGTCCATAACAATAACGGATACAGCAACTAAATGCAATGTGAGATCGTGGAACCAGAAAAAAAACAAAAACAAAAACAAAACCATTAATTGAAAAACTAGTGAAATCCAAATAAAGTCTGTAGTTCAGTTAACAGCCAAGTACCAACGTCAATTCCTTAGTTTCACACATTGTATTATGATTATATAAGATGCTATCATCAAGGGAAGCTGAGTAATGAGTATATGGGAACTCTCTGCTATACGGTTAGAATCTCCAAATAGAACGTTAAAAAATAAGACAAATAAATGTAGAAGTACACAAATCAGCTATAAAACTTGTGGAAAAAAGGAGAGGGAGCCAAGATGGCAGAACAGCATGGAACTTTTTGGTGTGTCTCGCGTCCATGAAATACAGCCAGACCAACGCTAAACCATCCCGCACACCTAGAAAACTGATCTGCGGTATAACACAACAATCTGCACAACCTGAACCACGGAACTCAGCAGGTACGTGGCGCGGAGAAGTGAACTGGGGGAGAAAGAAGCCGCGGAGGGCAGGGAGCTGTTTTTGCTTATGGAGAGAGGACAGAGATGGGGGGGTGGGTACAGGAAAAGCACCCCCCACAAAAGCAGCTGGAGAGAAAGTGGAAAAGTGGAAATAGCCGCAGGGACTGAAATAAAAAGGGAGAAAGGAGAAAGGAGAGGGTTTAAATTCCATTAAGACTCTATAAACAGGGGGAGTGCAGAATCGAAAACTCCGCAGCTCGATATCTGGCGGTGTTCTGGTGAGAAGGGCGAATCCCTAGGAGCAGAGTGGAGTCCGGGGTTCTTCAGGCCACACAGGGAGACACGGTTCCCCTGCTGGGAGGCCACCAGGGGGAGGCTGTGTGGGTCCCCAAAGGCAAGGCCCCAGTGGACCCAGGAGAACATTAGCTGGTGCTGGAACAAGGTCGCTGGGGATGAAGCCTGGTGCCAGACGTGTGTTGTGATTTTCCATAATCCCTGAAACGCTGCTGCTACGTTATCTCGCGAACCTGTCCTGGGGCTGGCTGGCAATCCAGCCGCAGTCTCTGGGCGGTGGCAGCAGGCTCCTGCAAACGTTTCTGGGTGCTGCCAGCACCTGGCCCGTTGTTCAGTGAGACCCTCCTGCAAAAGGGCAGAAAGGGTCAAAGCCGCATTCCCGCAGAAGTAAGGGGTTGGGAAAAACAGCCGCATCCGAGAAAAAAAGTCAGGAGGGAGGTGCTGCCTGGGTCTTGGTCATGGACAGTGTAAAAGCGGGGAGTGGATGAAAGCTGAAGACAGAGGACGGGTGCGCAATTGCCGATCCGGGAGAACAGACTGGGTGGCTGGGTGACGCCATTTTCACCATTCCCGCGCATGCGCGTACGCACCTACGAGCACCGCAACAATCCACCCTGGTAAGCTAAGCAGCGCCACCTAGTGGGGGACGGAGCCATTACACTAAGCCCCGCCCAACTGGGCCAACCTCACTCTTCAAGAACACGTCTCACCGCCAGCTTAGTTTATGGACTATAAAGTGCTTCATAGTTTGACTTCTAGGGGAACACGAAGTAATTTCAGTCGTATTTCAGTTTGTTCGCCCGTCCATCTATTCAATTTTCTTTCTTTTTTCCCCCTCTTTTTCGCTTATTTTCTTTTTCTTGAATACAGAAAGAGAAAAAATTCATTTTTATTTTCAATTTCTATTAAAAATATTTGTCTTTAAATTTTTTCTACTATTTTTTTTTTGTGTAACTTATTTCAAATTCTATTTTACTTCCATCATTTCATTTTAGTCTACTTCAGTGTATTCATTTTTTCAAATTTTCGAACGATTTCCTTTTTTTTCCTTTCCCCTTTTTTCTCTAATCTATCAAGCCCCTTTCAACACCCAGACCAAAACACACCAAGGATCTAGCATCATTTATTCAATTTCTTTTGCGTGTGTGTCTGTTTTTAATTTTTTAATTTTAATATTTTTTAATTTTAATTTCTTTGTTTTAATCTTATTTGACCTCATTAATTCCTTTTCTCCCTTCAAAATGACAAAACGAAGGAATTCACCCCAAAAGAAAGAGCAGGAAGAAACGACAGCCAGGGACTTAACCAACACAGATACAAGCAAGGTGTCTGAACCAGAATTTAGAATCACAATAATAACAATACTAGCTGGAGTTGAAAATAGATTAGAATCCCTTTCTGCGGAGATAAAAGAAGTAAAAGCTAGTCAGGATGAAATATATGCTATAACTGAGCTGCAATCTAGAATGGATGCCATGGCAGGAAGGACAGATGAGGCAGAACAGACAATCAGCAATATAGAGGACAAATTTATGGAGAATAATGAAGCAGGGAAAGAAAGGGGGGAGACTAAGGCAAAAGAGCATGATTTAAGAATTAGAGAAACCAGTGACTCATTAAAAAGGAACAACATCAGAATCAATGGGGTCCCAGAAGAGGAAGAGAGAGAAATAGGGGTAGAAGGGTTATGTGAGCAAATCATAGTGGAAATTTTTCCTACCCTGGGGAAAGACACAGACATCAAAATCCAGGAAGCACAGAAGACTCCCATTAGATTCAACAAAAAACGACCATCAGCAAAGCATATCACAGTCAAATTCACAAAATACTCAGGCAAGGAGAGAATCATGAAAGCAGCAAGGGAAAAAAGTCCTTCACCTACAAGGGAAGACAGATCAGGTGTACAGCAGACCTATCCACAGAAATCGACAGACCAGAAAGGAGTGGCAGGATATATTTAATGTGCTGAATCAGAAAAATATGCAACCAAGAATTCTTTATCCAGCAAGGCTGTCATTCAAAATAGGAGAGATTAAAAATTTCCCAGAGAAACAAAAATTAAAGGAATTTGTGACCACTAAACCAGCCCTGCAAGAAATTTTAAGGGGGACTCTGAGGGGAGGAAGGATGAAAAATACATACATATATACATACATACATAAATACATACATACATACATACATACATACCAAAACCAACAAAGACTAGAAAGGACCAGAGAGCACCACCAGAAACTCCAACTCTACAAGCAACATAATGGCAATAAATTCATATCTTTCAGTACTCATTTTAAATGTGAGTGGACTCAATGCTCCAATCAAAAGACATAGGGTAACAGAATGGATAAGAAAACAAGATCCATCCATATGATGTTTACAAGAGACCCACTTTAGACCTAAAGACACCTTCAGATTGAAAGTAAGGGGATGGAGCATCTATCATGCTAATGGTCAACAGAAGAAAGCCAAGTAGCCATACTTATATCAGAATATCTAGACTGTAAAATAAAGACTGTATCAAGAGATGCAGAAGGGCATTATATCATACTCAAGGGGTCTATCCACCAAGAAGACCTAACAGTTACAAACATTTATGTGCCAAATGAGGAAGGACCCAATTATATAAATCAATTAATCGCAAACATAAAGAAATTCATTGATAGTAATACCATAATAGTAGGGGACTTCAGCACCCCACTGACAGCAATGGACAGATAATCTAATAAAAAAATCAACAAGGAAACAATGGCTTTGAGTGACAAACTGGACTAGATGGACTCAACAGATATATTCAGAACATTTCATCCTAAAGCAGTGGAATATACATTCTTCTCCAGTGCACATGGAACGTTCTCCAGAATAGACCACATACTGGCACACAAATCAGCCCTCAACAAGTACAAAAAGATCGAGATCATACCGTGCATATTTTCAGACCACAATGCTATGAAACTTGAAATCAACCACAAGAAAAAAATTGGAAAGGTAACAAATACTTGGAGACTAAAGACCATCCTACTAAAGAATGAATGGGCCAACCAAGAAGTTAAAGAGGAAATTAAAAAGTTCATGGAAGCCTATGAAAATGATAACACCACAGCCCAAAACCTGTGGGATGCAGGAAAGGCGGTTATAAGAGGAAAGTGTATAGCAATACAGGCCTTCCTAAAAAAGGAAGAAAGGTCTAAGATACACAACCTAACCTTACACCTTAAAGAGCTGGAAAAAGAACAGCAAATAAAACCTGAAACCAGAAGAAGACAGGAAATAATAAAGATTAGAGCAGAAATTAATGCTATCGAAACCAAAAAAAAAAAGAACATATCAATGAAACCAGAAGCTTGTTCTTTGAAAGAATTAACAAAATTGATATACCACTAGCCAGTTTGATCAAAAAGAAAAAGGAAAGGACCCAAATAAATAAAATCGAGAATGAAAGAGAAGAGTTCACAACCAACACAGCAGAAATAAAAACAATAAGAAGAGAATATTATGAGCAATTATATCCCAATAAAATGGGCAATCTGTAAGAAATGGACAAATTCCTAAACACATATACACTACCAAAACCGAAACAGGAAGAAATAGAAAATTTGAACAGACCCATAATCAGTAAAGAAATCGAATTAGTAATCAAAAATCTCCCAAAAAGTCCAGGGCCAGATGGCTTTCCAAGGGAATTCTACCAAAAATTTAAGGAAGAGTTAACACCTATTCTCTTGAAGCTGTTCCAAAAAATAGAAATGGAAGAAAAACCTCCAAACTCTTTCTATGAAGCCAGCATTACCTTGTTTCCAAAACCAGACAGAGACCCCACTAAAAAGAAGAATTATATACTAATTTCCCTGTTGAACATGGATGCAAAAATCATCAATAAGATATTAGCCAACCGGCTCCAACAATACATCAAAAAAATTATTCACCACAACCAAGTGGGATTTATACCTGGGATGAAGGGCTGGTTCAATATCTGCAAAACAATCAATGTGACACATCACATCAATAAAAGAAAGGACAAGAACCATATGATCCTCTCAAAAATGCTGAGAAAGCATTTGACAAAATACAGCATCCTTTCTTGATAAAAACCATCAAGAAAGTAGGGATAGAAGGATCATACCTCGAGATCATAAAAGCCATATATGAAAGACCCAACGCTAATCTCATCCTCAATGGGGAAAAGCTGAGAGCTTTCCCCCTAAGGTCAGGAACAATACAGGGATGTCCACTCTTGCCACTGTTATTTAACATAGTATTGAGAGACTTAGCCTCTGCAATCAGACAACACAAAGAAATAAGAGGCATCCAAATCAGCCAGGAGGAGGTCAAACTTTCACTCTTCGCAGATGACATAATACTCTATACGGAAAACTCAAAAGATTCCACCAAAACAATGCTAGAACTGATTCATGAATTCAACAAAGTTGCAGGATATAAAATCAATGCACAGAACTCAGTTGCATTCTTATACATCAACAATGAAGCAACAGAAAGAGAAATCAAGGAATCGATCCCATTTACAATTGCACCAAAAACCATAAAATACCTAGGAATAAATCTAACCAAAGAGGTAAAAAATCTACACACTGAAAATTATAGAAAGCTTATGAAAGAAATTGAAGAAGACACAAAAAAATGGAAAAAGATTCCATGCTCTTGGATAGGAAGAACAAATATTGTTAAAATGTCAATACTACCCAAAGCATTCTACATATTCAATGCAATCCCTATCAAAACAACACCAGCATTCTTCACAGAGCTAGAACAAATAATCCTAAAATTTGTATAGAACCAGAAAAGACCCCAAATAGCCAAAGCAATCTTGAAAAAGAAAACCAAAGCAGGACGCATCACAATCCCAGACTCCAAGCTATACTACAAAGCTGTTATCAGCAAGACAGTATGGTACTGGCACAAAAACAGACACTCAAATCAATGGAACAGAATAGAGAACCAAGAAATGGACCCACAAACATATGGCCAACTAATCTTTGACAAAGCAGGAAAGAATAGCCAATGGAATAAAGACAGTCTCTTCAGCAAGTAGTGCTGGGAAAACTGGACAGCGACATGCAGAAGAATGAACCTGGACCACTTTCGTACACCATACACAAAAATAAACTCAAAATGGATGAAAGACCTCAATGTAAGACAGGAAGCCATCAAAATCCTCGAGGATAAAGCAGGCAAAAACCTCTTTGATCTTGGCCGCGGCAACTTCTTACTCAACACGTCTCTGGAGGCAAGGGAAATCAAAGCAAAAATGAACTATTGAGACCTCATCAAAATAAAAAGTGTCTGCACAGTGAAGGAAACAATCAGCAAAACTAAAAGACAGCCGACAGAATGGGAGAAGATATTTGTAAACAACAGATCAGATAAAGGGTTAGTATCCAAAATCTATAAAGAACTTATCAAACTCAACACCCAAAACACAAATAATCCAGTGAAGAAATGGGAAAAAGACATGAATAGACACTTCTTCAAAAAAGACATCCAGATGGCCAACTGACACATGAAAAAATGCTCAACATCACTCATCATCAGGGAAATACAAATCAAAACCACACTGAGATACCACCTCACACCTGCCAGAATGGCTAACATGAACAACTCAGGCAACAACAGATGTTGGCGAGGATGCGGAGAAAGAGGATCTCTTTTGCATTGCTGTTGGGAATGCAAACTGGTGCAACCACTCTGGAAAACAGTATGGAGGTTCCTCAAAAAATTAAAAAGAGAACTATCCTACGACCCAGCAGTTGCACTACTAGGTATTTATCCAAGGGATAAAGGTGTGCTGTTTTGAAGCGGCACATGCACCCCCATGTTTATAGCAGCACTATCAACAATAGCCAAAGTATGGAAAGAGCCCAAATGTCCATCAATGGATGAAATGGACAAAGAAGGTGTGGTGTATATATATATATATACAATGGAGTATTACTCGGCAATCAAAAAGAATGAAATCTTGCCATTTGCAACTGTGTGGATGGAACTAGGGGGTATTATGCTAAGCGAGATTAGTCAGGGAAAGACAAATATCATATAACTTCACTCATATGAGGACTTTAAGACACAGAACAGATGAACATAAGGAAAGGGAAGCAAAAATAATATAAAAATAGGGAGGGGCACAAAACATAAGAGACTCTTAAATATGGAGAACAAACAGAGGGTTACTGGAGGGTTTGTGGGGGGGGATGGGCTAAATAGGTAACGGTCATTAAGAAATCTACTCCTGAAATCATTATTGCACTATATGCTAACTAATTTGGATGTAAATTTAAAAAATAATAATAAAATAAGATAAAGACAAAAGTTGTGAAAAATAAGCCTGGATTCTCTTGGTTGGCAATAGAGTAAAAATAAATTTGATCCTATGGCTACCTTCCGATGCCCAGATTTTGCTCCTGCCCAAGCTTGTCTGCTAATGTCAACACCTGGGCAGCATTTCTTCCCTTGGCACACAAATGTCTTACTTTTTGATCATTTGATATCTCACAGCTGTAGTTAGTTGTAGTTTTATTCTTAGTATGATGATTTGGAAACAATATTTATATAAAAGCTCTTTCCCTCAACTCTTCCTACTCCCTAGAATTCTTCCATCTGTCCAATAGCTTCTTCCATAATTATATCACTTTCTTTCTTCCCCTTCCCTTCTCTTTTCCTTCCCTTCACAATCTCTTCCTCACGTGGCTTGGAATTTCGAAAGAAAGTAATGGGAACCACCCATATAAGAGAAACAAAGGGGTCTGGTGTATTACTGTGCTTTTATAATCAGGACAGCAACACACAGAAGCCACTCCCACACCTTCAAAGTTTTAATTGTACCGTGCTTAGACTCCATATAGAATTCATCACTTTTGTTTACTTAAATCTTTACAACAGCATCTCAGCCCAGGGTAAAATGCACCTGAGCTATACCTTCTTGACCTCAAGTGGGTTTTATAACTCCAGAGGAAGTTTGTAACCACTTTTTAAAATGTAGGTCAGGTACACAACTTGGCAAAGGAAATGAATGTGGGAAGCCAGAAACAGTTATTAAAAAACCGAGTTCATTTTTACAGGCTATTGTTTGGAAAATAAATAGCTCAACCTGGATCCCAAACAAAACTAGAATAATAAATGTGCTGTTGACTTGGTGAAAATGTCCTGCATCTGGTTGAGAAGGGCATAAATATTAATTGAATAAATTCCTTACTTTTATCCTGGTCTGTAGAGTTAATTAAAAACCTCTTAAACTTATGGGGCGTTTTCAGGGCTATTTCTTCCTACTTACTCTGAACATTATGAATTTCTGTATAGATCTTAATGTCAACAATATTTGGTCAGTGTCTGCTATATAATTTGTACTTACATGCTCTGCCTTCAAGATGCTTAACTATTCCTCTGAAATTATGAACCTTCTTTTCAAGTAGAGATGGAAGAAGGCATCCCCTATGCTAAAGCAGAGGCACAAAACCATAATTATGCATAGAGTATAAAATAAATCTCTTTTATTTAAAGGGCACAAAGATGAATAGGGAAAAATAAAGGAGAACTAAATTAAGGTCCTTATTATACTCAGAGAAGTTACTATTAACTGTTCATTATTTTGTTAAATAATGTATATAGAAAGAGATTGGAATTTCTGGTTTCGAAAGTACTTAACTTTTTTTAAAGTAAATCTTAAAGTGCACGCAGAGTCTTAAGATTTTCTTATCTATGTGACATCGTAAGCTTGGGGACACGTGGACTTAACTGAGTTCTCTAGATTTAGAGAAACAAAAATGGAATTCAAGCAGAAATACATTTAATTTAAAGTTAATGCCTCAGATTTGTTAGCATGCCTGGAATAGCTTTTATTCTCCCAAATGTTTGGTTGTGTTCTCAGTGTTGAAATGAAAGCAAGTCCTGTGTGTCCCGTAGAGGCTGGCGGTGGGGAGAAGGCTGCTCTAGCAAGTTGGGCAAACAGCTGGGAGTTGGTTTTCAGTCCCACACCTTTAGGGGAAAGAGTGAAGAGTTAATGGTGCTCATGAATCCTGTGCAGAGCCACTGAGAAATCACATTCCCCAGAGAGATTGTCTGGAAAAGAAGGAATGAGTTCAGGAAGTATCAGGCTTCTCTGGATTGGTTTTAGGGCTCAGTAGACAAAGAGAGATTGAATGAATTGCGCGCATGCGTGTGTGTGTGTGTGTGTGTGTGTGTGTGTGTAATGAGAGTAGGTTAAATAAAATCTGTATTTTTAATCTTGGTTTTATTTCTTGATTCATGAATGTACAAGATATATTGCGTCCAAATATATTGCATTATGTACAGGATACATGAGGAGGGACTATCAAGATAGATAGAATTTCTTATGTGGATTGTCAAACTTGCTGCTTTACAGTTTGTACCTTGCACACAAATGCACACACACGCGCTTGCTTTTGCCAATAAAGACCACACTGCTTACCCTGTTTCAACTGAACTTGACCTTTGAGTTGTTTTTTCAATAGCGCTTTGAGGTTTGCATTGTTATTCCCTCTCATGTGGTTGCCTTTGTGACCCAGGGCCCATGTTTCCAAATTTTCTGGCTGAAGTTAACATCTTGCAGCTAAGAAACAGTTTTTCTCAGTGAATAGCAATTTATTGAGCACTCATGGTATTAAGTGCTGTCCTCATGCTTTATTTCAATGAACCCATTTAATCGTTATAACCCTGTTATGTAGGCCCTATTGTTAACAACATTATTATTCCCTTTAACAGATGGATAAAACTGGGGCACAGACAGGTTGAATAGGTCACCCAATGTCACACAGCAAGGAAAGAGAACAAGAATACAATCTCAGGAAGTCTGGTTGTAAGGCCCATGCTCTTAATCACCGTCCCATGCCACCCTTGGGTTGTTTTCTACCTTTTCTATAGGGAAAACCTTTAATAATTGGTACTTTAAAACTAGAAAGAAGTACGAGGTAACTAGACAAAAAGTCTATAGCTAGACCCAAAAGAAATTAGGGTCTAGTGGACAGAATGCCCATTTTATAGTCAGAAAGATCTGAGATTGGCTCTGTAGGCATGGCAATTGCTGCTCACTGAATAGCTACATGTTGCTCCCTTACAGTTTCTATGCCCCTGGTAATAGTTAAGGCCATGTGACTGGTTCTGGCCATTGGTTGTGAGTGAGAGTTATTCAGGCCACTCTTGGACTGAAAATTTTAATTCTTCCGTCTAGTGTGGGACTCTCCAGGTCTGTCTCTGTTCACCTGCCATGATCATGGAGAAAGCCAGTTAGCTCAGAGGCTGTAGCTATATGAGAGTAAAGCCTCAGTCAGCCTAGGCCTATGAATAATCTCATGGGACAGAGCCCCTCATAAACCCACTGAGATGTGAGTCGGGAGTGACAAGTTAACCTTTATTGTATTAAGCCACTGAGAGTTCAGATTAATTTGTTTCTGATATTATCTAACTAATACAGTTTACAAGTTTTACCAGGAAAGCTGGCTGACTTCACTTCTTTATCTTTCAAATATAAACACTAAGCTTTTGGGGCAGAGTTGACATAAGGAATAAATGAGGGCTTTTGGTGTGCTTGGCAAGTAAGACTTGCTCAATAAATGGCTGCTCTGGTCATTAGTCAGTATTATACTACATAAAAGTAACAGAAAAGTTCAAGTGACATAGTGTATAAAGAACGTGAAGAACATTTTCATAGCAGAGCTTATTACTGGATTCCTAAAAATTGCTTATAACCATAAAACAACCGGAGACTATTTCCAGTACAACACGTAACAGGGTTGTAATGTGCACCCATTTTTGTAAACAACTCTTGGTTTGGTACCCACCATCCACACTCCTGTCTTTTATTAACTATAACCCAGTTTCCCATGGGAAACCTTTTCTTCCCATTTTCAACCAACATACTTCAGGTGGGGCTCCAGAATCAAGTTCTAGAATCAAGAATGGAGCATGTGACTTGAGGCTAAGACAATTATCACAGTTCCCTAGCCGCAATGATTGGTTCAAAGAGGGGAACACTGTCTGCTCAGAGCCACTAAGATGCAATGAGAATGCTGGGAATCCTGGGCGGGGCGGGGGCGGGGTGGAAAAAAGATTATATGATTCTTTTCTCATCTGAATGTGAGATGCGGAAATACGTGGAGAGGTGGCAACTATTTTGTACTACAAGGGAAGAAAGAGCCTTTCCGGGCATGGAACCAACATGAAGGTGAATGGCAGGTGTGATGGTTGTGATGGAAAAATGGAGCTCTAGCGACACTGTTCAAAGTTCCTGATCAAGCTGTACCTGAAACCAAACAAACTCTGGGATTTTCACTTTAGTGAGTTCATAGATTATCTTTATTCTTTTTTTTTTTTTAATTTTTTTTTAACATTTATTTATTTTTGAGACAGAGAGAGAGAGAGCATGAACAGGGGAGGGCCAGAGAGAGAGGGAGACACAGAATCTGAAACAGGCTCCAGGCTCTGAGCTGTCAGCACAGAGCCCGACGCGGGGCTTGAACCCACGGACCGCGAGATCATGACCTGAGCCGAAGTCGGCCGCTCAACCGACTGATCCACCCAGGCGCCCCGATTATCTTTATTCTTAATCCAGTTTGAAAATAGATTTTTTTCAGGAGTACCCGAGTGGCTCAGTTGGTTGAGCTTCCAACTTTGGCTCAGGTCATGATCCCGTGGTTCATGAGTTCAAGCTCCGCGTTGGGCTCTCTCCTGTCAGTGCAGATCCCACTTCAGATCCTCTGTCCCCCTCTCTCCACCCCTTCCCGTCTTGCACTCTCCCCAAAATAAATAAATAAATATATATATATATATATATATATATATATATATATACTTTTTAAATTAAGAAACAAATAGATTTTTTTCAGAAGTGACATTTGGGTAGGCCAAATGGAAACTGCCCAATTCTGATTAAATGGGGTTAAAATTTGGATAACATGACTTTGTATGGTGTCCCTTCCCATTCTACAGAGTTTCTTCTCTGTCATTCTTTCTGAATTCTGTATTGGCCTCTTTATTTTATTGCCTCTACATGCCATAATCTTGGATTCAGAACTCTTCTTTATCTAATGGTTATGTCTGTGATTAGGTAAATAAAGTTTAGGTTTACATACCCTAAACATTAAAACTCATATAATTAAAATTTTTCCAAAATGACAAGTTTACAGCCAGAATATATTTATTTTTTTCTCATTTAAAGAAACTCTTTCATGTAAGTAAAGCAGACATTCTTTGGAGGAGACATATATTTTGTTCAAGAAATATAGAACTTATAATTAATACTATGTTTCCTTATCTTAAAGAAGAGAATATGTACAGCACATTGAGATTTATTTTCACTTTTGGCTCACAAATTTGCTGCATAGAATTATATAAAGTACATTTTGTGGGCTATATTCTAATACCAGAAACCACAAGTGATACTTTTCAAAGACGAGATTATTATTTTCAATTCAACTTTCTCCCGTAATATAATTATACACCCATGCTTTTTGCTGTCGAGGCTTTGCAGTGATCTCAGGAGAGCTGTTCATACATACAGGCCCACCTCGCTGATGTTGGACTTGGCTGTAGGACTTATTTTCGTTAAAGAAATATCAGCAGACATTATGCAGTGGATTTCAATGTGTTTGCATAATTTGGCTTTGTTCTTGAGCTTTTGGCATCTGCCCTGAGAACAGATCTGAAGAGCAACTGGGTCCAAGGAAACTGAAGAGACACATGGAGGAGACCTCCTCCTTCCTCACACCTGATGCTAAGCTCAACTGACATCAGCTAAGCCCAACAGAATCACAGATGCATCACAGGCCCATGAGTGAAAATAAGTACTTGACATAAGCCACTACATTTTGGAATTGTTTGTTATGCAGTATTATTGTATCACTAGCAGACTAATACAACCTGAAAATATTATTAAAATGTAATGTTCAAAATAGCACTTCCCTTTCAAATGTTAAGGTGATAAGTATTCTGTATCTGATAATCCGTGTTATTTTATAAATCTAAAACATACCTAAAATATATTGTAATCAAAATGTATTACCTGTGTAATATAGCACTTACTGTATTGAATTGGAAGGCATTCATGATATACTAGCAGCCACTACACCTGGGTTGTAATCCTGGCTTGGCCACTCATGAGTTGTGTGTCTTTAACGAGTCACTTAGCTTTTCTGGATCTCTCAGTTATCTATAAAATGAGGATTATGTAGATTCCCTATAGCCAAAAATATTACAGTTGTGGTTTTTAAATTCATATAAAGTATTTACCTAAAAATATCTATAATATAGAATACATATATGATAAAATATTTCATAATCCATATAAACATATAAAATATATAATATGTAATGTTTATTTTATATGCTAGTAGCTTTTAGAATGTACGTAAAATGAGAACTCAGATCATAGGAATTCTGTATATTTTTAATGTTCCCGAGTTGCCTACATAAATGAGATACAACAGTCCTCTCTTATCTGTGGTTTTGCTTTCTGTTCATTTCAGTTGCTCACAGTCATCTGGGGTCCAAAGCAGATGATACTGCTTTTGATGTAAGGTCAGAAGGTCAGTAGTAACCCAACGCTATGTTACATACCTACGTCGTTCATGTCACTTCTTTTCATCACGTAGGCCATGTGTCATCTCAGATCATCCTCCTAAGAAGGAAGGTGAGAATCATACAATAGGATATTTTGACAGAGAGAAAAGGACCACATTCACATAGATTTTATTACAATATATTCTTATAATTGTTCGACTTTATAACTAATTATACTCTGCCTGATTTAGAAATTGAACTTTATCATAGGTTTGGATGTTATGTGGAGGAAAACACAGAGCATATATAGGGTTCAGTACTACCTTCCGTCTTAGGCATCCACTGGGAGTCTTGGGACGTATCCCCTGCTGGTAATGAGAAACTACTGGGTGTGTGTTAGTAAGTTTCTTATAAGCAAGAATCTTCTAAGTTTAAAATTCTATAATTTCCAGAATGTTTGTGACTATGCTAGAGAAAGTCATCTAAAGAAAAATATATTGATCACCTAGGTCATGCTAGGTATACATCTCAGTCAGCTCGGGCTACCATAACAGAATACCAAAAACTAGGTTGCTAAAACAACAGCAGCTCATTTGCACCACAGTTCCGGAGACTGGAAGTCTAAAATCATGGTGCCAGAGGTTTGGTTTCTGGTGAGATGTCTTGCCTTGGATTGCAGAAGACTGCTTTCTCACTATGTCCTCACATGGCCTCTGCTCTGCACGTGAGAGAGAGATCTGTAACATCTCCTCTTGTTATAAGGACACCAGACCTACCCTTTTGACCTCAGTTCATCTTAATGACCTCCTTAAAGGCCCTCTCTCCAAATACAGTCACACTGGGGATAGGACTTCAACATGTGAATGCGTGGGTGACACTTTCAGCCCATGACAACACATCCAGTGGAAGAAGAATTTAGTAAAAAGAGCACAGATTCTGGCTTCAAATACTCAAAGTGTAGGATCAGACCCTGCTACCCCTAGGGTATCTCCAAGTTGGTTTCCTTAGAAGAATGTCTTATAGGCAATAAAACCTAAGGAAATCAGATTTTTACTGACTATGCTCTATCTTTCTATATGCAAGCCACTCTTTGGATTTGAAGGTGGAAAACTGGTATTACTTTGCCAAATGTTTCTTAAAAATTTATTTTTTTATATTTATTTATTTATTTTGAGAGAGAGACAGAGATTATGAGCAGAGGAGGGACAGAGACACGCAGAATCCGAAGCAGGCTCCAGGCTCTGAGCTGTCAGCGCAGAGCCCAACTACGTTGCTTGAATTCACAAACCGTGACATCATGACCTGAGCCAAAGGCAGATGCTCAACTGACTGAGCCACCCAGGTACCCCTTAACAAATGTTTCAAACCACACTTCATGAAGA
The DNA here is from genome assembly GCF_023721935.1 of Panthera uncia. Lineage (NCBI taxonomy): Eukaryota > Metazoa > Chordata > Mammalia > Carnivora > Felidae > Panthera > Panthera uncia. Next base: position 144,280,286 of record NC_064810.1, read on the forward strand.
AATGTGGCCATTTCTGTACATAGCCTGCGAGGTCTACATTATGTTTTAGATAGGAGAGAACTTCGGCCCCGCCCAGTTCCTGCATTCTTACCTGGGTCAAAAGGGACTTTGCAAAATTCCATGTACCTGCTCAGGGTATCCCACATAAAGGACAACTCAGGTGTGAAGTGCTGAATCTTCCCAGTGTTTCACCAAACACACGCTGTCACTGTGTTTGGAATAAAATTGCTAAACTGCTTCTTCAATCTCTTGATGATGTTCTTTGATTAACTCTTTCACTTTTGCTGTGCAGGTTCGCTTGACTACTGCCTTTGCATTCAGGTGTTTGTTTGTTTGTTTTTCCTGGCAGAAATATAAAAGTATCCAAATTATAATTTTGTACTCACCACAATTCGAAGGGTACAGTTAGCTTAAGTGAAATGATATACATAGACACTATGCGGTCACATACTCCTTGAGATTTGCTTTAATAGTAAACATTTTACAAACAAACAAGTAAACTTTCACATTGCAAAAATAGCATCAGTGAAAACTTCATTTTATGGAAAAGAACTTTTGAGACATTTTCTGTGTTAATTATATATAACCTCAGGTGAATTTCTTAGCCTTTTTGTTGTGTTTTGTTTTTTATTAAAAAAAATTTTTTTACATTTATTTATTTTTGAGAGACAGAGCACAAGTGGGGGGAGGGGCAGAGAGAGAGGGAGACACAAAATCCGAAACAGGCTCCAGGCTCTGAGCTGTCAGCACAGAGCCCAATGCAGGGCTCGAACTCACAAACCATGAGATAATGACCTGAGTCGAAGTTGGATGCTTAACCGACTGAGCCACCCAGGCCCCCTGTTTTGTTTTGTTTTGCTTTGTTTTGTTTTGTTTTGTTTTGTTTTGTTTTGTTTTAGAGAGAGGGAGAGCAAGTGGGGGAGAGGAGCAGAGGGAGAGAGCCAGAGAATCTTAAGCAGCCTCCCACTTGGCATGGACCCTGGGATCACTAAGCCACCTAGGCATCCCTAGCCTTGTAAAACCTCAATTTCCTCAAAAGTAAAATGATGTGGATAATATCTATACTGAAAAGCAGTGGTTCTCAGACTTCAATGTGAATCAAGTTACCTGGGAGGCTTATTGAAAATGCAGACTCATAGGCCATGTCCCAGGCATACTGGGTATCAGGGTATAAGAATCTGTATTTATAGCAAACACCCCAGGTGGTTCTGATATATGTATTGTGGGATCTTGTTTTGAGAAATATTATTGTCAGAAACAAATGAGAAACTACCAAACACCTGTTCCCTTTTCTGTACATGAAGAGTAATTACTATTTAGAACTCCTACTCATCCAAAAAATCAAATCTGGAATTAAGAGATAGTGGCTTATTTTCAAGATACGCTTGATCAAAAAAAAAAAAAAAAAAACACAAAACAAAACAAAACCCAAAACAGAAAAATTAAAGTAACAAGTCTGCATCTAGGTGCAAATAAACTAAAACAAAATGAACTCGTCTGTATTGGAACAGACCATGCAAGGTACAAGATGCAGGCCAGTTACTCTGCTCTCTTTTAAGAGCATCAGCATAACTGTCAGAGTCACAGCCAACTATTGGAGATGACCATGTACCTAGGTGACCGTGCACTGTAGAGTGCGACCCTACTAACTTGGCTGCAACTGACAAGCCCAGAGAAATGTGACTGGTCTAGATGGTTCCAACAGCTTATGGAGTGAGTCAGCCGGTACAACAACCCAATAGGAGCCCTGTGCACGGGAGGCTAATTTCTACACCTAGCAGATTGTCTGTCTCAGGGAGCTCCAATTTGAGATATATTTGAATGTGAGAGGGTTGCTGGAGCAGTGCTCCACCCATGCCCAGGACCTTCAGATCCCTAACATGTGCCCGTGCTTCTGCCCCAGGCTTTCCCTTCAAATAACCGGAGAGCCAGAAGTGCCTAGAAGCTCACGCATTTCCTTGCCCTTATTAACCATTGACCAACAGGTGTGGGAGTGGCAATGCCTCAGGTCTTTGTCTCTTGTTTTGAGGTCAGAGGCGTAACTTATAATTCCCAAGCTCCCCCACTGGGATTATGCTGGGGGACCCTCCTTGGACTTTGCTGAGACTGCATCCTTAATGGGCTTCTTCCCTTTCCTTGACCTTCTCACTCCCTTACCAATTTCTCCTGAGGGCACTACCTTAATAAAGTATACAGTAGTTCATCTCAGGGTCTGCTTCTGGGAAAATCGATCTAAGACAGATGTACCCAGACTTCATGAGAAGCAGAGTTGTTTGACAGAGAACAACCAAAGAGAAGCCCCAAAGCTGTAGGAGTCCTAAGGAAGCGTGAGTACAGACTTTCTGAGAAGAAAGAATAGTGAGTGAGTGAGAGGCAAAGACAAGAAAGGTAGTCACAACGGGAACCAACACAGAACAGTGGAGTCAGCATATAGGACAGGGCACGGTGTAGGGAGATGCTGAGTGCAAAGGAAGAAGACAGGTCATCCTTTTGGCCTAGCAGAGTTTGTTGAGCCACCAGGATTGCTGTGTCCCAAAATAACTTCTTGTTTTCCGTGAGGCCTAGCTGTGCAGCTGCAGAGACATCTTCCTGTGTCTCTTACTCCTCTGTGCATCCTTTCAATAAATTCCATTAGCCGGTAACCCTGGTATATCTCGGTTCATTGAAAAATGAAAGAGCCTAAGAAACCCCACACTATCAGAAATAAAATTAACATCCCAATCATAAATGTATTTATACACGCTTTAGATGTTTAGAATATTTTTAATTAATATGTCCCTTTAGCTCCTTTTAATTGTGTTTTTATTATCAAAATTATAATGTAGTTTTCAATTTTATAACTTCTAGCTAATGCGCCCTCCATTCTCCATTGTGTCACTAATTTAATAACCAACAAAATGTCTTCTAATTCCTTAGTAAATGAGTTTGTTTTCTGTAATTATTAAGTGGAATACACTTCTTCAGCATAATATTTATTGTACCTAAGTTTAAAATAAACATTTGAGAAATCAACAACCCCCAATAGAAAGAAGTGAGAAGATTTTTTTTTAAATGTATACACAAACTCTGAAGCTTATTATATGTTAAATTCTCTTGTTAAGCAAGAGAGAGCCCCTAGTTCAAGTTTCCCGTTTTTCTGACACCTGGGGGGTGAAATAATAGTATCTTCATATTTTATAAACTTCTTCTTTGAACTTTACTATGACTCATTTCATAAGAGTGTGATCTAATAAATTCTCTTATAAATAATAATGCGGTTATTTTTTTGTATTTAAAAAATTTTTTTTTAATGTTTATTTATTTTTGACAGAGACAGAGACGGAATGTGAGTGAGTTAGGGGCAGAGAGAGAGGGAGACACAGAAGCAGAAGCAGGCTCCAGGCTCCGAGCTGTCAGCACAGAGCCCGACGCGGGGCTCGAACTCACAGACCGAGAGATCATGACCTGAGCCCAAGTCGGACGCTCAACCGACTGAGCCACCCAGGCGCCCCGATAATGTGGTTATTGTGACTACTTGGATTGACATTAAAAATATCCCCAAATGTAGAGGGATAGGTGAAAAACCACCTTTCTATCAGGGGAGGCGTTTACTAACAGTGGCTTTATCTTTAGAAAATTTCTACCTGAATTTCTGAATACAGCATAAAAAATCCCTTCATTACTTCAAAAGTACTTTTATGAAGTGCATGATCTAGAATAGATAATCCAGGGGATATGCTAAATTAAACAGCAGAAGAGCTTGGTTGTTTTTGTTTTTTTTTTTTTTAAGAACAGATTTGCATGAATTCAATATAGATGACCTCATTTTATGAGCAACAGGCAAATAAAACTATACATGTTAATGGTTTCCATAACTTGGAGCATACTACTCCAATAATTACACTTAAAGATATACGATCAGTGGTGCCAATTCTGCCTCATTGAGGATGTGAAAAGATTGCCTTAAATGTAAAATCAACTACCCTCGGCCTTACTTGCAAGGGAAATGCAGATTAAAACTAACAATTCACGCCTTGCTTGTTGGCAAAAAGCCAACAGTTTCTTTAACACACTCTGCTGGTGAGTCTCTGGGAAATGGGCCTCTCCCATACATTGTGGGAATGCGATTGATACAAGCCTATAGGGAGGACAATTTATTTATTGAAATTCCAGATATGCTGATACCAAATTTCACTTACAGAAATCTCTCCAACCCACACCTTTACCCTTGGGAACAGTTACTTCTTTATAAGTCTTTCCCTTGTATCCGTGTTTGTAGTTGCACAAGATTCGAAACAGCCCAAACGTCCACCAGTCAGTTATTGAAATGAGTATGGTACATCCATCCTTTGGAGTATCATCAAGTCGTAAAAAGGAATGAAAAATTTCAGGCGACAGTCAAGAGAAGGAAAACCAACTCACGAAGAGAACTGAATGCTGTTAGGTTCGATTGGTGAAACAGAGCTACTCTAGGTATTTCAGGAATAAAGAGTTTAATACGGGAATGATTACTTGTATGAATGTTGGAAGACCAGGAGGTACTAAGACCAGTGAAGTTGCTGCCTAAACCTCAGGGTCTCTAGTTCTCAATCATTTCCAAGAAAAAGCTCCCTTACTCTATCTTACTGTTTTAGTCTATGACAATGACATAAGTGGTTGTCACAGCAGCCATAAAGATGTTGTGAATCTTGCATTTGTTCATTCTTCTCCTTCTGTCTGAAGCCACCTTTCCTTCTTCTCTATCTTCCAAATCTTGACTGAATTCCTCTCAAACTCTAACATGGAACCATACAGGGAAGAGGGTCTGGGAAACGTAGTTCCCAACTTCTAAGCAATGCAGAGGAGACCATAGAAGGGGGTGAAGATGAGTTGACAACTGACAATCCAGCACAGAGTGGAAAGACAGAAAACCCCAAAGAGATTTTTGAGCAATGGAATCAATACCAGCAACTACCTTTCTCTGGACTTCACAGTAGGGAAGTCCTTCAATCACCAAATATTTATGAATGCCAATTATATGCCAGACTCTGGCATCTCCCTACTCTGCCCAGTGCCCAGTGCAAGAGTATGTCTTACATTGTTTGTGTTCCTCTAAGAATGGAACCTTCTCTCAGAACTGTGCCATTCCTGAGACACATTATCTGCAGTGAAATCTTTTCTTGACCATCTTGGGAAAAGCCAGGAACTGAGGATCATTTTGTGTTTTCTTTGTCTGACTTGGTTCTCTGTGTGCTTTCAAAGCCAGACTTCTCAAAAGGGTGGTTCACACTCCCTGCCTCCACATCCTTTGCTTCCAATCCCTCCTCACCTGCTGCCATCTGGTTTCTGCTCGGTAGGACTTCACTAAAATTGACCTGGCTAAAGTAACTGGCAAACCCCTGATTGTCAGTACAAGGCACACTTTTCGGTGGTGTCGAATTATCACTTCTCTGCACTCTGTGTCACTGCTGGCCTCACTTTATGTTCCTTTCCGGATTCCACCCTTTTGATACCTCCCCTATTTGCCCTTTCCTCTCTGGGCCCTACTGTCCCAGTTTCAGCATCCAGAACACCTAGCAGGATCAAGAAGCTCAAGCTAGGAGAGGCAAAACAATACATTCAAGTCGCATGCACAAACTGAAAAGCACTTTTCTATGCTGATGGCCTGGAAATTGAGAATTCATCATGTTGCAATTTATTTTTATGGATTCTTTAGTGGTTCCTCTGTAATGCATTCCTCACAAAAGTAGCCTTTGTAATGTCAGATGTTGGCACAGGTAGACTGAGATCTCGTACTGGCCCCTCTGCAATGTGCTTTCCACATTGCACTCTTGGTATCTTTTCAAAACACACATCTAATGACCTCTCTCACTTTCATACACAGCAAATTCTGCTTAAAACCCTTTATGGCTTCCCATTAGTCTCAGGTTAAAACAAAACAAAAACATTTCTTGGGGTGCCTGGGTGGATGTCAGTTAAGCGTCCGACTCTTGGCTTTGGCTCAGGGCATGATCTCACAATTTCATGAGTTTGAGCCCCCTGTCAGGCTCCATGCTGACTGTATGGAGCCTGTTTGGAATTCTCTCCCTCCCTCTTTCTCTGCCCCTCCCCAACTCGTGAGGTCCCTGTCTCTCTCACAACAAATAAATAAAGAAACGTAAAAAAAAACCAAACTGCTAAACATGACCTACACTCTCTGGCCATTTATTCAACTCCTATGTCACATGGTTCCAGTGTTGCAGCCAAAGTCTGGCCCTTTTCTGGGTTCCTTGTACCTGTCTCCCTGGCCCCAAAGCAAGGCCTTTGCATATGCTTCTTTGTCTGGATAATTCTTTATCTTGTTCCCCAGGTGAATTCATCCTCATCCCTTGTGCCGCTTCCCTGGGTAACATTCTCCTCTTGTGTCCATCGAATCCCCCATATGTCTTTGATAGCGTTTGTTGTGTTGCATTTTGGTACTTAACGATGTGATGGTTTACTCAATGCCCATCTCCCTGGGGTCGTCGGGTGAGTTCTGTGAGGGTAGGAACCATGTTTCTCATGTTCCATAGTGCATCCCAGTGCCTGCATTGTGCTTGGCATAAAGGCGGAGCTCCACAAATACTTCAATGCATGACCGAGTGAACAAAGACCAAGAATGATAGGGTTTTTTTTTTCCCCCGTTGCTTTTACCCTCACCACTAAGCTGCATTTGCTTATGATCCTTAATGGTATTTCAAACTATTTTCGGATAAGCTATCTCATGTGATATTAACAATTGACTTTATGAGAAGGGGTAACCCACCGCAAGTGACTTGGCCAATGCTACATGGCCAGTAAGTAACCATGTGGCACTTAGAACTGAGTCCTGTCACTTTCCAGACCAGGACTTTGGTAATTAAGTGATCCAAAAGGAAGCAAGACAATATAGAATTTAATAGAGAGCATTTATACAAAAGACAGCAAAATAGAACTATCTAAAGAAATTAAATTTTATTTCAGGCTGATTGAACTTTGTTTCTGGAAAAGGGCACCAATACTCAAAATGCTGGCATTTTAACATACACAGTTTGGGCTCTGAGAAAGAGCATGCCATCCCTTCTCCTACAACAGGGCTCAGTTAATATTCTATCATAATTCTCATTAAAATTTAGAAGTTTAATAACTGTCAGCTATTAAATTGTTGGTGGGAAAGTCTATTTCTGGAAACCTTTTCATCCTTTCCTTAATGAGACTATTTATTTTTGTAAGGAAACCGGAGAAAAGCGAATCACCACGTTAAATGAGTAGCTGGATCCATTAGTTGCAAAGATCAACCTCAAACTAAGCCCACTCTTTCATTTGTCTCCTATTTCGAAAAGATCCACTGTTTAAACACAATCTCTAAATATGTTTAAATTTGTTAAATGTGTTAAACTTTTAAATGGCTTAATAATGGAGTTCCTTTATGATATCACGAGAACACACGCTTTTGAGTTCACGTTATTTACTTAAATAAAATGGACAATTCATTTACACGAAGAGCGAATCAAGTATTTCCGGAAGCAGAGCTCCACGCCCTTCACGGGGCGTGTATCAAAGTAATTCTAGTCCCGCCACTACTCCACCGATGTTTCAACGCATTTTGCCTTAAACTAGGTCTCCCTGGTGGCACTTCCTTTCGGCGGGGAGGAGCATGGAGAAGGGGGAGGTCTAAAAATACAACCTAGACGTGCAAAACTTCGTGGACAGGGATCTCCAGTCCGTTACTTACTAAAGAGAATTCAGCAGCAGCGGACAGAAAAGTTTCACTCGTTTGGTGGTACGTATGCAGCCCGTTAACAACACAGTCCTGCATTTGCTCTTATTTCCAGTGAACAAACACGATTTTTGCAACTAGGAAAATACAAGTGAGAAAAGCGAGAGCAAGTCGCACTTCGCCTGCCCCCTAGGTCTCTTTCTGGCGCCGAAGAGTTTTCAGCGCCGGCAAAGTTGTCCTCGCTCCCAACCTTGGGAGCAGAACACCCGGCACAGCCTGAGGGGGCGCATCGAGGCTGTGCAGCCGCAGCCGCCCAAGCTCACAGGCCGCGCAAGCTGCGCGGGGCGCCCCGGGCGGCCGAGCCCCGCCAGCCAGCTTCACGCGCGCAGGACTTGTGGAACGCGCCTGCGCGCTCCGTCACGTGGTGGGCGCTCGGCGCAAAGCGGGTTAAAAGTCACGACCGCCGCGAGCCCGTGAGTGCCCGGTCGGTCAGCGCGGCGCTGTCCGCCTCCCTTAAGCCGATTCTGACGGAGGCCGCTCCGCTGTTCTCGGTCACCTCCGGACCCCTGGCCCGGCTCAGCTCCATGCAACGAGCGGAGCCGCCTAGCACCCTTCCTTGCAGACAACACCGACGCGCGAAACCGCGTCTTTCAACTGACAATGAAGCCGTAGCGCGGCTGCACGGCCGCTCCGGGCGAACGGGCGCGAGGCGGGAGGGGGGGTGGGGGAGAGCGGTTGGGCTAAGCCCCGCCCCAGCTCGCGCTCCTATTGGTGGGCACCGCAGTTCTGGGCCCACCCCCTAACGGACCTGTCGCATTGTGACAGGTGGAAGGGCTAGTTCCTGTTGGGTCGGGGGCGGAGTCAGAGGTAGCCTGAGCTCCGCCCGGACTCCAGGGGGCTCCTCCTCCTGCTCTTCATCGCGGGGCGGGCGGCGGGTGTGAGGGGGAATGTCATTGCTGCTCCGAGCTGTGGTGCCGCCTCCGTCTGCTGCTTCTTCTCTGGCGCCCTCGTCCCGTCGGCTTTCGCCGCTGCCGCAGCTGCAAGGGGGATACGGATGGCTAGTGGGGCGCAAGGGCCATCCGAGTTGAGAGCGCGGCGGTCGCAGCCGCTGCTGAGGCGGAGACTCCCTGCCGCCGCCTCCACCCCCTGTCCCCCGGCCTCGCGGCGCTGAGGGCGGGAGCGCGCGGCGCTCTTCCCTCCTCCTCCTTTTTCTTCCTCCTCCTCGTCCTCCTCCTCGTCCTCCTCCTCCTCCAGGTTCCCGCCCAGCACCCCTCGCACCAGGCGGCGGCGGCGGCGGCGGCGAGGAGCGAGACCCGCCGCCGGGGCACAACATGGCGGAGCCCTCGGCCCCGGAGAGCAAGCACAAGTCGTCCCTCAACTCGTCCCCGTGGAGCGGCCTCATGGCCCTGGGGAACAGCCGGCACGGCCACCACGGGCCCGGGGCCCAGTGCGCGCACAAGGCGGCGGGCGGCGTGGCGCCGCCGAAGCCGGCCCCCGCGGGGCTGTCCGGGGGGCTGTCGCAGCCGGCCGGCTGGCAGTCGCTGCTCTCCTTCACCATCCTCTTCCTGGCCTGGCTTGCCGGCTTCAGCTCGCGCCTCTTCGCGGTCATTCGCTTCGAAAGCATCATTCACGAGTTCGACCCGTGGTGAGTGCCCCGCCGCCCCTCCCCCCGCCCGCGGCCCGCGGGGACCCCGCCGCGGCTCGTCCCGGACTTGGCCCCGCGCCGCCGCCGAGCCCCGCTCGCGCCCGGGCCGAGGCGAGCGCGGGTCCCGGAGCCGCGGGCGCGCCCCCTGCCCGTGGGCGAAGTTTCCCCCGCGCAGCCCGAGGCGGGGCGTCGGGGTCCCCGAGTGGGACCTTGGCCCCGGGCCGGGTAAGTGTGACGCCTGGTGCGAGGGCGGCCGAAGCCCCCCTCGCAGGCGTCTCGGGGTGTCCAGCCCGGAGCGGCCACGCCGCGAGCCGGCAGGTCTCCCTCCGGCCGACTCGTGGCGGACTCCCCGCCTCCCTGCCCGTGGCGTGTCGCGTTCTCTCGTTTTCGCCGGCGCGGTTTTGCTCGTTGGGATGGGATCGCCCCGGGGTTGCCTCGTTGCCGTTGATTGGGGGGGGGGGGGGAGTCCAGATGGGCAGGAGCCCTGTCTACTCAGCCTCGCCGTTTGACGCTTTTACTGTTCCTCCTTTTTGCTCTCCTTTTACAAGGAGGGGAAAAGAGAGTGAGTGGGGTGTTGGAGGAAAGGAAATAATACCCCGGAAAGTGATCCTGGAAGCTAGGGACTCTTATTTCTTTACCATTAGATATTTTTAGGAGTGGCCGTTTTCAGGGCCCCCGAGGGCACTCCGCACCTGGCTGTGCCACAGTTATCTTGGGTGGCGAGGACATGATTACTCTCCGAGCCCAGTCGTCCGAAGGCAGGGCATTGGTTCCTTTCTTGGTCCCTTCCGGAGGGTTTGCGAACAAGACCAGAGACTCCCACGGTGATGGGGAGCCTTGGGTTACAATCAAAAGTTGCCCGTGGTATCCGGACTGACCTGAATGTCTTAGGAAGTTACCCTGTGAAGAGCACTAGCTAATTTAGGCACCACACTTGTCTGTGAATTAAGTAGGTAGGAAGATTGCTTTAATTTTTCTTTTTTTCCAGCTTTCCCAGCCTGAGTTGGCTTTTGTTTTTGTTTTTGTTTTTTACCCGAGCCTATCTATGCCTTTTAAACGAACTTAAAACATGTTGACCGACTTGTCAACCTTGAGTTAATCTTACCTCTTTATAATCAGACCTAACTAAACTTTTAGGATATTTGTTTTGTCCTCTGAAATATAGTGAGAGAATCTCGTTGAGAGTTACTAAATATATGGGTCATAAGTATTTTGGGAAGTGAATTACCCGTGTATTAAAATACCGGATTGAAGTTCTGTTGTGGATAGGAAGGTTGGTAGTGCATCATCTATTGAACAGGACGGGAGCCCACTCATGGAGAACTCAGTTTCGGTAAACAGTTAATTACTGTGACAGTCTTGGTGAAACGTTTTAATCCCATTTTGGAGGTTTTGATTTTTTTCTGACACTTTCTAAAAAATAACTTTTATTTCAAATCAGAAGAAAATGTTGTGAAACCTTAGAAACTAGGTACAGTATTCTTAGGCTTAGCTTTGAAACACTTAAGCAAATTAGATAAAAATGAAATTGGAACCGGAAGGCGAAAACTGCTAATATTTTACTGAACAGTGTGAAAAGAGAAAGTTATGTCTTTTTAGATTACACAGCAGAAGTGCATGGCGACAAAACATTACGGGCAACAGAAATCGTGAATAGTATTTCCACAGAGTATCCTTTTTACAAAGGCTGGGTACTGTTTAGTAGTAACTTTGAGGCTGAAATTAAGGATGGCAGAAAAATTCACGACTGAGTGATGAGATGATTTTGTTGTTTTTCTTTATTTTGAAGGAAGATTAGAAATCTTCATCAAGTCAGCCAAAGAGTACTACTGAAATTGAGTATGTAATCATGAAAAGTCTTAAATCACATTGCTTCACAGATAATACTCTTTTTTTCTTTTTTTAAAGTATGGCAAAAAATTAAAAGTTGGTCTTTTCTCTTGTTTCAAGAATATGCTTGGGGAAACATAACCCTTTTTTATCCACATGAAAATTTGTTTTATTTCTATTTTTCTGTGCATAGAAACATTTCTGAAACACTAAATGTATGAAATTTGAACTTTAATTCATATTCACTAAAGGAATCTACACCTCTTCATTTCTAAAGATCTACTTAATTTAGGTGTTCTGTTTACTGATAGTCTTAATACTACATTTTATTGTATTCCTGTGCTTCTGTTCATAATATTAGATAATTGTCATTAGTGGTAAACAGTTTCTACAATAAAGGAATTGCCCCTATCCCTTCTTGTGAACAGAGATTTGCCAATATAAATTTAATGTCAGAGATAATTTGGGTTGACTTAATGGGAAAATTAGGTTTCAGGCCAAAAAAATTTCGTTTGCTTTTGTTTTTCTTTTCTTTTGAAGATCTCAAGTAGTTAGGTATTTCATTCTTATAATCCATTCTTATTGAAAATTTTTGAAAAGGGGTTGGGTGTAGATTGCCTGTCATTATTACATTGGATTTTTAAAGCAGTTTTCCTTCAAAGCTGCTAATAGTGCCAACACTTTGATCTTTAATCTAACACTGTGGTGTTATACTAGCCTGGGAGTCTCTCAGGTTACTATTTTAACATACAGCAATGACATGAACCTTTATATTTAAATGTTTCTTTCAGGTTCTCTATCAACAAACCAATTTTTTCTGGTCTTCTCTATTCCTTTTTTTTCATGTCTCTGTTACTGGCTTCATTTCTGAAGTGTTTTCAGTGAAAAGTTTACTTTTTCTGTTTGATTGTGAGTTATTTCTAATTTACAGTAGTTCTTAAATTGCGTAAGACTCCAGTTAGCTGCCAGAGGTGACTCATTGTCACAAAGTTATACTTGTTTTTTAAATTTGTCACTCAGTTAATTTTATAAATCTTACAGTTATGAGGGGTGGTATATAATGTTGAATATTATATATTTACTGAATTTTAAAGTACACTGCACTTTTCTAGAACTTAGCAACATTTTTGGTACGATCTCCTCACCACTTCGCTTTAGTAATTTCCTCCCCTTATCAGTTGAGTTGATCAGACATGAGGAAGCAGTTTGAGAATATGTTGTCTGTACTTGCCAAACATTTGGTTGAGCAACTAGTTTAACAGCGGCTAATTTTATCTTCTTTTTTATCTGGAGCAAAATGTAGTTTCTACTTACTTTTGTGACAGCTACTAATACTTTGACGTGATATTAACCAAGTACCTTTTCCATAACCGTTATCTTCTTAAATTGTGGTAGCTTTTGCCACAGAGTTGGTGTAAAACCTCCCTGCGTCAGGAGACTTGCCCTTTTCCCTGCCTGCCCAAGTTGCAGTAGGTTCTCCTTGGAGCTCTAGAGGGAGAATTCTCTGAGCCTCTCTGAGCTTTGGCTCCAGTTAGCTGTAAAAGGGCAGCAGACGTCTTGCTGGGCAGAAGGCTGCAGTTTAGAATTGAAACCCGGAATTCAGTTTTTCAGAGAAACTAAGGTGTAAGTAGATTAATTAGCGCAAACATGTTTTCAAAGGATTGATAAACCTTTAGAACATAAGCTGTTTGTAAGTTGGGGACTAGTTCCTATACTTTGAGGTCTCCATGTTTTTCTTCACTTTGCAGATGAAGAAAGAGGGTATTGACCTCAGTTCTGAAGAAGACAAAATGGGTGACAAAACCAGTTTTAGAACACAAACATCCCCAAATCTTAAAAAGTTACTTTGTGGAATCATTAGCAACCGCAGTCCAGCTGCACTTCAGAACAGGTATACGGTCACTGGAGTCATTGTCAAACCATGACAGTTTTTCTGGTCTTGAGCCGAAGATCGTTCTAAGTTACAGGAACACGGAGGGAGGAGTTCAGGGAGCGTCATGAACCGCTGCATGGGAGAGTGGGATTGGACCTGCTCCCATTTGGGGTAAATTGTGGTGGTTCCTACACTTAGTAGGAATCATGGGTTTCTTGAGGCATGTAATAGGTCCTGAAGTGGTTACGATCTGCCAGCAAAGTCTTTAGAACTTTCTGTTAGGGATTTTCATATCTTGAGGGCTCACTTGAGTAAGACCACTCTCACTGCCGTGAGTAGTTTGCATACAGGCAAACTGGTGGGGCGCCTGGGCGGCTCAGATGGTTAGGCCTCTTGACGCTTGATTTCAGTTCAGGTCATGATCCCACAGTTCCTGAGGTCAAGCCGGTGTCAGGCTCTGTGCTGACAGTGCGGAGCCTGCTTGGGATTCTCCCTCTCCCTCTGTGGCTGCCCCTCCCTCATGTATGATATGTGCGCACACACACACTCTTCTCTCAAAATAAATAAACTTAAAAGACACTGGTTGTAGACTAAATATTAGAAACTCATTATAGGTTCTGACCCAGCTGTTAACAACATGAGGAAATTTACTAGCCTGTTCTTAATCTACTTCTGATTTTTATGCTCCCTGTAAGTTATGAGTATTTTGGGATATGAGAAAATGTTAAAAGTTCTTTTCATTGTGATATGTTCGTATTTATCAGTACATACATGCTCTCAGAAATAATGAAAAAATGATTAATATTCTGGAGTGATGAATCATATTTTTTACTTGTTTACTTTGAAAACTTAATGCTGTTAGAGACAATATTGCTGTTAACCCAAATTGTAAAGCATCCTACTATTCAACAGATTTGTATATTGCTAAATTGTTACTTTACAAAAATTTCTAAGCATACAGAAAAGCTAAAAGAGTTTTATAGTGAACACTCAAGCTCAATACCTAGATTCTACAGTTAGTGTTTTACTTTATTTGCTTTATCATATCTTTTTTTTTTTTTAAGTTTATTTATTTTTGAGAGAGAGCGTGTGAGCTGAGGAGGGGCAGAGTGAGGGGGACAGGATCTAAAGCAGGTTCTGAGCTGATAGCAGTGAGCCTGATGTGGGATTCTAACTCGGATGCTCAACCAGCTCAACAGACAACACTGGTGGGGCACGTGGGTGGCTCAGATGGTTAGGCATCTTGACTCTTGATTTCAGTTCAGGTCATGAGCTCACAATTCCTGAGATCAAGCCCATGTCAGGCGCTGTGCTGACATATTTTTCTGATGCTGCTTTTAGATCCTGCTTGTAGACGCTGATAGTACATCCTTTGTTATAATATGAAGAATGTTATTTTTGTTCCCCATCTGCATGATGAAGAGAATCTTATTTCTGGACATTTGTTTTCTATAATACTTGAACATAATGAGTATAAATACTGTTTCTGTATTGTGCTCAGTTGGACTGCCGGTTAGAATCAGATTTAATCTTTTCAGGTTTGGTTATTAACTTAATGAGAGTACATCGTAAGTCAACGCATGTCTGTTAAATGATTTGACTTTGCCAAAGCTTATATCGCAGAAGAAACTACAGTTGTTAGAAGGGTATTGATGTTGGTTTTATTAGACTTAATTTATGTAGAACACCTAAATTCTTTTTGTGTTATTAGAAGCCTCTTATTGGTCAGCCTGTTGCTTACTCTGAATCTACGCTTTTTTTTTTTTTTTTTTTGCCATGTTTTGCCTGGATATAATGCTTAATTTATGTATAATTGCAAAAGTGACTTCTGTCAGTCCCTACAATAAGTAGGAAAAAATGGAAACGTATTTTCAAATAACATAGGATCTACAAATATAATGTATGGGCCAAATTAATGCTGTTGAAAGGGGAAAAAAATGTAAATGGTTAACATCCTACCCCCGTCTTCACTCCTTTATTTGCTTTACCTCATTCTGGTGGATATTTTTGTTTTTAAATCACTCTTTTCTGGGAAGGTTTCTGTTTCTTTGCTTGACCTACTTCTGACACAAATAATTTCCAGGGATTTAGAAATTGATAGAAGGGGTCAATACCATAGGATTTTTTTTTTTTTTTTTAATGTGTTAGGTGTAGGTAAGGGTTGGAAGAGGTAGGAGCGACTGCCAGAGCCTCTCATATTTTAGGTAAATGTAGGTAAACTGGCATTTGTAGACCTGCCAGGAAACCTAACCACTACTTGGAATTATATTTTTTTGTAAAAATACCTTCAGGGTTTCAAATGTAAGGCGTCTAAACATACCTTGGAATATATCCTGTACATAATAAGTTGGTGAATGCCTTTATGTTGGTCAAGTTTATGCTACTTTCAGAAATACGCATTTCTAAAGAATTGTGACTGCTACACTAAACAAATTGACCATATCATCTGTAACCAATTTTTTTTCTTCTGGTGGAACTTAGTGTTGCAGGATAACTTTAATATATGTTCTAAGTGGTAAGTGCTTAGTTTTTATAGTGTCTTACAACTTGATTTTATGTCTTAGAACTGAGGAGATAAGGTAACATCTTTTATTTCTGTAGATAAAAGATATTTCAGTTCAGCATTCCCCTAAGAATTGAATAATACAGGTCTACTTGTCTCCAAAAACTATGTCCTTTTTACTGCATCCTCTGCCTTCAAGGCAGTCTTAAATGAAAGTGTCCTCCGTTTAATTTATGTCTTTTAATCAGCTGCCCTGATTTAAGTCTTAACATATTGGCCTATCAAAACGCCTGGGCACAATCCATGCCTAGCTAACTAAACTCACTAGTTGGGTGATAGCGAATTACTTTGTTTTTATACTTGTTTTTAAGTTTATTTTATTTATTTAATTTATTTTGAGAGAGAGACAAAGAGAGCGTGCACATACAAGCAGGGGAGGGACAGAGAGAGAGGGAGAGAGAATCCCAAGCAGTCTCCGCATTGTCAGCACAGAGCTCGACTTGGGGCTCAACTCCGTGAACTGTGAGATCATGACCTGAGCTGAAGTCAAAAGTCGAATGCTTAACTGACTGAGCCCCCAGGCACCCCTAATTACTTTGTTTTGATGTAGGGAAGAGAGAAGAGTTGATGATGACTTGAGGTTTTTAATCCTGAATGACTAGGGAGTTTACAGAGATGCAGCTTTTAAGGGAATAGCTAAATGAAAAGAAAAGATGATTGAATCCAAGTGAATGTTGTTTTCATTTAGTTTTATTTTGTCTGTAAAAAGGTCATTGTAGTAAGGTTGGAGATATTAACCCATTCCAGTTAAGGGAGCTATGGGGTGGAAGATTAGACTAATCCCAGAATTCTTTAGCTACAGGATTTCCAAAGTATATGTTGGCTTGGCTTGTTTTCAGGGCAAAGAAGCTGAACACCAAAGGGTGAAGGTGGTATAGTTGTAGCTTGGCTAGATTCCTTTCTGTTTTCTTTGCACCTGTGTTTGTAGTAGAGGGCGTTTTTTGAGAAGTTACTTGAAAATTGTTACTTTAGAAGATGAGGGGAAATAAATTTCTACCACTTTACTTGTCTATTTTTTTAAAGTTTATTTTTAGGGAGGGGGGGGAGGGGCAGAGAGAAAAGGCGGGGGGGGGGGGGAGAGAGAGAGAGAGAATGAGAGAATATATCCCAAGAAGGCTCTGTGCAGAGCTGGATGTGGGGCTTGAACCCACAAAGGAGATCATGACCTGAGCCAAAATCAAGAGTTGGACGTTCAACCGAAAAAGCCATCCAGGAGCCCCCTCAATTATTATTATTTTTAAGTTTATTTATTTTTTTTGAGAGGGAGAGGGAACTGGGGAGAGACAGAGGGAGAGAGGGAGAGAGAGAGAGCAGAGAAGTGGGAGTGAGCACAGGGCCACACATGAGATCATGAACCTGAGCTGAAATTGAGTCAGACTGACGCTTAAACTGAGTTACCCAGGCGCCCCTACCACTCACTTTAAGTTGACAATATTAGAAATGTTGGCAAGTTCAACTGTGAAACAGCTTTTATGTGAAGTTTGGTGTTCTAAAAAATTGTGTGCTTCAGTTACCTGTAATTTCCATAAGTTAATAGTGTTCATGCTTTAAGTTTCAAAATTTTTTGACTTTTTTCTTCATTCCTGTATAAAGGGAAAGACTACTCATAAAGACATAAAGAAAATTTATGTGTCTATTAGTAAAGTATACATGCTGAGGTGATAGCTAAATTGATAATGTTTCTTTTGAGGTTTTCTTTTAATTTCTTTTTTCATGCCTTACAGGTTTATCAGCTATTCTCCAGTAAAGGTTTTTCTTCACAGTACAGTGTTCTTTTCTTTAGTGATATCTAGCAGTCTCTCCAACCAAATGAATTTGGTTTTTAAGCTTAAATTATTGGGTGTCTCTCTCTCCATACATAGATGGATAGATAATATTCCAGCATATACTGTTTTCTGTGCTAATTTAAAATTAAAATATAGTAATTCATAATTAATTTATAAAGTTCTAGTGTCTGCACAGCTTAAATTATTGTTTGTTGCTGGCCAAATGGTTGGGGTGGAGTTGGTGAAAAGAATGACTGGGAAACTCACAACCAATATGTTTATTTTCATGCCTGTTTATGTTAGTTTCATCTGTACGGAATAATGATTTGATATTTGTTCACATTTCAAAATGATAATAAAATTTTAACATTTGTCACCTTATAAAAAAATTTTTTTTTCTTGTGACAGGAACTTTTAAGATCTACTCTCTTCGCAGTTCAAGCCTATTCTTCAAACACCAGTAACTCCTATAATGTAGAATAAACTCTAAGTAGGTTTCATTATCGAGGTACATTGTTAAACAGTCTTGTATAATCCACAGGAAAAATAATGGAATACAGAATTACTGGGAAGGCAGCACTCTTGAAGTTTTTGAGATATTCTTTGCAAATAAATGTCTTAAATGTTTACATAAGCATGAGAAAAATATTCTGCAAGGGCTTTTATTGGTGAGAAAGTGGTATTAGTCTTTAAAAATTTTTTCTTTAATGGTGAAATATAACACATTCTGAAAAGTGTATAAACCTAATGGACAGTGTAATGACTACTAATTGTAAGGTAAACAGCCATATGATCATCACCCAGATCAAGAAATAGAACAGTGCCACCACCTCAGAAGCCTTGGTGTGTGTTTGCCTCCCCTTCTCCTCACTTGTATAATAATTACATCCATGGTTTTCATCATAGGTGGTATAATTCTGTGTGCATTCTTAAATAACATAATTTAGTTTTGTCTAATTTAAAACTTGAGATAAATGCACTTGTAACTGTGTGTCTCATTTTTTTTTTTTTTTTTTGTTCACTGCATTTAAGATCCATCTTCATTGATCAAAGGATTGTTGAGAATATGTGGTAATAAGGTTTAGCAATAATTTGATTAACCAGTCTTCTTACTGACCTGAGGAGGTTTCTTCCTCTTTTGCAGCAGGAAGTACCTGTAGGAAAGGGAAAGCATCCTTCTCTTCCCTTGAGATAAAAAATTATCTCAAGATGGAACTCTTGAGCTGGAATCAACCTTGTCTCCAGATAACCTTGTAACCTTGACAATTTTTCACAAAGTACTAACTGGCCAGAGAAATTTGATCTTTCAGCAGACACTGAGACTACAAGGTAGAGAGAGTGAGGGAGGAGACATCACTGTCTTTCAAGGGAGAGAGAAATGCAAAATTACTAGTTTTTAAACTATGGCTTCTGCCAACTATTTTTCACTTTAAAGCATATATATTAAAATTTATGTAAGGATTGGAGTAGCAGTTAATTCTTGAAAGAAGAGAATGTTGAAAAGGGATCTGAGCTGAAGGAGTTTAGGAGAACCCTAAGAATGGACTATTTAATATAGTGGTATCTTTGTAGCGGATTGTTGATGCTGGGTTGTGTGTGATTTTGTTTGCGTAAATGTCCTGGGATCTTGAATAGCTTACATTTCTCTCTATTCTTCCAGTCTTCCATGGCTACCACTGTTTTTCTTTCCCATATCTTTATTTCCTTTATTGATTTAGTAGCTGCCTTGGTCTTCAGGAAGAATAGGAGAGGTTTCATAGTAGTAGGATCCTTTCAGAAACTGTCTTCAGGGGATAAAAGGTTTTATTCCAAGAGAAGTAAAGGTCAGGCATTGAGTAATGTATACAATTGTCAATCCTGTGTTGCATACCTGAAACTAATACAGCATTGTGTGTCAATTATACTTCAATAAAAAAAAAGAATATAATAAAGGAAGATCATGATTCTTTGTGTAGGAACTTGAAATCTACTGGGGTGTGGAAATTTGGCATTGTGTGTTAGTAAATGATTAAGGATATTGGAAATGGGATTCTAGCTTGTAAGCTTTTCTTTTAATTAGAGAGCTGTTCTTAAGTGAAACCATAAACATGAATGCTCTCTAATGCATGTCTCTTTATTGGTCCGAATGATTTTGATTAAATCCAGTGGTATTTTTCCACTCCCCATTCGTATATAACCCATGCTACTTGAATGGATAATAGTTGATTTCCTTTGTAAACAAATAAAGGATTGTTATCATAGTTAAGGCATTGTTAGTTGAAGAATTTAAATCTAGGACTTCCTTTCTTGAAACTCCCAGTTTAGCCAGCTAGTATTTCTCCAGAATTCAAACTTAAAATTTAAATCAAGTATTATGAGGAAGGTATGCACATATTTATTATTTCTTCTCCCTTAAATCCCTTGTAATATATGCCGGGGAGAAGTACAAATGACTTTGAATTAGGCTGTATTTGGATAATGGTCCAACCTTATGATTTAAGCTTCTTTAACACCCCTAGTATTCCTCTTGTTTGAAATCCCCAGGGAAGTAGGGCTAATTTTTTGAAATGTATTAACTGTTAGGAAACACGCCAGGCATACTTCTTTCAGAAATAACAATCTAATATTGTTTATCTGCCTTGTGTGAGAGGTATAGGTACAGGTTTTATTGATCCCAGTATAGAGCAAACTTACTTTGGCTAAATTTTGTTCAGGACTATTCATTTAACTAAATAGGCTAGGGCCATTTTGAAAATTTTAACACCTGTAATGTAAAAACACTCAAGGAGATTTAAGCTATTTGTTCTTTGCCTAAATTGGTAAAATACAGTTATGGTGATATGCTTATTTCCCTCTTTAATGAATAATGTTAATAACTTACTGTTCCTGTAGAGAGACAAGATTGTTTAGGGTACAAACATCATTTCCAATCATCCTAGAATATCCTACACTATATTAGGAACATAGTGGGTGTTCAGTTTATATTAATATGGATCCTTTATCCTTAATGGTAACCACATTTTATGTTCTGGTGGTGATAGTACAGGAAGTCGCTTGTATAATACCTTGATAAACCTTGGATTTGATTGTGATATCAGTAGAATCATGTGTGGTGATATTGTGATTCAGAAGAGGGATAATTGGTCTTCGTCCTTGCTTCTTTCTGGCACAGAGCTCCTAAAAACCCTTGTAATTTTCTAAGTATCTTTTGTTCTGTTAATACAGTGACTTTGGAAAGCCCTTAGGTAATCTAAGTATGGGGGCTGGTTGCCACTAACTAGAACCTGCCCTGTGATTAGAGGGTTGAACTATCAGTCCCACCTCCTGACCTCTGGGAAAAGGAGAAGGACTGGAGGTTGAATCACCAGCTGCCAATAATTTAATCAATCATGCCCACGAAATGGAGTCTTCATACAAACCCCAAAGGACGGAGTTTGGAGCGTTTCCAGGTTTGTGACTATGTGGAGATTTGGGGAGGGTGGTGTACTTGGAGAGGGCACAGAAGCCCCGCACTCCTTCCCACACATCTTGCCCTGTGAATCTCTAGTTGTTCCTGAGTTTTGTCCCTTTATAAGAAACAGTGATGTAGTAAGTTAAATGTTTTGTCAGTTCTGCGAGCAACTCTACCAAATTAATTGAACCTAAGGAGGGGGTCACTGGAACTTCTGATCTGTAGCCAGTTGGTTAGAAGCACTGGGGACAACTTGGACTTTTGATTGGTGTGTAAAGTTGGGGATTGAGGGTCCAGGGGGGTCAGTCTTATGCCCTTGTGGGATCTGACACTGTTTTAG
Organism: Panthera uncia; assembly: GCF_023721935.1. Lineage (NCBI taxonomy): Eukaryota > Metazoa > Chordata > Mammalia > Carnivora > Felidae > Panthera > Panthera uncia. The sequence goes on from NC_064810.1 coordinate 144,301,408, forward strand.
TGTTAGAATTAAGGTGGACTGTAGGATACCCAGCTGGTGGTGTAGAATTGCTTGCTGGTGTGGAAATTCACTTCCCCGCCCCCCCCTTTTGGTATTGTTAGTGAACCTCTTAGTAGTGAACATCATAATCTCACCCTTAATAAAGGTGTCATTTTAATGTTATAGAAGAAGGAAAACTCTTTCCTGGTGATAAAAAAGAAAAGAAAAAAGGTTGATAATCCTTATCGAAAAAGTATGTGAGCATCAGTGATTGCCATCAGCAGTTGGGAAATGACTGACTTGGCTGGATACCTTAGGAAGAACTTCAAGGGAAGGAAATTTTAGTTTGAGTATTTCTTCCAAGTACAGGTAACTCTTAGTTCTATCTCGAGTTTTAACTCACTAGTTAAGGAATATTGAATAAGAAAAGACAGACCAGTTAATGCTGTTAACATTTGAGATGATACATGAAAAAAGACATGGCAGCAATAAGAAGTAAAGTTTACACGGTGGCATTTTATGCGAATTTGAGAAGTGTATCTTGATGTGGAGGAATAGTAAGAATAGAAGTGATCATTGTGTATATATGCCTTGAATTCAGGCAAATGATGAGTTTGGGTGGGTTTGGATTAATGATCCATTTTGTTTCTCGGCTCTTGACTTTGTGGTTCCAGCATCTCCCCATGCAAAAGTAGAGCATTCCTATGAAAACTTGTATAAGTCGAAAATGCATACAGCAAAGAACCATTAATTTATATGGAATTTTTTTTAGTGTTCCCAGACCCAAAAAATAACCCTACGCTTTTCTGATGCGCAAGAGGCTTAGGCTAAAGGGACGCACAAAATAAATAGAGATAAGGAACAGATGATCACAAGATGCAGTTCTAAGCCATGGTGGCTTGATGATGAGTATGGTGGCTTGATGATGATGAGTGTTGTACCTTGGGGACGTAGCTTGATGGTGTCACTTCCGCTGCTCAGGTTCATGCTGCCTCCATAGTGGCGTGCTGCAAAACAAACACTGAACGCTGTTTTCCCTTTTCCCTTTCTCTTTTATTCTTTTGGTTATATTAACGTAGGCCTGTCTTAAAGAAGGTGGCGAAGTGGCCTAGGGTGAGCTTTTCGAAAAGCAGGGGATACCTGTATTGGCAGTTAATATGGAAATTCCACGACACTTTAAGAGCCATCACAGCTCCCACTGATTTCATGTGAACTTTGCCACAAGAGGTTAAAGGATACTAAATAAAATTACTCATTAGGGATGGAATAAATTGCTTGTCTCCATTAAAGTGTCTCTGCAATAATAGAAATAGCTTTGTCTGCATCTGATTACTAGGAGGATCATTGAATATTGTAGATCTTGAGAGGCCAAAATATAAAGTCTTTACTTTTTTTTTTTTTAAACTCTGGATTGAACTAACAAAATGACTGGTCAGCTCCTTATACTATATAATAGCAACATTCCTGTGAGTCCTTAAACTGATGTTGTGATGATCTTACCAGATGTTTTTGTGTACTTTTTTTTTACACCTTTATCCATCAGTGTGCCTTTAATCTGTTATATTGACAATTAAAACATTGCATATGTTCTTAATTTTTTTTAATTTAATAAACTTCATAGAATTTTAATTTTAATCCTAAAATCATTTTTACTGTATGCCATATCTAAAGAAAACTTTAATAGGCCAAGCTTTCTGGCATTAGAAGGAACAGGATAATGAAAAAACATGTGGTAGGTGAAATAAATCTAAAAACTGTAAACGGGGAGCCTGGGTGGCTCAGTCAGTTGAGCCTCTGACACCTAGGTCATGGTCTCATGGTTCATGGGATTGAAACCTGTCCTGGGCCCAGCTCACAGCACAGAGCCTGCTTTGGGTTCTGTCTCTCCCCCGACCTCTCTCTCTCTCTCTCTCTCTCTCTCTCTCAAAACAAATACACTAAAGAAAAATGAGCTTGAGAAACAACTAAAATACTTTAAAATAATTTTTTGATGGTTGTTAAAATGAGTCAGTCACTTCATTAGAAGGGAGATCTTTTTTGTTTTTAGCATACTTTATTTTTGTTGTTAAAATAATTTACCGGGCTTATAGTAATGTAAACAGCAGTTAAAGCAAAACATTTTCCTTTTGAAGTAAAAATATTTCTAGACTTTTGAAAAGTTTGTCATTAGTACTTGTTACAATTGTTGGATATGAATTGCAGCATAATATAAAGTTATTATAACTTTATAACTTATTATAAACTATATAACTTATAACTTATTATAAAAAGTAACATTTTTAAAAGTCAAACTATATTTAAAATGCAAATAATATATAATGTATATACCATGTACGTAATTACGAACAAAATGATAAGTATCTGTGTGAAACCCCTACCCAACTAGAGAACTAGAACATCACCAGTTTCACATCTATCCATATTTCTTCTCTAAGCTGTCCTCCTGGTTTTCCTTTTAGCAATTAGAAGCCATTATCTCAGTTTTAACATTTCCTTTGCCATATTAAAAAAAAAAAAAAATATATATATATATGTTTGCATCTCTAATATATTGCTAAGTTTTGCTTTGTTTGGAGCTTTAAAAATGGTATTATTCTTTATATGATCTTTGACTTGTATTTATACATTTGCTAGTTGATGAATATTTGGGTTTACAACTTTTTGCTTTTATGAATAATGCTACTATGAACAGTAAAAACTATACTTTCTGGTTTATATGTGTGGATGGTTGCTAGGGTATATACCTGAGTATTCTGTGGTAATTTTTATTTCAGTTATACATAAAAATATAATACACCACTCCAAAACTTGGTGACAAAAAAGCATTTCATTATTTCACAATTCTGTGAGTGGAATGGGAGTTTTCTGCTTTGTGATGTCAACTGTGGTTCTTGGATGATTACAGTCATCTGGAGGCTCAACAGGCTGCAGTCAGCTGGGGCTAGAAGGACTGGGATGCTGTATAGCTTAGAAGCATCTGGAGTCTTGATTGGGAGCTCACCTGTGGCTTTTAGCTTCTTCGTGTGGCTGCTTAGGCTGCCTCACAGCATGGCAGCTGGATTCTAAGAGCATTTCAAGAATGAGAAAGCTGCTTGTCCAATTAAGGGTTAGGCATCTACTGATCATTGTCACTTCCACTATATTTTACTGTTGAGAATAGACACAGGCCTATTAGTCATACTGGTAGGGACAGAATGATTTAGTTCCATCTTTGGAGACTTGTTATCACAGTGTATTATTTTTGTTTCTTATTCTGTAAATTACCTGTTTGTGTCTTTGGTCAGCGTATTTTTTTTTTAAACTTTTTAAAACTTTTTTAAACTTAAAGTTTTTAAACTTTTTTTTAAACTTTTTTTTTTTAATTTTGTATTGGTGAGGGGAGGGATTCTAAGTCTGTTAAATTTGTTGCAAATTTTAATGCATTTTGTGGCTTATTACTCCTTAAATCCTATAAGATAGATATTACCCCCATTTCATGGAGAAAAGGAAGTACTGCTTAGCATGTTAAGAGAATACCAGTGAAGTCAGAAGCCTCGGGTGATATTTTGGTAAAAACAGCATGTGCAAATGCGTACAATTGTATTCTCTTTCATAATTGTACACATTTCATGTATGGGAACATGATGTTTCCATCAGTCTACTTATTATACTCCTCCCCTTCCAAAAGACTGAGGCTTGGAAAAATTTACAAGCATTTTTTATTCACTTACGGTCTATTATAATATTCTAGGTAAAGTGCTACGTGACCTGGCCATTCATCGACAAGTTCTTTCTAGTCTTACCTGCCTTGCCCATACCCATACTTCAGTTTTTTCCCCTCTAAATTATTCAGTTGGATCAGTCGGTCACTATCTGCCAACACATTTCAAAACTTGTTTTTGAAAGCCAGACTAGTTCCGCTATTAGTTCTCCCACTTTGAGCATATGCTGGAGTTCTCAGAAGACAGTGGTAAGGAATTGGCATATATTTGAGATTTTTCTTGACTGATCTCACCTCCAAACTTTATCATGGAAATTAAGTTTCTTAAGTGTTATGGTGAAAATACTTTTTTCAAAATAATGGAACTCAGAGATTCACAACCAATATTCAAATATTTGCCTTCTGTACTTTAAAAAGCACATTTTAGGCATTGAATGCAGCTGGATTGCTTTAAAACTGAAAATACTACAGAGCAATTCTGAATTTCACAACACAAGACTTTAAATAAAATGAGACAACTTTCTGTCATGTCTGAACAAATATAAAATACACAGAAATAAACTTGTAGGCACTTCCCAGCTCTCAGATTAGGAAGAATGTTCTGTGTAAAAGTATAGTTTCCCATCATAACAATTCTGTATGTTGCATACAGACGCTTCAGTATAGCTCTCCAGTATAAAAGCAATGCTTCAGGGAGCATGACTTATTTTCATGTTCCTTCATATTTCTTGGATCTAAGATTCAATGGCAGAAATGAAAGTCCTAATAATACTTCTGCTTATTGGACGGATTCTTTGACATGTAGTGGAATACAGAGCATCTCTGGACTTGGACTCAGGAACATTTTCCACCAGCGATACCAGCTGTTGTATGACCAAGGCTCTTAGTCATTTTTGTTCTTTCCTGCCCCAGATTCTGTCACTTGGTCATGCATTAGAATTAGTTACCTTCCTCAAGAAGTAAAGTATAATGTATTTACCGTAATATTGATCTGATGTTACCATGTGAAGTAAAGGTGTCAAGTGCAGTAATTTGGCAAAAAGTGCAAAATCCAGATTTCACCAGGTTGACCATAGTGTAAACACTATTTGTAAAAACAAAACAAAACAAAAAAACGGGGGAGGGGGGGAAGGTGTGTTTAAGTCTATTTAAAATTCAGTAAATGCATTTGCAACATTTGTAATTCTCAGAATAAACACATTTTAAAATAGAGTATACCCCAAACATGCTGGTCTCTGAGGATTTAATACATGTTGTTATTTCATAGAAATTGCTAAAATTACTTTAGATATGTAAAGGATACTAAAGTTTTCATATAGTTCAGTATTTCCTGTCTGTCTACTTCAGCCCCTTTCAGATGGGAGGAGAGAACTGATTCACGTTTTGTTTATTCTTTCTTAGCTCCTTCTTGAGTTATGTTTGCTGATACTGTCTGTTTGAAAAGTTCCTGATTAAAAGTGGGTAAATCACTTTTGGTTTCTCTGTAATATGGAATGAACTTCATACCTAGAAGAGAACAGAAATTGTTAGTGTGTTTGCCAAAACGTGTTCTGCAGAATACATATCCCAAGAATTGTAGTTCAAAACAAAATAACCTCTGATAACTTAAATTTGGAAAAACTGCATATCCCATCCACTTATTTATACTACACATTAGCATGTTAAAGACTGAGATGTTCTTGAATACATTATTAGTTTAATTTAACCTAGTGTTTACCATATTTAATTTAGGAATTACTGTAGGATTTTTTTTAAAAAAATGTTCCATGCAATGCATACTTAATGCTTGTTAGTTCAAAATCCTATTTCTACAGACTGTGAATATATATTCTAACTTAAATATATGTAATATAATAGATATTTATATAATTATTGTTTATTTGGAAATCTTGTTTATATAGTATGATATATAATAATTCTAGAATGTCAGTAAGTCAGGTATCTAATAAGTAAATGTAAATATGATATGTTTATATCATATATATTTGATCTTTTTTCTATAATATATGAATGGATGTCTGACTTAAATATGTATTACACATGTGTATGTGTGCTGTGTGGAGAGGAAGAGAATACATACAGGCGTGTGCATCTCTTTGGCTTTTGCCCAGGTTTTTTATTTTTATTTTTATTTTATTATTATATTTTTAATTTTTTTAATTTTATTTTTCAGAGAGAGAGAAGCAGAGTGCAAACAGGGGAGGGGCAGAGAGAGAGGAGACGAATCTGAAACAGGCTCCAGTCTCTGAGCTGTCAGCACAGAGCCCAATGTGGGGCTTGAACTCATGAGCTGTGAGATCATGACCTGAGCCAATCAGACACTTAACCGACTTGAGCCACCCAGGCGCCCCTAGCCCAGGATTTTTAGATTTCAGTCTATATTGGATTTAATAACTGAGCAAAAAAATATCATTGGTTAGTTTTAATTTATCAAATACACAGTTTTATATGTGATCCTAGAATTATTTCAGATTTTTTTTTTGAATGGCATTAAAATACATTTTTAGACTTTTTTTTTTTTTTTTTTTTTTTTTTTTGAGGGGGGGAGAGAGAATCCCAAGCACGCTCTGCATTGTCAGCACAGGGCCCAATGCAGGGCTTGAATTTAGGAACCCTGAGAGCATGACCTGAGCCGAAATCAGGATCTAACTGACTGAGCCACCTAACCTCCCCCTACCCCCACCAGCCTGTTATGTTGATGTAAGTTTTTAGTCCCAGCTTTTCATTGTCCTTTCCTTTTTCCAATTAGTTTATTAAGTGCCCTTTATAAAGCAGAACAGTCTCCTTTTTCAAATGAGTACTTAGGACGATTGATAGCTGTCAGTAAAGGCAGAAGTTAAGAGATAACTTAAAAGATAGGATTGTAACATGGATCTTGCTTTCAGTTAATGTATTTGGAAGAAGTTTTGCTCTGTTCTTATGAGTTCTGATACCTTTTTAATTTGTAATGCAGCTCTATAGATACAGCATGATCTCTGCTTAGGGAAAATTTTGAATCATTATGACCCATCTGTCAGTTTTAAGAGCACAGAGTTTACTGAGAGTAGTCTTAAGACCCAGTTGCAACTGCTTTTATATGAGTGGTGGTGATTGGTGCTGGGATAGTGGTCAGTCTGTGTGTTTATGGGTCTTTACAAACTTCAGAATTGACCTACCAAAAGTAAAAGAGTAAAAAAAAAAAAAAAAAAAAAAAAGACTATTTTGTATCATTAGTAATTCTTTGAAATTTTCATTTTTTGCTGTTAAACACTGATGAATCTGTTCTCCTACTAGGCTTGAATATATCCTCACATATAAATTTCCGTAGGTTAATTCATAAAATTGGCTATATGCTTAGTACATTCTCTGGATGGTGCTTGTGTGTAGATGTGGTAGGATTGGGTTTAGACTGTTTTAAAAAAAATTTTTTTTAATTTTTAGAGAGAGACACAGAGTGTGAGTGGGGGAGGGGCAGAGAAAGAGGGAGACAGAGAATCTGAAGCAGGCTCCAGGCCCTGAGCTGTCAGCACAGAGCCTGACGCGGGGCTCGAGCTCATGAACCATGAGATCATGACCTGAGTCAGAGTCAGGCGCTTAACTGACTGAGCCACCCGAGTGCCCCTAGACTGTTGCTTACTTAGTAGTCCTCACAAACTGGTGTTTTTTTCTCCCATGTGTACCTGTTTAACATGTCTGCCTGGCATGTTTTTGTTTTTGTTTTTGATCCTACCACTAGATGGCAGGAATAATAAATAGTAGGTTGAAATGTCAACTTGAGCTGGTGGCCTCAGCTGCTTTGTACTTATCTTAGTTCTCTATTCCCATTAGTGCTAAATTTGGAGTATATATGAAGTCTCTCAACTAGTGGGATTTAGGTAGATCTGGTACTTTGTAGCCTGAGAGTGCCCAGTGACAGGATAAAGGAGAAGGAATAGAAAACCTTTAATCCTGGATGTAATCATTGGTGTTCTAATACTTTGCTTTTCACTTGTTGTTATTTTTTCTTGGTGGAGGTCTATTCCTTTCCTTTATTTCTTGATTCTCTTACATTTCTATTGGCATCCATGATTGGTCATTTCTGTTGGTAGAACTGGGTGCTTTCTCGTTTACTAGGTAAATACGTGTGAACTATTTTGTAAAATCTTATGCTACACTTTGCAAACAAACTCAGAGCTATAATTGACTTCATATAAATCTTTTCACAGAATGTATTATTTCAACACAGTCTGTTGATAGCCTTTGAAGAGTGGACAGAGTATAGGGTGGTGGGAATGCAGCTTCATGATTATGTTACGTTATGTAAGACTGTATTACTAGTGGACTTGTACCTGAGACTTCTTGCTGGTTTATGAAGTCAGCAGCCTTGTTGGAGAAGTCCATGCACAAGGAACTGCGGGTAGCATCTTAAGAGACCCTCAGTCCTACAGCCTCAAGGAAATGCATTCTGCCAGCAACCTAAGTGAGCTTGGAAGTTCATTCTTTCCCTAAATGAGTCTCCAGATGAAAGCGCAACCCTTTTAATGCCTTGATTTCACCTTGAGACCCTAAGCAGGGGATCTGGTTAAGCTTGGACCCCTGACTATGAAACCCTGAGATAATGTGTGTTGTTCTAAGCCAGTGATTTTGTTGTAATTTGTTATGCAGCAATAGAAAATTTAAAAAAAGAAAAATTAAATCAAATATCCTTGATAAACCTTTCACATCTCTGAATATTGCCTATTTGCCAGGTGCTGTGGATACAATGGTTGTGAGTCCAAAAAGACATGAATCTAGTCTGGGGGAGAGAGAGACTGGAAACAATTAAGAATGACAAATACTGTGAAGGTACATGATGCCATGAGTGCATCTAATAAATACAAATATCTGTTTAAGACTTAATTGATCTTTTTAAAACTTACTCATCCTAGGTTGTTTTCTCATTTTTTAGCATAATCTTCACATCATAAAACTTGATCTAGCTTTATTTCCTATTAGTATTATGAAAATAACTTCTGTGGTGTTGTTTTTTTTTTTTTAGCCCTTGCTTATATGCTCTTTCTTCTTTCTAGAATGCTTCTATTCTTTCCTCCCTTTTTTGCTCAATAATCCATCCAGGTTTAAATTAGATGTCACTTGTAGAAGCCTTCCACGAGAGAGCTTTGTGAGGACAGGTCTATTCTGTTTCTCCAGTATCTAGCACAGTGCAGGTGAGCCCATTTAAAAAAAGAAAAATGAGCTTAATATGGAGTATGCATTATGGGTGGAGTATTATGGTACAACTACTTTGGAGAACTGTTTAGTATTTTTAAATATATGAATACTCTGTAACCTAGGAGTGGAATTGCTAAATATTTATCCAAAGAAATTAAAACACACATCCTTAAAAAAAGACAGAGGAGGGGCACCTGGGTGGCTCAGTTGGTTGAGTATCCAGCTCTTGGTTTTGGGTCAGGTCATGATCCCAGGGTCATGGAATCAAGCCCTACATTGGGCTACACTCTCAGCACGGACTCTCCTTGGGAGTCCCTGCACCCCTCTCCTCTGCTTGTACGCACTCCCAAAAAAAAAAAAAGAGAGAGAGAGAGAGAGAGGGAATTAATTGTATTCAGAAAGCAGAATACTACTCAGCAATAAAAAGGAAACAAACTGCTGCCACATGAATAAATCTCGAAAACATGCTGAATGAAAAAAACCAGACACTTACAGAAAGTGGAATTTATGATCTCTTTATGTGAAATCCAAGAACAAAATGAATCTCTGGTGAAAGAATTCAAACTTTTGAGGAGAGGGAAGAGACTGGAAAAGTGCACGTGGGAACTTTGTGGGTGATGGTTTCAGGTGATAGTTACTGTTGATGGTATGTATAAAATTGTCAAAAGTCATTGAATCAAACGTGTAAGATCGGTATATTTTAATGGTTAATATAAATTATTCTTCAGAGAAATGTTAGGTGTCCTTTAGTAGCCCATATGTTCCCTTCTCTGCTTGATTGCTTGATTATACTTGGTCCTTGCCTGTCCCTTCTGCAAGATTGGCAAAGATTGTCAGCTTTATGAGGTCACAAACCAAGTTTGCCTTTGGTTCTTAGAATTGTGAACTTGTGTGCATAATGCCCAGGCTTACTGGCTCTTAGGGAAAAGTTATTTGTGAACTAGAATTTCTTCATAATTGGTATCTATACATTATGGTTGCATTTCAGGAAAAATATTTGCATTATTACAGAATCTTATATTCAGTGTTTTTCTTTATGTAGCTTCTAGCTTTTTCTGCTGTAGGATGCACAAAAGACATCTGTTTAAGTGTTGGTAGAGTAATCTTGCTCCAATTATGGCTTTGCCAACCACAGTTTGAGATAGCTCAGTGCTATATTTATATACCAAAATTTAAAAAATCTAATCTTTTTTATAAATGTGAAGTTTATTTTGTTGCTCTAAAACAAATGAAAATTAAATATGCCTATTTTCTCCTGAATCTTTTTGTCATCTTTCCTTTTAGTTTTTTGAGATTGGACAAAAAAAGGATAACCTATTATTTTACATTTTTGATACAAAAAGCCCTTAAGCACCACAGTAATTTGAAAGAGAACTGTGTGGTTAGATCGCACTTTGTCTAACTAGTGCTGTGCCTTATGGTGATTTTTTTTTTCCTGATGAAATATTAAATTTTAAATGATTTAATGGCTGAAAAATAAGTATGGTCTTGATTTCCCACAACTGACTTGGTAGATCACAGGTATAGTTTTTTTCTGAACTATTCAAGAAGGTAACTCAGCAGATTTTTCAGTGCTGGAAAGAAATGCCTTTCTAAAAGATTTATATGTTGGGGGTCCTCTAAAAATTAATTAAAAATTCTGCAGAATTTTTATGCACGTTCTTCTGGTGAGAGATTCCATATTTTCATCAGATTCTCAGAGTCCCTCACCCAGAAAGATTTAAATACCTGCCTCCCCTCTGTTTTCTATGAGGTTTTTTTCCAAGGCCAGTCTGTGGTTTTGCTAGCTTTTCAGAAATGACCCAACTGTAAAGTCAGCAGCTAATTACTTCATATTGAGTGCTTACCTGTAATGAACACTCCGAAACTGTGTTTGATATGTCTGTTGGTTCTCTTCATTTCTTCATTGCTGTTTTTGAAATTTTTGGTTGCAGAACTAAATCATAATAACTGCCCTCTTTGCTTCTGTGTTCCAAACCATCCCAGACATGGTTATAAGAATGATGATGAAGAAATACTTGCTTCAGTAAATCTGATTTTTTTTTTTTTTTTTTTTTTTTTTTTAGTGGAAAAAGCATCAGAAATGCTTTTTCTCACTTATAATACCAGTTTTGTTGGGGAAATGTAAATTTGGCAAGATGTTTAGGAATGTCAAAATCTGAAACTCTGTGGCTGCAAATATCTCTTTATTTGTCACCTGTTAACTTACTGTGTCCTGCCTCTCCTATTTCTAATCTTGTTGCTCTTATTCTTGAGGTGGTACCTAGCCTTAAAAACCTGTAAAGAGTTAAAAATAGCTTGATTGCAAAATTAAACTTTAGGGGCACCTGGATGGCTCAGTTGGTTGAGCGTCTGACTTTGCTCAGGTCATGATCTCACGGTTTGTGAGTTTGAGCCCCGCGTTGGGCTCTGTGCTGACAGCTCGGAGCCTGGAGCCTGCTTCGGATTCTGTGTCTCCCTCTCTCTCTGTCCTTATCCCCCTCGTGCTCTCTTTCTCTCAAAAATAAATAAATGTTAAAAAAAATTTTTTTTAAATTAAACTTCATGTTAGAGTCACTGTGTTTTGATATCTGTATTCTATTTTAGTTTTTAACAGAATTTAGTATCATAGCTAAAGACCATGGGTTTTGTTTTTTTTTTTTTTTAAGTAAGCTCTGCTCTGTGTTCAGTGTGAGCTGAACTCACAACTATGAGATCAAGAACTGTGTGCTCTACCAACCATACAAGCCAGCCAGCCACCCTTATTTTAGTTTAAAAATACTGTCATATTATACTTTCAGTCAAAATATAATCTGATTGAGGAAATGACATTTTTATCCTTTCTGTTGAGACCTGTGTCACTCATATCTCTCTGATTTGGCTTTTTTTTTTTTTTAAGATTTTATTTTTAAGGAATTTCTACACCCAGCGTGGGGCTCATATTTATAACCCCAAGATCAAGAGTTGTGTGTGCCACCAACCGAGCCAGCCAGGTGCTTCTATTTGGCTTTCATTGTTGGGAAATGAAGTTAGATTTAGTTTTTAAATGTATAGGCCCTTATGATGTACATTTTGGTGTGTTTTTATCTACTCTTGAATTTTTATGTCTATACTTCTTTTGTCCTTTATCATACTATATTATCTTTATTGTTTTTGTGGAATAAGAAGTTAAATTAAGGCATCTTACAGATCATAGGATTTTAAAACTAAGTTTTTTAATAGGCTTTGGTTGCATAGGCTTTTAGTACTAATGGTATGTTCAGTATTCAAGTCATTTTAACAAATATTTATTGTGTGAGAACTGTGCCGGTCAAAGTGTCAAGGGTTAGGAATGTATACAGGGGTCTCTGTTGTAATGGAACCTATTTTCTGGCAGGTGAATGTATAAACAAAGATCTAGATAATTTCAGTCGTGATAAAGGCTATGAAAAAAATAATATGGTAGCTAGTTCTGGGATGTATCTATAGATCTACCACTATACATCTGGAAGTGAAGGGGCCTTTTTGAGGTGATATTTATGCTAAGATCAAAATGACGAGGAGTTACGTAGCTCTGTGAAGATCTAAATTAAGAGCATTCCTCCAAGCAGGAACAATTTGGCATGTTGAAGGGGCAAAAATAAGGCCCCCATGGCTAGGGTATAATGAAAAACATGATGCGGAGAGTTGTTAGAATAGGACTGAGATTGGTAATTATGGAAGTTAAAAAAGAGTAAGTGGAACAAATTCTTTTGGCTGGCTGCAGCAGATGTTTTTCATTTCTGTATACAGTACTGGATAGTTTTGTGAGTGATCTAGAGGATTGATATAGAGACCAGAACAGAAAAACGGACCCAAATGCATTGACTGAGCTATACGGAACTGTTAACACATGAAAATTTAATTAAGTCAGTCACACCATTTTTATTACCTTCTACCTGAATATTGTATTTTTATGGAAAGAATAGTTTACCTTAGAGTGAGAGTTAAAACATTTTATACAGCTCAACCTCATACTGGCACTAAATCACTTTACTTGGGACATTTGTGGAAAAATTTTTTAAATTGGATCATATATAAAATGCTCAGACACTTTAACAAACATTTATTGAACTTACTATATGCCAGGCACTGTGCTTGGTGCTGAGGTAGGAAGATCAATTCATTTATCTTTGGCTAGACACCAAATCAAGTGAGAAAGACTGTGGACTTTGCTATTTATTAGTTGAATGATCTTGAACAAATTACCTAACCTCTGCATTTGTCTTCTCATCTGTGAATTAGGTATGACAATAATACCCATATCAATAAGTTGTCATGAAGGTTAAATAAACTAATACACATAAAGGTATATAGGACAGTATATAATTCATAATCACTCATTAAAATGTTCACTGTTTGTGTTTTGATATTATTATTTACAATGGAACCTACTAAGTAAATTAATGCTGTTTAGCATGTTGTGTTGAAAAAGGTAAAATAAAAAGTGCAATATAAACGTATAAAGGGAGGAAGTGCCAACCCTTATCTGAAAAGGATAGTTAAGGCTTAGGAGGAGATGTCTTTTGAGTTAGGTCTTGAAAGATAGGTGTGGGAGGATACTAAAGGAGGATTTGCTCTTCAGGTGACAAGAACATCTTGTGCAAAGGTATGGAAGTATGAAAAATCACAAACAGTATGGTTTAGCATAGAACCAGAAGTTGAGGTATGTAAGGTGAGAAAGAAGTAGGAAGAGCCATTTCAGGGTAAGGATAGGGAAGGGAGTCTTAAAAACATTAGGACTTCATCCTGTAGACTTGGGGAAACAGTTGAAGGATTGGTATAATCATTTTAGAGAGAAACTTTTCTGTTGTGTGGAGAATGGATTTCCCATTGGAAGGAAATACAGGAAGCTAGGAAGTCAGGAGGCAGGTGAAATGATCCAGATAAAATATGAAGAGGGCTTTAATTAGGGGAATTTAAGAGCTAAGGATAGGGAATGAGGATTTTATGATTCCCAGATACCAGTGATAATGGTAACATTTTAACTAAGATAGAGAGCTACTTTAAGAGTAGAGGGTAGAGTAAATAATGAGTTCAGTTGTAGGTATGTTGAGTATCGTATCTGTGGAGACAGATTTCTAAGTAGATACTCAAGTAGGCTGTTCAATGTATGGATTTAGAATTTAGAAAAAGGAATTGTGTACTTGGGAATCCTACATCGTAGTCAAAGTTCAGGAAATAGACAAGAAAAAGAGAAGAGGTAATGTTGAAAAGAGAACAGTGTAGACCAAGCTTTGACATCAATATTTGGAGCGTTGTAACTAAGAAAATGTCTTTGTATGGTACTTGATTTTTTTTTCATCCAAGGGATTTAGAGGCATGTGATACTTGCAAGGGAATTTTCAGATTCTCAGCTTCTTTACTTAAAACTGAGGTTTAAGCATCACACTGATTTCCCCACCCCCATATCTTATTGTACAGTCAACCATTTCCAATTTACAAAAGAAAGATATATCACTCACTTGTCCTGTATGTTGCCCTGAGGTGTGAAAATCTAGGGTTCCAAAATGAAGGTACAGTTCACAATGTTGGTGTGGGAATACTGTGCTTTCTCTAAGAGAACAAGTAAGATACGTGTTACTGAGACAACTCCATGATTCTTTCGGACAGTTTTAGTTCTTAGAAGTTTATTGGCTGGATCATAATCTATAGAAATCAAACATAGCTAATTTATCTTTAATGACTAATATATATCCTGAGTTATTTGTGAGGGCAAGTTGAAAAAATTATAAAGACTATCTTACTAATTCTAAAGCGTGACGTAGAGTAGAAAAGTTACTATTAAATCAGAAAAATGAACAGAGGTCAGTTTCAGGGATAGAAATTATAATAAAAACCTTGTGATGCTTTGGTGAATTATGTCTCATTTGGAATTTTCATATTCAGATGGTCACCCTTAGGACAGAGCCAACCCTTTACATAGTTAGCACAGATTTTATTATTTTAATAGAGCTGATAGTGGTTAAACAGCATTCTTTAGGAAGCAGTGTAGCATTCTAAAGTTAGAAAAATTGGTCTTTTCCATAAAAACAGTAACCTTTAAAAGAGTGCTTTTTCTTCTTGTTTTCATATTGCAGTTTTTGCTATAGTGGTTGAAGAAATAGGAAAAGTGTTTCTCTTATGGAACACCTAGGCTAATGCTAGGAAGAAAAGAGACACATTGAAATAGTTAAGTCTTAAAAGTACATAATGGAGAAGGTGAGTTTCCATTGCTTCACTTAGGGTAGAAAATTATTCAAATACTGTATTACACTAAGAGTGAAAGCCAAAAGGAGCTACAAATTAGCCACTTTTACAGATTTTTGGCACTTTTTTTTCCTTCAGAAAGAGGGAGAATGGCTTCTTTTTTTTAATTTTTATTTATTTATTTTTTAACATTTATTTATTTTCGAGACAGAGAGAGACGGAGCATGAACGGGGGAGGGTCAGAGAGAGAGGGAGACACAGAATCTGAAACAGGCTCCAGGCTCTGAGCAGTCAGCACAGAGCCCGACGCGGGGCTCGAACCCACATACCGCGAGATCGTGACCTGAGCTGAAGTCGGACGCTTAACCGACTGAGCCACCCAGGCGCCCCTAGGGAGAATGGCTTCTTAAGATGGCCAAAATAAGTCTTATATAGACTTCATTTCTGAAATGAGTAAATGAATAATTTTCTCACTTGTTAGTAACAAGAGTAAAGTGTGATTTTTTTTAATTCAATAAAGGATGAGAAACAACTGTACTTGAAATTCCTGTGAAATTAGAAAATACTTGATAACAGGGGAAAGAGGAAGAAATTCAAAACAAATTGCTAAACTTTAAATCTCATTAGTAGTTCAAGTCAAAATACTGATAGATGATTATGGTTATAATGAAGTTGTATATGTCATGAGAGATGTTGCAGTAATGGGCAATAGAAACAATAGAATTAACTTATTAGCATGTTTGTCTTGCATTCTTTCTTTCTAATGAGAGCTTATGAGGTATCTTATAAGTTTTTAATTTATTATACAGTGTGTATATTATAAAAGTAAATTAGCTGTTTTAGATCAAATAGAAATTCCAAAGTTTCTGTTTTATACCTTGTAAACATTTTAAAAACCATGAAGGAAGGGGCGCCTGGGTGGCTCTGTCGGTTGAGCGTCTGACTTCGGCTCAGGTCATGATCTCACAGTTGGTGAGTTCAAGCCCCATGTCGGGCTCTGTGCTGACAGCTCAGAGCCTGGAGCCTGCTTCAGATTCTGTGTCTCCCTCCCTCTGCCCTTTCCCCACTCATGCTCTCTCTGTCTCTCAAAAATGAATAAACGTTAAAAAAAAAATTTTTTTTAAAACCATGAAGGAAAAAGCTGTGAGAAGAAATATTTTCCCATCTTTTCTCATTTTTTTGATACATT
Organism: Panthera uncia; assembly: GCF_023721935.1. Taxonomy (NCBI): domain Eukaryota; kingdom Metazoa; phylum Chordata; class Mammalia; order Carnivora; family Felidae; genus Panthera; species Panthera uncia. The sequence goes on from NC_064810.1 coordinate 144,317,631, forward strand.
GAATATGCAGATTTTAGCAGACATTATTTTCATGTTATCATTAGATATTGTCTCAGAGTAGTTGTTTTACATTTGTGTGGCAAGCTGGTGTATAAGGGAGGAAAGATTGGGGAAAATAAAGCCTGTGTTGATAGTGGAAGGAAGAGGAAGGAGGGATTGCAAGTCTTTTGGAAAATTATGTGTTACCCATGCTTACATATGCCTTTATAAGATGGGAAATAAACCTTGAGGGAGTAAAGATTAGAAATTATAATTTACCGAGAAAAGTGTGGTTATCTGGAGACACACAGTGGTTGAACTGGTTTAATATATGAAGCATAAGAAAGGTGCCAAGAAGGGGAGAACCTTGAGGCAAAGATGGGGACCTCTTGCATTGTATCTCCTTTGTGAAAGTAATATTTGTTGAAAGCCTTGGTAAAAGCATTGTGTGTGATGCTAATAAGGTGGTGGTGATGGTTATTTATTGGTCAAGCAGTACTTAATAAAGTTTCCTGGCTACGATTTTTTTTTTTTTGTCTAGGCTTTTTTTTTTTTTTTTTTTTTTTTATAATTTCTCATTTTTTTAAAAAAAAAGTCAAAGTCGGTGGGGGGGCTGCTGGGTGGCTTAGTTGGTTGAGCATCTGACTTCAGCTCAGGTCATGATGTCATGGTTTGTGGGTTCAAGCCCCACGTCGGGCTTTGCACTGACAGCATGGAGCCTGCATTAGATTCTCTGTCTCCCTCTGTCCCTTCCCTGCTTGTACACGTGCTCTCTTTCAAAAGTAAGCACTAAAAAAAATAGTCAAAGAATGAGGCACAATCTATTGACAACTTGTTATGTAGTCTCCTAGGATTTCTTTGAAGAATATACAGTCTTTGAAATGTTTGTGTACATATACATGCACACATAACCTTTAAGTTATGTGTGGCATAAAGAAGATCATATCTATCATACATCAGTAATTAATTTTGCTTCATTTACAAAACAGCACAACATATATGGTAGTCATCAGTGCAATTCAGCAATAGCCAGTTTCCCCCCTCTCTTCTGAGCACAGGTGTGGGGCCATGAACTGGAAGTGAGAAGAACTGGTCAATGAAAAAAGAGTGTAAGTGATCATGTATTTCTTCCCAGCTGAGAACTTGTTGTGTTCCGTCTTCCAAAGTTCTCTCTCTGGCAGAATGATTGTAACAATGAAGGTAGTGGGTATTCTGGCTGTGATTGTTTAAAAGGTAATATGTACCAAAGAGTTTTGGTCTAAAATGATATAATCAGTGATAATATTGGACTTCTCTGTCCTTCTGTTTCCAGAGTAACTCAGGAAAGGCCATAAACTTCAGGGTTCAAAGTTACATCTTAACACATCTTAAGAGAACTGTGCTTGAGCACCTGGGTGGCTTAGTCAGTTAAGTGTCTGACTTCAGCTGAGGTCATGATCTCGTAGCTCATGAGTTCGAGCCCCACGTCAGGCTGTGTGCTGACAGCTTAGAGCCTGGAGCCTGCTTCAAATTCTGTCTCCCTCTCTTCCCCTCCCTTTCTTGTGCTCTGTCTCTCAAAAATGAATAAATGTTAAAAAAATTTTTTCTTTAAAAGAAAAAAAGAACTGTGCTGATGGGTTTTTTTGCTTCGATAATTTTAAACATACACCAGTGGTTTTCAAACACGTGTTTTAGCTCTTGAACCCTTTCTTCAAATGCAGGTTTACACAAGAATCTAATATATAAACAGGTAAATGTATATTAAATAGGATAGTGATCTTTTCTCTTCATAAGCGTGTATCCTACTCCCTTCAACGTTTATACCTGACTCATATCAGAAATGTAGTTCCAGAGGGGGCTCTTTGGAATCCCTGAAGCACAGGGAACTGTTTGAAATTCGCTAATAAGATTCACTATGCCCACCAGAGTCAAAGCTGCCTAGTTCAAATCCCAGTTTGACCACTAATGGCTGTATGACTTTGGATAAGTTATTTGACATCTTTGTACCTTAGTCTCTCATCATCTTTAAATTGGACATAGTGTTGTATTCTACCTCAGAGATTTTATTTTTGTGTGTGGGGATTAAATGAAAGCGATTCTTCTATAGTACCTAGCAGTTGTTAACAGTTTTTAAAAATGATGATCGATAAATAGGGCCACTCCCCTTCTTGAACACCTTTCTTTTTAAACATGCTAAAAGCTCCCACCTTGAGGTCTTTGCCCTTGCTACTTCCTCTATGTAGGGACAGCTCTTTCCCCTTTTAGAATGATTGGTTACTCCCATTCTTAAAGGTCTCAGAAATATTGTAAGACTCCATTTACACCTTTCTTAAAGCAGTCTTTCCCCTTCCCCCTTCCTTCCCTTCTTCCCATTTCACTCTTTTATTTCATTCCGTTAATTTCTTCCAAAGCTCTTGTTTCAGTCTATAATTACTTGGTTTGTGTTTATTGCACTTAAACTTCAGGAGAGCCGTGACTTTGCCTGTCCTTTTCAATGCTCTGTTCCTAGCGCCTGACAGAAACCTGGTGCATACTTGTTGCTCAAGAATTAAAAAAATAATAATAAGGTTTGTATCTTTCAAAAATGGAAACTGTACTATTCACCCTTAGAGGCGCATACTATTCTAATATTTTGACAGGTGAGAGTTTGGGGGAAGTTTTTTTTTTTTTTCTTCAACGTTTTTTGTTTTTTTTTATTTTATTTTATTTTATTTTTTAATTTATTTTTGGGACAGAGAGAGACAGAGCATGAACGGGGGAGGGGCAGAGAGAGAGGGAGACACAGAATCGGAAGCAGGCTCCAGGCTCCGAGCCGTCAGCACGGAGCCCGACGCGGGGCTCGAACTCACGGACCGCGAGATCGTGACCTGAGCTGAAGTCGGACGCTTAACCGACCGCGCCACCCAGGCGCCCCTAGGGGGAAGTTTTTTGAAAGACATGCTATCTATCCATAGAGGACAACTCTGAGCGCTCACTTAGAGTCCATGTATCCTTATTTTTGATAGAAACGTAAGTTTAATCTGGTTTCTCATCTCAAGGCATGTTAAAACACTAGGGTGCCTCAGGTCTTAAGGGGGCTGTGTTGAGATGTGGTCGATCACTTGGCGTAGTGCTCCACGACTTCCCTTTCTTTTTGCTCTACCTCCCTCCTCTCCTCCCCTCATTGCTGCTTGTATTTGTTCTTCAGCACCATCGTTGATCAAAGCTGCTTGCCTCTCCTTTGTTTCTTCCCTCCTTTCTGATTCTTTTGTCTCTTAGATTTTATTTGCAAAGGCTAAGCTAAACTAGGCTTGCATTGTCTTAAGAAAATTGTATTTGTGGACTGAATGATTTTGGAATGTGGAACATGTTTGTCACTCTTTGCCTCTGTATTTATACTGGTTACTTCTGGTTTGTAAAATTTTTTTTAATGTTTATTTATTTTTGAGAGAGATAGAGGGTGAGTGGGGGAGGGGCAGAGAGAGAGGGAGACACAGAATCGGAAGCAGGCTCCAGGCCCTGAGCTGTCAGCATAGAGCCTGACGCAGGGCTCAAACCCACGAACTACGAGATCGTGACGTCAAAGTTGGACGCTTTGCCGACTGAGACACCCAGGCACCACTGGTTGCTTCTAGTTTGAATCTATTCTATAAATCCTGATTTCTAAATTGCTAGCATTTTTACTGTGTTTATCTAACACTGTATTAATCTTGTATCTGTGTAAGAAAAGGATATAGCGGGCACTTATTTGAGACCATCAGCTTAATGTCAGCGTTATGAAGGATTAACATCACCTGCCCTCACCTCCCTTCCTCTCTTCTTCAGAAATGTCAAATAGCAAACTTCAATGAAAGATTTAATTATTTGTATGCATTTGGTAGATAGTTTTAGAGATGTAACCTAGTTTAGGGAAAAGAATGACAGAACTGGCCCTTGGGAAACTTGTGTTTTACTTTCAGTGTCACCTTTACTTTAGCTCTTGTCTTTGGGCGAGAAGTTTGTCTGTCCTTTACTTCCTGCTATGAATTAAGTGAAACTTTTATTTCTTACCTTTTCCAGTTCAAATTCTACATGGGCCATATATTATGTTTCAAAAGCTAGTCCCAGAAGTATTAGGTGCCTTTAGGTTAGTTATAGCATTAAGGATAACTATATACTATTCTTCTACTTAATTCATTCTTAGGCATTTTCCAATTATGTTATTTTTTTTTTACCTGACACACTGCCATATTTTTGCAGAGAACTGGAAAGTTAATTAGACACATAAAAGCCTTTCCCACCTCAGAGGTTTCTTTTTGAAGGTAGAAAAGCCATAGGTTAATTTTAAGGTTGAGGCATAATTTTTTATTTAACCTTTAAGATTGAGGGTATATTGTGATATTTTGCTTCAGCACATAATCACGAGATTTTGTTGTTGTTATTGTTTTGAGTGTACATTAGGTATTTTATATTAGATGAAGTAAATCCAAAACCAAATGTACAAGTGGTTACATCTCCAACCAAATTCATAGAAGGAATTCATAGAGGCAGCTGCTAGTGTCCTTTTCTCCTTGTTCATAAAGGTAGTCCTAGGTTGCAAATGGGGTGGAATTTAGTGTTTGTTTTCATAAAGAAACAATACCGTATATGCTGGATAAGCCTTCATCCAGCTTGTAAATTTCTACTTAAGCTGTAATGTTTTGAATACAGAATTGTACTATCTCTACTAGAACCCAAGAGATAGAACCTTTTTTCCATAAATAGGATTCCATCATTTAATCTCATGCTGCTACTTTAAGGGGTAGTCTCTTCTCCCTAAATCAAGGACATAAGCTTTGCTTAATTTTTGAAAGGTATGTTGTGATGAAGCAATTATAAACTATAGGATTTGCAAGGATTTAAAAAAAAAACCCAAAACAGGTGTGTGGCTTTCAGAATCAAGTTCTTTATTCCTATTTTCTTACTTTCCATTGTTTCCTGTAGATACAGGGAAAAGCAGTTATAGAATGCAGTGTCTTAGAAAGCCAAAAGACACTTTAGGTCTTACCTAATAAACATTGCAGAAGAAAACAAAATTAACATATCTTAGCTTCTATGTAAAGGTGGGTCTTGTAAGCCCTCTTTTATTTTTTTGTTATTGTTGTTTAATGTTTTTATTTAGAGACAGAAAGAGTGTGTGTGTAGGGGAGGGGCAGAGAGAGAATCTCAAGTAGGCTCCATGCTGTCAGGACAGGGCCCAACATAGGGCTTGATCTCACTATGAGAGCAAGACCTGAACCAGAATCGAGAGTCAGACACTTAACTGACTGAGCCACCCAGGCACCCCTCTTAAGACCTCTTTTAATTTGTAATATGGCTATTGCTGTTTCTTTATCAAATTTAAAAATCACATGTACTCTTTCATCCCCATTTTTTTCTTACATTTTTAAACTATCAGTTTGCTTGTTACTGGCAAGTAGTGGAATGACTGATATGCTTCTTTCAGAAATTAAACATGTCCATGTGAGAATTATTTTGTCTGTCTTAATAAAGTCATTTTTCCACACACTGGAATTGCAGAGTGGCTCTAGAGATTGGGTTGAGAGTATTTGGGGGAAGCATTCATTATTTTTAAAAAACTTTCATGAAAATGTTACATAAACCAAAAGTAGACCCATAATGATCTTCATGTAGCTATCATCTGTATTTAATAATTGCCATCTTTTGTCACACTTGTTTCAAAATAAATTATTGAAGTTAAAATACTGAAAGTTGTTTGACAATATTAGTAAAAGATGGGATATATTTAAAATCTGATTAGTGTTCTCAGACTATTTTAAGATAGAGGTTATTTTACCACTTGTGTTTCTTTTATTTCCATTTTATTTTGGTGACTCCTGACCTTTAATATGTTCATTTCTCAGTCAGTTTACCTAGTTTTACTTGGGGGAAGCTATAATTTGTATATGAGAGTAAGTTTGTGTGTGATATTTTCCATAATAAAGTTTACATATATATGTATTGTGTGGCTATTCAAAGACAGCGTATATATAAACTATACACGTACATACATATACACATACACATTCATGGGAAATTTGAAACATACACAGAAGTTAGAGCTGGGGAACCTGGGTGGCTTAGTCAGTTGAGCGTTCAACTCTTGATTTCGGCTCAGGTCCTGATCCCCGGGTTCTTGGATCAAGCTCTGCCTCAGGCTCCTTTCTGAGTGTGGAGCCTGCTTGGGATTCTCCCTCCTTCCCCAACTCCCCCCCCCCCCCCCCCGCCGTCTCTCTGTCTCTCTCTAATAAAAAGAAAAAGGTAGAGCTAATACTATAATGAATCTTGAGTACATACAGCCCAGCTTCAACAGTTACCACTTTATGGTCCTCTCGTTTTGTCTCTATCACCCCACTCCAGTTACTTAAACATTTTTTAAATATGTAAATTGGACATGCTGAGATTGAAGACTGCTTTTGTGCACACAGTTGCTTGGGTTTAATGAAGAAGGGAATAGAAGACAAAAATTTAAGTCTGTGTTCCAATGACTGGTGTGCAAAAAGAATTAAGTAAAACATCAGTTGAGTCTCGTGAGTGAAGTGCCATGGACTGGGATACCTCCAAGTATACAAAAATCACTAAGGAAAAATATCTTAGGTGAACTAGAGTAGAGGTTCCAACGTGACGTTTTCAAAGCACAAGTGAAAATGGACTGGAAAAGGGAGGATAGAATATTACAGAAGCTTCTTCAGGAGTGAATTTCAGGTTTGAGAGGATTGCATGAGGAAGAGAGAGTAAAATGTATGCTTGCGGTGGGTTTCTATGTAGATGGAACAAAGACCTCGGAAGGACCATGCTAAAATTACTCAAGAAGGTGAAACTAAAAGCTGATAAATTCATTTTTCAGCTATTTACTATAATAGAATCCAGAGTAGTTGTGTTGTTGGTCCAGATGCTTTTTATATTTGTTTGGATTGGGTTGTTGGTTTGTCCTCCTAATTTATTAACTTTTTCCCCCTAGGTTCTTTTTGTAAGAAATTGAGATTAATTAACATAGAACAGTAGATTAGTTTTAGGTGTACAACATAATGATTTGATATATGTATATACCGCAAAATGATTACTACAGGAAATTTAGTTTTAACATCCATCACCACACCTATAGATTTTTTTTCCTTGTGATGAGTTTTAAGATCTATTCTAATAGCAACTTTCAGATTCACAGTACAGTATTGTTAACTATAGTTATCATGCTGTGCATTACATCCTAGGACGTAACATATAACTGGAAGCTTGTACCTTTTGACCACCTTCACCCATTTCACCCACCTCTTGTCCCCCAGTTCTGGCAACCATCAGTTTGTTCTGCAATTATGAGGGGTTTATTTTAGATTTCTTACGTACGTAAGTGAAATCATGCAGTATTGTCTTTATCTTATTTTACCTAGCAGATCCCCTCAGGGTCTATCCTTGTTGTCACAAATGGCAGGATTTCCTTCTTTGTAGTGACTGAACAATAATATTTCTGTGTGTGTGTGTGTACACACCGCATTTTCTTTATCCATTAATTGATGGAATCTTAGTTTGTCTCCATGTCTTGGCTGTGCTGCAGTGAACATGGGGTGCAGATATCTTTTTGAGATGGTGATTTTGTTTCCTTCAGATAAATACCCAAAAGTGGAATTGCCAGATCCTATGTGGCAGTTCTACTTTTGGTGTTTTGAGTAACCTCCATACAGTTTGCCATAATGGCTGCACCATTGCTACTAACAGCGTGCACCAGGGTGCCCTTTTCTTCACATCCTCGCCAATACTTGTTTTATTTCTTGTCTTTTTAAAAATAGCCATTCTGACAGGTGAGGTGATATCTCATTGTGGTTTTGATGTGCGGTGATGAGCACCTTTTCATGTACCCGTTGTCATTCGTATGTCTTTGGAAAAATGTCTATTTAGTTTGGATTGAGTTTTTAATATTCCCAACGGAGGGATTCTGGGAATTCACATAAAAGAAAATAATCAGACTATACTTGTATTAACAACTGAATCTGCAACATAGGGTCATGATATTTTATAAAGTTAGATTTGCATGCTTCTGGTTTAATTTTTATAAATATAATTTATATGTATGTGTGTAAGTACAGACACACACAGTGAGGAGTACAATTATGTGGTTGTTCAGTTTTGAATCAGAATTTCCTGTTAGGCTCCAAACAAACTTCTGCATCATTTAATTAAACAATATTTTTAACAACAAGGAAAACTTTTTTTTTTTAATTTTTGTTTATTTTTGCAAGAGACAGAGACAGAGCACAAGTAGGGGAGGGGCAGAGAGAGACGGAGACACAGAATTCGAAGCAGGCTTCAGGCTCTGAGCTGTCAGCATAGAGCCCAATGCAGGGCTCGAACTCATGCACCGTGAGATCATGACCTGAGCTGAAGTCAGATGCTTAACCAACTGAGCCACCCAGGTGCCCCACAACAAGGAAAACTTTTAAAAGATGATTACTGTTTATAAAAATTTTGACTAATATACATAGGTATCAATCTTGTGAGCCAAAACAAAATACTGAAATAAATTAGATGAAATAGTTAACCTCACTGGTTAACATCACTGCAACTATATGTAGCCTCAAGAACTTTGTTTTCATTTCTATTGAAAAATACACTTTCGTCTTTTATTTTTCGTGAAGATTTAATTTGAATAAAGTTTCCATGCCCTTATAGTTTGAAATGTAGTAGATTATTCCATTTTGGAATTTCATATTGTGTATCTTAACTATTTCAATTAAGTTTGTTTACTTTGTAATTAATATGATTCTATTTTTCTGCTGACTGAAAAGATTGTCAGTTTAGAATAAGCATTTGCAAGGTTTCTGGTTATAAAGTTGATGTAAAAATATCAGATTTCCTGTCAGTGTCAAACAAGTTTTAAAAAATAATTGAAGATACCATTAAAGATGGGAATAAATCTAAGCAAAGATGTTCCAAGACCTCTAAGGTGAAATTATACATTTTCTGGAGAGACATTAAAGAAGATTTAAATGAAGGAGATAAACTACATTTATGGATTTGATGAGTCAGTATTGTAAAGATGTTAATTCTTCCCAAATTGATATATGGAGTTATGGACTTCCAATTAAAACGCCACGTGTTTGGGTTTTTTTTGTTTGTTTGGGTTTTTTTTTTTTTTTTTTGATGGAATTGACAAGCTTATTTTAAAATTTATGTAGAAATGTAAAAGGACAAAATAAAAAACACAGTGTAAAAAAGTTGTACCAGATATCAAGATATAATTTGAAGCTCCAGTAATAAAGGTTGCATGTTATTTTTTAAAAACAGTTTTTAATGTTTATTTTTGAGGTGGGGGGTGTGCAGAGAGAGAGGAAGACAGAATCCAAGGCATGCTCTCGGCTCTGAGCTGTCTGCACAGGGCCTGACATGGGGCTCAAACTCACCAACCGTGAGATCATGACCTGAGCCAAAGATGAATGCTTAACTGACTGAGCCACCCAGGCGCCCCAAGGTTGCATATTACTGATGCAAGACATAAAGGCCACTTGAACAAAATAGAATCCAAAAACAGATCTGCACATTAACAAACGCTTAAAATATAATGGACGTGGAACTGTAGAACAATGGAGAAAAGATCATTGTTTTAATAAATGATGGGAGAATGATCATTTGTAAGGAGGAAGTAAAAATAAAATTGGATCCCTATTTCTTACCATGTGTAATAATCCATTCCAAGTGTATTAAGGACTTAAATGAGTAAGTTGAAATTGTAAATGGTCATGAAGAAGAAAATAAAACAATATCCTTATGACTTTGGGGTAGGGAAGGACTTGTTTAACCAGGAGAAAAGCACTAACCCTATAGCAGAAGGTTGGCAAATTAGGTTTATGTCAAGAATTTCTATTCTTTTAAATACCATTGTGAGTGAAAAGAGAAGCCACGTAATAAAAGAAGTTTATAGCTTATAAAGAACTTACTTAGGGGCACCAGGGTGGCTCAGTCAGTTGAGCGGCCAACTTCGGCTCATGTCATGATCTTATGGCTTGTGAGTTGGAGCCCCATGTTGGGCTCTGTGCTGACAGCTCAGAGCCTGGAGCCTGCTTCAGATTCTGTGTCTCCCTCTTTCTGTCTGCTCCTCCCCTGCTTAGGCTCTGTCTCTCTCAAAAATAAACATTAAAAAATGTTTAAGGAACTTATTTAAATCACCTAGAAAAAAAATGTCTAAAGCACCTCACATTTTACCCAAGAGGAAATTTTTAATGGCTAATAAATATATGAAAAGTATTCAACCTCCGGAGTCATCATGGAAATGTCAACACATAGTTATCATTGTTGGCAGAAATCATGTTTGATAATCCTGTGTTGGTAATATTACCAAGCAACAAGAACTCTTGGAGAGAATGTCCACTTTTTATTTACTTATTATTTCTATAGTCATAGTTAATTTTGCTGCCACACAGGGTTGTTTAGTTGAGTGCTGTGTCATCTGGGGGAGGAGTGAGAATGTGGTACTGTGTTACGGGTCTGAAAAAAAAAAAAATAGTGACTGCGCTAACATTGAAAGTGCCCTGTAAAATGAGAGTGTATTGCCTTGGGGCTCCTGGGTGGTTCAGTTGGTTAAGCATCCAGCTCTTGGTTTCGGCTCAGGTCGTGATCTCACGGCTTGTAAGTTCCAGCCGTACATCACGCTCCGTGCCGTCAGCAAGGAGCCTGCTTGGGATTCTCTCTCTCTCCTTTTCTCTCTGCCCCTCCCTGTGTGCGCCCTCTCTCTCTCTCTCTCTCTCTCTCTCTCTCTCTTTCTCTCTCTCTCTCAAAATAAATAAACTGTAAAAAAAAATGTACTGCCTTTTGTAGTCCTGTTGTTTCACTTCCAGGGGGTAAGAGATGAAAGCCATAGGACATTCAGAAGAAACTTCATGACGGTGGGTTGGAAACTAAGCCAGAAAATGGGTAAAAAATAAATGACAATTCAGGCAGGAGGAAAGTAAACTGAAAAATCAAAGAGAATGGGTATGTGAGAATCCATAAGGGAGTTCTGGGAGTCTTACATACCAGGAGTAACTTGATCCTGGGGATAAAATGGGACTAAACATTCTACTTCTGTTTATGTTTAGTTTTTAGGTACCTTGACTAGATTTCCAGTAGAATTTTAGTGAGCTCTCTTGTTTAACTTTTTGATTATGCCTTCAGGTTTCCATCTCAGGAAATACAATTAAATCAGTCTTAGTCTTTAATTTGGGGATGCCATTTAAAATTGGCATTAGGTAGCTATCTGGGAAGCTGTCGTGATCTCACACCCACTGGAAAACATATTTATGAAATCAGTTATTCATTCAACAAATACATGAGGGCTACTGTCTACTACATGCTGTTCTAGATGTTGGAGACACAGTAGCATCCTAATTGGGAGTATTTAGTGAGGTAAATATTAATCAGGTGAGCTAATGTGAAATTACATCTGTGGCAAGTATTAGGAAGAAAAGTACATGGAACATTTTCAGAACAGTATCCTAGAAATGTGCTAAGGTTTGAGGATAAGTTATTTACGCCAAGAGAGGGGAGATATTAGTCATCCAAGGAAAGGGAATTAGTAGTAGTCTGAAGATCCTGGGAAGGAGCAAAATGAGTCTGGAGAACTGAAGGATAGATTCAGTAGTGAAACCCCCTCCTCCCAAATCTGTGGTTTTGCTTTCCGTGGTTTCCGTTAACTGTGGCCAACTGCAGTCTTGAAGCAGATGATTCTGTCATCAGAAGGTCAACAGTGACTACATCACAGTGCCTACATCATTCATCTCACTTCATCTCATCACGTAGGCAGTTTATCATCTCACATCAGCATGGGAGGATGAATATGGTACAATAAGATATTTTGAGAGAGAGACCATGTTCACATAACTTTTATTACAGTATATTATAATTCTGTTTTATCATTAGTTATTGTTAATCTCTGTGCCTAATTTATAAATTAAACATTATCATCATAGGTATGTATATGAAAAAATGTATTTAGGGTTCGTTGCTATCTGCAGTTTCAGACATCCACTGGGGGGGGTCTTAGAACGTGTTCCCCACAGATAAGGGGGGCTACTGTGTGTGGCTTTGATCATGTTAAGAAGTGGAGCTTCTTTCCCTTTAATTTCTTAAAATTTATTAAAAATTTTTTGGAAGAGGAAGCCTTTGAATAGTTTAGCAGCGGGTTGCAATATGATCACATTTGCATTTTGAAAAGATGTTCTTAAGACCTATAGATTGGGGAATTAGGAGATGAGCAAAAATGGATCTAGGGGGATGAATTGGGAGACTACTGCTGTAGCCTAAGGCGATAGCTTGGATTAGAGTGCTAGTACTGCAGTAGGAAAAGAGTAGACAAATTGTCCAATTTGTTGATGTATAATTCTTCATAGCAGTCTTTTATGATCCTTTGTGTTTTTGTGATATCAGTTACAGTAGACAAATTTTAGAGATCTTTAATAAGAAGTAGTATGACAACTTGTGATTTGTGTATAGGATGTGAAAGAGAAGGAATCATCAATGATTACATCTAAATTTTTTGCTTTAATTTAGATGGCAGAACACCCTAAAAGCAGACATAGTGTATATATTCGTTTGGAGGTAGGTAGGAAGAGTCTGATCATGAGTTTAATTGGATGTTGAGTTTGAAATGCCTTTGGGACATTCAAGGTAAAACTAAACCCAAATTTTAAAAAACCTACGTAGGCAGGGAGATAATATTGGTAAGTTGTTGAGCATGCTGGTAATACTTGTTGAAGAGACCCAGTTGTGACCAGCATCTTTTGGGGAGAGTTAGAATGAATTAACGAAAGGATCTTGGGTAGGCAAGGCTGCCTGTACAGAAAGCAGGAAGAGGACTAGAGATAGGAGGTAAAATTAGGAGACTTGTAGTTATCCTTAACATTTTGAAATTTATCGAGATTGTGTATGAGGCTTTTTTTTTCCTCCAGTTAAGATAAACATGAAAACTTCTGGATTTATCTTTAGATTTCTTAATTTTTTTCATAATACTTCTTTCCAGTTCTATTGACATATAATTGACAAAGTTGTATATATTTAAAGTATATTGCTTGATGATTTGATAGACATAAATTGGGAAATGATTAGCACACAATTTAACACATGCATTGCCTCAGGTAGTTACTTTTGTTTTGATGAGGGCCCTTAAGATCTACTCAACAAATTTCAAGTATGCAATATAGTATTATTAACTATAGTCACCATGATGTACATTAAATCCTTATAATTTATTCATGTTATGACTGACAGTTTATACCCTTTGACCATCCTCTTCCCATTTCCACATCCCCTGGCAACCACGATCCTACTCTGAGTTAAACTTTTTTTTAAGAGTCCACTTATAAGTGGTACACAGTATTTTTCCTTCTGTAGCTTGTTTCCTCATAGCAGAATACCCTCCAGTTTCATCCATGTTGTTACAAATCAAATAGAAAGATTTCCTTTTGTGTTGTGGCTGAGTAATATTCCATTATATATATTTACGTTTTCTTTTTCCATTCATCCATTGAAAGACACGTAAATTATTTCCATATCTTTGCTGTTATGAAAGTGCTGCAATGAACATGGGAGTGCAGATACCTCTTCCAGATACTGATTTCATTCCTTAGGATATATACCCAGAAATAGGATTGCTGGATTGTATTGTGGTTCCATTTTAAAGCCTCCATACCATTTTCCATAATAGCTATAACAGTTTATATTCCCACCATCTCTGTTTGAGATTTTTTTTTCAACACCCTTGACAACATTTGTTACCTCTTATTGATGATAGATAGCCATCCTGATAGGTGTGAGGTATATCTCATTGTATTTTTGATTTGCATTTCCCTGGTGGCTAGTGATGTTGAGCATGTTTTCATGTATCTTTTGACCATATGTTATCTTAGGGATAATTCAACTCCATTTAAAAATCCGATTTGGCAGGGCTCCTGGGCGGCTCCGTTGATGACTCCGGCACGGGTCATGATCTCACGGTTTGTCGGTTCGAGTCCCACATCGGGCTCTGTGCTGACAGCTCAGAGCCTGGAGCCTGCTTCGGATTCTGTGTCTCCCTCTGTCCCCACCCCTCCCCCACTCGTGCTCTGTTTGTCTCTCTCTCTGTCTCTCAAAAATAAATAAATATTAAAAAATTAAAAGAAAAATCAGATTTGGCAGCGCCTGATTGGTTAAGCGTCGACTTCGACTCAGGTCATGATCTCACAGGTTCCTGAGTTAGAGCCCCATCTGGGACTCTGTACTGACAACACAGAGACTGCTTCAGATCCTCTGTCTCCCTTGCTCTCTGCCCTTCCCCCACACGTACGCTCTTTCTTTCACAAAATTAAAACATTTTAAAAATCGGATTTGTTTGTTTGGAGGAGGTTTTTGTTGTTCTTACTGAGTGCTATGGTTCCTTATTTATTTTAGATACTGACTGCTTATTCAATATGTTTTGCACATATTTTCTCTCATTCCATAGGTTGCCTTTTCATATCGTCGTTTCCTTATTCTAACTTTTTGGTTTGATATAGTCTCTTTACTTTTGCTTTTGGTTTTGGTGTCCCCTCCTGGAAAAAAAAAAAAAATAATAATAATTGCCAAGGGCAATGCCAAGGAACATTTTCTGTGTCTTTTTTCCTAGAATTTTGTGGTTTCAGGTCTCACGTTTGAGTCTATAATACTTGATTTATTTTATTGTCATGTTTTCACCATCAAAATTTATGATCTTGGGCTTTCCTTCTTGGTTTGTAATAAAGGCAAAAGAGAGACATTGGCTGTTTGGCAACGTTAAAGTGAATTTCAGGAATGTCACTGACATCATGACCTTTGTGATCAAATCCAGCAGTCAGAACCTCATCATTTTCCTTAACAAAATCCAAACAACCATCATTGGGTACAAAGGCTGTGATTTTTTTATTTTTATTTTTATTTCTTGCCATTCTTGATCAACTGGACCCTGACACACTTCCTGATGGGAGAATTTGGCTGTTTGGCTTCAACCCCAACTTTTTCCAGCACAGTTCATTTTGCATGAGAAACACCACCTAAAGGGTTGGCGTTCAGGGCTGTGACCATTAAATGGGCTTTCTTGTACTGTTTATCATGCCACTTCTGATCTTGTCGGTGGCCATGGAGCATCCTGGAAGTATGAAGATCTTGAACTCGCCCATCCTGCCTGCGCCACAGGCCTGAGCAAAAGAGCTCTAGAATACATTAAAATACATTAAAAATACATTTAACATTTATTTATCTTTGAGAGAGAGAGACAGAATTCTGGCTGGGGGGAGGGGAGAGCAGAGGGAGAGGGAGACACAGAATCCGAAGCAGGCTCCAGGCTCCAAGCTGTCGGCACAGAACTCGATATGGGGCTCAAACCCATGAACCATGAGATCATGACCTGAGCCAAAGTTGGATGCTTAACTGATTGAGCCACCTAGGAGCCCCGCTCTAGAATACATTTTAGGTTAATTTGTGTGTATGGTGTAAGAGAAAGGTCCAATTTTATGCTTTTGCATGTAATATCCACCTTTCCCAACACCATTAAATAAAAAGACTATCCTTTCCCCATTGTTTGTTCTTGGCACACTTGTCAAAGATTATGTATGTGTGGGTTTATTTCTTGGCTCTGTATTCTGTTCCAGTGGTCTATTTCTTTGTTTGTGCCAGTTCCATACTGTTTTGAATACTATAGCTTTAAATAGAGTTTGAAGTCAGGAAGTATGATCCCTCCACCTTTGTGATACCACATCCTTTGTTAAGATTGCTTTCTCTATTCAAAGCCTTTTGTGGTTCCACACACATTTTTAGATTTTCTTTTTCTGTGAAAAATGCCATTGAATTTTTATAGGGATTGCATAGAATCTGTAGAATGCATTGGGTAACGTGGACACTTAAATGTTAATGGTTCAATTCAAGAATATGAGATATCTTTCCATTTGCTTGCCTCTTGCATTGTCACCATTTTCAGTGTGCTGGTCAGGCCTTACACCTTTGTTAAATGTATTCCTAAGTACTTTATTGACTTTAACACTATTGTAAATGGTGGGTTTGTTTTCTTAATTTCTCTTTCAGATATTTCACGGTGTGTAGAAATGCAACGGAGTTTTGAATGATGATTTTGTAACCTGCACCTTTACTGAATCCTTTTTATTCTACAGTTATTTAGTGGAGTCTTTAGGTTTTTCTGTAGATAAGATTGTGTCTTCTGCAAACAATTTTACTTCTTTCCCAACTTGGATTCCTTTTCTTTTTCTTGCCTAATTGCTCTGGATAGGACTTTAGTTTTGTGTTGAATAGAAGTGGTGAGAGTGGGCACCTTTGTCTTGTTCTTGATCTTAGAGGAAAATCTTTCAACCTTTTACCATCGAGTTTGATGTTAGCTGTGGGCTTGTCATATATGACCTTTATTATGTTCAGATTACCTTCCTTCTATACCCAATCTGTTGAAAGTTTTTGTCGTGAAAGGATGTTGAATTTTGTCCAATGCCTTTTCTATATCTGTTGACATGATCATGATTTTTATTCTTCATTTTTATTAATCTGGTGTTATCACATTTATTGATTTCCATATGTTGAACCATCCTTGACTTCCAGGGATAACCTGTTGGTTGTGCTCTATGATCATGGTGTGTTAAAGAATGTGCTGTTGGTTTGCTAGTATTTTCTTGATTTTTGCATATATGTTCATCAGGGATGTTGACCTATAGCTTGTTTTGTTTTTTTTGTTTTTCACCTTGTAGTACCTTCATCTGGCTTCAGTTATCAGGGTAAGTCTTGTCTCATAAATTGAGTTTAGACATGTTCTCACTTCTTCAGTTTTTTGGAAGAGTTTAAGGATTGGCATTAATTATTCTTTAAGTGTTTGGAGGAATTTGCCATTGAGGCCATCTTTTCTTTCTTGGGAGGTTTTTGGTTACTGATTCAATTTCCTTATTATTGTTCTGTTTTGACTTTATTTCTTCCTGGTTCAGTGTTGATGTAGGTTATATGTTTTTATTATTAGTTCATTTCTTCTAGGTTGTCCAGTTTGTTGGTGTGCGTTTGTTCATAGTTGTCTCTTAACAATCCTTTGTATCTTTGTGGTTTAGGTTATAATATTTCCCCTTTCATTTCTGATTTTATTTATCTGAGTCTTCTCTCTTTTCTTAGTCTAGCTAAAAGGTTGTCAATTTTGTTTATCTTTTCAAAAACACCAGTTCTTAGTTTAGTTGATCTT
Organism: Panthera uncia; assembly: GCF_023721935.1. Lineage (NCBI taxonomy): Eukaryota > Metazoa > Chordata > Mammalia > Carnivora > Felidae > Panthera > Panthera uncia. Next base: position 144,334,765 of record NC_064810.1, read on the forward strand.
TTGTTTTTCTAGTCTCTATTTCATTGATGTCTGCTCTAATCTTTGTTATTTCCTTTCTTCTGCTAACTTTGGGTACAGTTTATTCTTTTTCTAGTTCCTTGAGGTGTGAAGTCAGGTTGTTGGAGATCTTTTTTTTATTATTTATTTAATGTAGATATTTGTTGCTGTAAACTTCCCTCTTAAATCTGCTTTTGCTGCATTCTGTATGTTTTACTGTGTTTCCATTTGTGTTTGTCTCGAGATATTTTTTATTGTCCTTTTTACTTCTCCTTTGACCTATTGGTTTTTCACAACTGTTTTTAACTTCCACATGTTTATGAATTTTCCAGTTTTCTTCTTGATTTCTAGAGTCATACCATTGTGGTTGGAAAAGATACTTAATATAGTTTTAGTCTTCTTAAATTTGTTAAGACTTGTTTTGTGACCTAACATTTATATCCTGGAGAATATTCTGTGTGTGCCTGAGAATAATATGTGTTCTGCCACCGTTATATGGAATGTTCTGTATTAATCTGTTAGATCCATTTGGTTTGAAGTGTAGTTCAAATCCGGTATCAACTTACTGATATTCTCTCTGTATGTTCTGTCCAGTATTGAAAGTAGGGCATTGAAATTCCTCTAATATTATTGCATTGTTCTCTATTTCTGCATTTGGATCTGTTACTATTTGCTTACTATATTTAGGTGCTCTGATGTTGAGTGTGTATATATTTATAATTGTTATATCCTATCAGGCTGCCAAGGCCTGTCTTAGGTAGTTTCTGTAGGTAGTCTTATTTCTGCTTCCTATGGTATTCTTCCATTTGTTTTTGATGCTTTCATGTTGCTTACTTTTCTCAAATATTTGATATTTGGGTGTGTTCGTTTTTGTATTTGATGAAATTTGTCTAAAAATGGTCCAGTGCATTTCTTCTCATTTATCTTTTGTCTTTCATTGATTAAATTTCTCATTCCTTAAGGTCGTTCTTGTTTTACAGTGAGTGCTCTTACACTTTATTTTCTTATGGTTTTAGTGCTATTATAATTTATTGCTTATTCCTGTAATTTTTAGGGTTGTAGGACTGAAGGCGACCATGTCAAGTTATTCTGATGCTGTCTTCTGTCAGTAGTTATTAATCTTTTGAGAGTCATTGACTTGGACTGTGTGGTGAATTCCATGTACCCTCACCTTATTTTGTTTAAATCCATAGCCATGTACTGCCTGCATCCTAAGCAATGACCAAATGTTATTTTGAGCATTACTCGTTTTGTAGGCATGGGTTGGGGGTTGGGGGGGGGGGGGAATGGGCCTTTGTTTTTAGTTATATTAGTAGTATTATAAGCCTATTCCTTGGAGAATAATGTTACTCAGTTTCTATGAAAGAAATTTTTATGTAGCTATAGAGTTAAATATAAAGATATTTGTTTTTATAATATTAAAAAGATAGAGCTACTTGTTTCTAGTAAGCAAACTTCTATAACATTTCCTTTTTTCCTGTTTTTTCTAGGTTTAACTATAGATCAACACATCATCTTGCATCTCATGGGTTCTATGAATTTTTAAACTGGTTTGATGAAAGAGCATGGTATCCACTAGGAAGAATAGTAGGTGGTACTGTAAGTATCTCTGCAGTTATTTATGTTAATCACAAAGTTTTATAGTTATTTCAGTAAATCATTAGTTACTAAGGTGATGGAGATCCTTGAAACCTTTGTATAGTTAACTAATACAGTTTTCTGTAGCTGATTATCCAGTATTTTTTTATTTACTAAATCTCTTCTTGACACTCCCTCCCCACCCCTTCCCTGCACATGTTTGTGTTATCTCATACTAGCCACTATTTCTAACAAGGGGAGACTGGGAGGGGAGATTTCTTGTCATAGTACATCTTAAGTTCAGGTTATTTGCGGTTTTATTTTATTCTGTAACAACTTTGTTGAAATCATATTTTTTGGAAGGAAATCGAAATTTAGAAGAATCAGTTTCAATTTTTAGGTCCTAAAGCTGCCCTAAATTACTTCAGGTAATTGAGTATTGATCATAGCTCATGGGAAGCTGTTATATTCAGAATGTGACATAAGGGAAAATATGTATGGGATCTGGAATGTAGGAAGAATGTTAAAAAGAAAATGATAGGTAGACATGTATGGGGAACATATATTTAGCCTTACTTGTTGTTAGAAGTTTATCACTTTTGTTAGATTTCTTAACCCAAAGAAACTTTGACGTTGTTGATTATCTGCATTATATATTTGTCTTTTGTTATGTTAATTTCAATTTATTTCCTTCCCCACATTCTCTTGAGATTATTTTAATGTTTTTCTGACTTCTTGATACTTTACTCAATAACCTTTCTTTGTTTTCATCTCATTTCATTTCATTTCATTTATTATTTTAGAGAGAGAGCGCACACAAATGGGGGAGAGGTGCAGAGGGAAAGAGAAAGAATCTTCTGCAGGCTCCACTCTGAGTGCAGAGCTGTACGCAGGTCTTGATCCCACAACTCTGGGATCATGACCCAAGCTGAAACCAACAGTCCAATGCTCAACTGACCACCTAGGCACTCCTGATGTATTTATTTTAAAACTATAAATTTCCCAATAATCACTGTTTTAGCTACATTTATAATGTATAAGGTTTGATACATAGTATTTTTATTTTCATTCAAGTTGAAATTTAATTTCCGTTATAATTCCCACTGGTACACGGATTATTTAGAATTTGAGTTTTAAACATAAGAGGATTTCCTAGTTATCTTTTTTTACTTTATGCTTCTATTATGGTTAGAGAACAAACAGAAATTTCAGTCCTTTGAAATTTTTGAGACTTGATTTGTGGCCTGGCATATAGCCACATTTTATAAATGTTCCCTCTGTGTCAGAAGAATACGTTCTCCATGATAGTGAGATGTTTTTCTAATCTGGGGCATCTTCTTATCCTTTTTTTTTTTTAATTTTTTTTTTCAACGTTTTTTATTTATTTTTGGGACAGAGAGAGACAGAGCATGAACGGGGGAGGGGCAGAGAGAGAGGGAGACACAGAATCGGAAACAGGCTCCAGGCTCCGAGCCATCAGCCCAGAGCCCGACGCAGGGCTCGAACTCACAGACTGCGAGATCGTGACCTGGCTGAAGTCGGACGCTTAACCGACCGCGCCACCCAGGCGCCCCTCTTCTTATCCTTGATGTAAACAGAGATACAGAAACAAGGAGAGGAGTCTTGATGGTCTCCAGGGCAGATAAGGAAGATATATCCTGTTACATACCTTAGTGCAGTATTTGATGAGTACAGTTTGTTTCCTGGCATGTGTATAACTTTTTATTTTGAATTCGTCGTCACTGGAGGGCTTGTTTTCTTCTCCAAGTGTCCTGGTATTTGGGACCATTTTTGTAATACTTTTTTCTCATTTGCTTTCACCCTAGCTAATAGGGGTTTTACTGGTTTTAGGACAGTTTTTAGAGGTTATTTCTCAGCTTGAGGCTTCTTACATCTGAAGTTGTTGTAAATGTGGAACTCACATTTACACATGTATTGAATGAGTTTCTCATTTTGTTTCTATTCAAAGCTTTGGAAGTAAGGCAAAAAAATTCCTTACTGCTTCCCTTGATGGGTGGGTATAATTTGTCCAGTCTAGTTCCATAAACAGACCCTGGGTTTGTTCTGGGAATTAGGTATTTTCTCTGATCCCTGTCTGGAGCCGCCCTGCTAGCCTCCAGTCTCAAAGATGTGTGTCCAGCCTGGAGTGTTTTTCTTTTCTCATTGGGGCTCCCTTGGCATCAGAACCTACTTTAAATTCCTTCTATGTTTTTGGCATCTAGAAGCTTCCCTTTCTTGTGAGCTTAAATATGTTTTTGTTGTTGTTGGGTGGGTGTTTTTGTTTGGTTGGTTTTTAAGGTCCTTTGCTCCTCTACTTGTATGTATTTTGGCTATATTTTGTGTATCAGCTTAGTCTGCCATATTATCTTGGATGTATTGACTACCTTAAGAGGTACTTTCAGATTCATTTTCATTTTGTTTTTTAATATGGCTGTCAAAATTGTGCGTTGGGACCTGGTATTCTATGTGAAAAAGCACAAAATTTTAGTTTTTAAGAATTGTGATGATTGCCACACTTTACCCCCTTCTTTAATCACATTCTCCTTCCGTGCACTGAATAGGTATTGTGCATCTATTTTATGCTAATTGTTGTTCTGGGTGCTGGGGAAACTTTTCCTGCTCTTCCAGAGTTTATATTCTTTTAAGGGTGTTGAGTTTAATTGATAATAAATAAAGTAACGAAAAGTATGTTAAATGGTGGTAAGTGCTAAGGAGAAGAAGCAAGGGAAGGAGTTAAAGACCATAGAGGGTTTGCACTTTTAATCAGTATAGCTAGGAAAAGAAACGTAACTTTTTTTTTTGTAGTTTCTGTGATAAAAGAAAGGAAAGAATCTTTCAGGTGTTAGATAAGGATGGAAATGTAAATACACATTTAATCACCTATGAATAGCTCAAAAATAATATCCTACTTATTTTTCTCTGAATTCTCCTAATGTTATCATGTTCCTCTTTTAGGGTAAGGTTTAATTGGCCTCTTGTAGTTTCTTGTTATTCTCTTCCAGCCTTAAATACTAAGTGGTGTAAAAATGTTCAACCTTTCAGGATCCCAAAATAATTATCTTTGAATTCACCAATTGACTAGTTGTATTTTTTGTTTTGTTTTGTTTCCCTATTTAGAGTTGTTTACATTCCAAATCTTGGCTTTGGAAGGCAGGAAGACACTTAAATAATATGGCACATAACTTTTCTTCTCTTTTTTTCTCACTCCCCTTACATACACAAAAGTGTGGGCAACGTTGGAGCCTGTTAAAACCCTAAACTTAAGAGTAAGTTAGGGGGCACCTGGGTGGCTCAGTCGATTGAGCGTCCGACTTCGGCTCAGGTCATGATCTCACAGTTTGTGGCTTCGAGCCCCACATCAGGCTCTGTGCTGACCCCTTGCTCAGAGCCTGGAGCCTGCTTCAGATTCTGTGTCTCCTTTTCTCTCTACCCCTCCCCCGTTCACACTTTGTCTCACTCTGTTTCTCAAAAGTAAATGTAAAAAAAAAAAATTTTTTTTAAAAGAGTAAGTTAGTTAGACGAAGACCCTGTTTTATAGTGAAAAAATAGTAGAATCTATAAGAAAGTTGCCGACAGTTTTCTATTTCTAAACATTTTCAGTTTTAATCAGTCTATCTGATCGTTTATTTAAATATGTATTGCTCCATTTATAAGCTTTTCCTTTGTATCCAATACAAAAGAACATTTAGTTTTGTAGTGTAGAAGTTCAGTGAAGAAGGCAAACTGTTTTGAGATCTTATTCTCAAACTTACTATAAACAATATGTAATAATAAAGAAAAGAACTTATGTTAGTCTTTTTAATTCCCTTATTTTATATGCAGTTAAATTTTCCATTTTTGTCTTCCTAGGTTTACCCAGGGTTGATGATAACAGCTGGCCTCATCCATTGGATTTTAAATACATTGAACATAACAGTTCATATAAGAGACGTCTGTGTGTTCCTTGCACCGACTTTTAGCGGCCTTACATCTATATCTACTTTCCTGCTTACCAGAGAACTTTGGAACCAAGGAGCAGGACTTTTAGCTGCTTGTTTTATTGCTATTGTGCCAGGTTACATTTCTCGCTCAGTAGCTGGCTCCTTTGATAATGAAGGCATTGCTATTTTTGCACTTCAGTTCACATACTACTTATGGGTAAGTAACACTTAATGTTTTGCTACCATTTAATACTCATGAACTCTGTGGAAATGCTGTAGGTTGTATACATTTGTCCTTCATCAATTATAGTTCCATATAGGGATCTATTTCTATTCATAATCAACTTAATAATGCCATAACATTTTAAAATGTCAGGTACTGCTCATGTGTGCATTCTCCCTTCCTCTTCCCCTCCCACCCCTGTGTGCATATAAGATTTTTTACAAGAATCTTGCTATGCCTGTTTTAACAGATGATGATAATATCCTTTATATGTCATAGCTCCAAAAAAGAGGATGACAGAAAGCATCTATTGATTTTGTTTCTTTTTGGGTGGAGAGAGGGGTCAAAAATACTTAAGATAAGTTGAAATATGATTTAGTGACTTGGGATTTTGAATTCTGTTGCAAAACTAGCATTACTTTGCCTTTACCAAGTTATTTCTTACCAATTTATATACCCTATATTTCCCTTTCTTGTCTTATTGCATTAGCTAGTACTTCCAATATGATGTTCAAAAGGAGTGGTGAGAGGGGACATTGTTAACTTCTTCCTGATCTTAGTGGGAAAGCTTTGAACTTCTCAACATTAAGTGTGATGTTAGCTATAGATTTTTGGTAGATATTATCAAGTTGAGGAGGTTCCACTCTATTATTAATTTGCTGAGAGATTTTATCATGAATGGATAGATTTTTTCAAATGTTTTTTCTGTATTGATAAAAGTTACATGATCTTTTTTTCTTGAGTTTTTTGATGTGATAAATTAATTTTTTTAAGTTCATTTATTTTAAGAGAGCAAAAGAGAGAACGAGTGAAGTGGAGAGGGGCAGAGAGATGGGGACAGAGGATCTGAAGCATGAGCTAATATTAGAGAGCCCGATGTGGGGCTTAAACTCATGAACCCGTGAGATTATGACCTGAGCTGAAATCAGACACCTAAAGATTGAGCCACCCAGGCACCCTTTAATTAATTTTCAAATGTTGAACCAGCTTTTCATACCAGGGATAAATCTCACTTGATGATAGTATATAATTCTTACAGTACATTGCTGGATTTGATTTGCTAATACTTTGTTGAGGATTTTTACATCTGTGTTCATAATACATATGGCTCTGTAGTGTTCTTTTAATGTCTTTGCCTGGTTTTGATATTAGGATCATACTAGTCTCATGGAATGAGGAGGTATTCCCCTTACTTCTATTTTCTGAAAGATTGTAGAGAATTGGTATAATTTCTTCCTTAAATTTTGGTAGAATTCATCAGTGTACCCACCTTGGCCTTTTGCTTTCTGTTTTAGAAGGTTATTAATTATGGGTTCAATTTCTTTAAAGGATACAGATTTCTTTAGACTGTCTCCTTCTTGTGTGAGTTTTGGCAGATTTTTGTCTTTCAGGGAATTGGTCCGTTTAATTTAGGTTCTCAAAATTGTGGGCATAAGGTTGTTCATAGTATTCCTTTATTTTTTTTTTTAATAAATGCCCATGGGAACTGTAGTGACATCACTTCATTCATTTCTAAAAGTAGTAATTTATGTGTTCTTTTTTTTTCTTAGTCTGGCTAGAGACTTACTGTTTTGGGGGTGTATTTTAATGTTTTATTTGTTTTTTGAGAGAGAGAGCATACACGCACAAGTGGTGCAGGAGCAGGGGCAGAGAGATAGGGGAACAGACAATCTGAAGCAGGCTTCTTCTGGCTAGAAGTCCTGTAATTCTTATCTTTGTTCTACTTTGGGTAAGGTGTCTTTACTGTTTCTTCGTTCAGCATTTTTTCTTTACTTTTAGTTTTCTCTAGTTTGATAAGATGTGCCTGGTACAGGGTAGTTGGATTCTTTTTGGCATTTATTCATTAGTGCTTGATCTGTGGTTTGGTGTCTGACATCGATTTGGAGAAATTTTCTGTCATTGTTTCAAATATTTATTCCTTTCTTTCTTTTTTCTGGTATTTCCACACATGTATATCACACATTTTGTTGTTGTTCCACAGCCCTTGGATTTTCTGTTCTGTTTTGTTCCAGTCTTTGTTCTCTTTTCTTTTCAGTTTTGGAGGTTGCTGTTGATACCCTCTAGTTCAGAGATTCTTTCCTCAGCTATGTTCAGTCCATTAATAAGCCCATCAAGGGCATTCTTCATTTTTGTTACAGTATTTTTTATCTCTAACATTGCTTTTTGGTTCTTTCCTAAGATTTGTCTCTCTACTTACATCACCCATCTATTCCTGCATGCTGTCTACTTTATGCATTAGTGCCCCTAGCATATTAATCAATTAATGTAATTAATGTAATTGTTTTACATTTCTGATCTCATAATTCCAATATGTTTGTCGTATGTGGTTCTGATGCTTGCTCTGTCTCTTCAACTTGTGTTTTTTGCCTTTTGGTATACTTTGCAATATTTTTCTCATAGCCAGACATGATCTGCTAGGTAAAAGGAATTATGGTAAATAAGCCTTTAGTAAAGTGGATGTAAGGTGTGTGGAGAGAGAAAACATTTTGTAGTTCTAGGATTAGCTGTCTTTTAGTAAGCTGGACTGTAAACTTGACCAGTGTCCCCCCCGCCCCCCACCTGCCTTCCGTAAGTAGATAGGGCTGGTTGGCTACTCCAGTTTGTCCTCTGTCATTTCCTCACTTACAGATCCAAGAGTTGTTGATTTTTTAGTCTGTTCAGCTTTTTACTTTTTGTTAGAATGGAATGATTCTGTACTTCTGAAACTAGAAACCAGAAGTATGTTGCCAAGTTCTATAAACTTAATGTTCTTTTTAACATGTAAAAGGATGTTACTTAGTACTGGCTTCAGCTTAAAGCTTGCATGTATTTAATTGTTTGTTTGTCTGTTAATTTACCTGTAGCCTATGCTCATACTCTTTCATGTTGAAAACTGCCAAAATTATTACATGTGAATATATTTTTTATACGTTGAGTATATTTTTAGGTAGCTAGGTGAGTGGAAGCATTATTTTTCTCTTGAATAAATTTCATCTTTTAAAATTACTGAGCTCTTGCATATTTTCACTTTGGCAAGGAATTCCAGAGAAGAACAGATCAGTCAGATGGTTACTTGATACTGAGTTTCAGAAGAAAACACCTGTGAAGATGAAGATGCTGACAAGCAGTAGGATGCTGCTAATGCTGCTGTATTCACCCAAAAATGTTTAAAAACAAACTTTTTTAGTTTATTTTGTGCAGCTGAGAAAAAAAAAAATGTTTTGGAACATCTGTTTAAGGCCTTTCAAATGGCATGCAATTTTTTAAATTATAAAAGTATGTACGAACGTTGATAGATCTTGACAGTATACTGCCGAGTGGAAAAATAAGTTGAGGTAGGATATGTACAGTATAATATCCTTATTTAAATTTTAAACAGTACAAATTATACCATATGTTGTTTATACCTATTTATAATGAAAGTATAAAAATGTAGCATATATCCATCATATGCACCAACTTCATGCAGTAGGGGTGATTTTGAGGAAGGACTTTGAAGGAGTTTGCTATGTGAGCAAAAAAATGTTAATAAAATCAACAAGCAAATAGGTATTCTCATTTAGAAGTTGGATGGGGTGGGGGCTCCTGGGTGACTCAGTCGGTTGCACTTTGGATTCTTGAACTAGGCCTTGGTTATGATACCGCAGTTCCTGGGTTCGGGCCCTGTGTCGGGCTCTGCACTAATAGCACGGAGCCTGCTTGGGATTCTTTCTCCCTCTCTTTCTGCCCCCACCTTCCAAAGTGAATAAACAAACATTTTTTTTAAACGTATGCGCTTTTATGTTTGGCTCCCATTCACTTAGCGTAATCATTCATGTTACTGACATGTATCAATACTTCATTTCTTTTAATGGATAAATAATTCATTATATGGATATACTGCAATTTTTTTTTAACTATCATCAGTTGATGGGACATTGAGTTTTTCTCACATATTGATTATAATGAATAATGCTGCTAACTTTTGTGTACCAAGTTTTTTGGGGGATGTATGTTTTCATTTCTCTTTAGTATATATCTAAGAGTAAAATTGTTGGTTCACATGGTAACTCTGGTTGGCTTTTTGAGAAACCTCGAGACTGTTTCCCACAGTGGTCGCACCATTTTACATTCCTACCAACAACGTAGGAAAGTTTTAATGTCTCTAAGTCTTTGCCAATACTTAATGTTTTCTGTGTGTGTGTGTGTGTGTGTGTGCGTGTGTGCGTTTTAAGATATCACCTATTGGCATGAAGTGGTATCTCATATGGTTTCTTTTTATTATAGTAAAATACACATAACATGAAATTTAACCATTTAGAGGTGCCTAGATGGCTCAGTCGGTTAAGTGTCTGACTCTTGATTTCAGCTCAGGTCATGATCTCACGGTTTGTGGGATTGAGCCCCACGTCAGGTTCTGTACTAACAGCACAGAGCCTGCTTGGGATTCTTTCTCTCCCTCTCTCTCTGCCCCTGCCCTGCTCATGCTCCCCCTCTCAAAATAAACATTAAAAAAATTTAACCATTGGGCGCCTGGGTGGCTTGGTCAGTTAAGCGTCCGACTTCGGCTCAGGTCACGATCTCGCGGTCGGTGGGTTCGAGCCCCGCGTCGGGCTCTGTGCTGACAGCTCAGAGCCTGGAGCCTGTTTCAGATTCTGTGTCTCCCTCTCTCTGTGACCCTCCCCTGTTCATGCTCTGTCTCTCTCTGTCTCAAAAATAAATAAACGTTAAAAAAAAAAAATTAAAAAAAAAAATTTAACCATTTATAAGTGTAGAATTCAGTAATGTTAAATACATTCACCATCACTGCTATCCATCTCCATAGCTTTTCACCTTGCAAAACCTGAAACTACATCCATTAAACAATAATTCCCCATTCTTCGCTCCCCCCATCCCCTGACAACCACCATTCTACTCAGTCTCTGTGATTTTTGATTACCTTGAGTATCTCATACAAGTGGAATGATACAATTTTGTCTTTTTGTCACTGGCTTATTTCACTTAGCATAATATAATGTCCTCAAGGTCCATACATGTTGTAGCACAAAACAGAATTTCCTTCTTTTTTAAGGCTGGATAACATTCCATTATGTTTATATACCACATGTTGTTTATCCATTCATCTGTTGATGGATACTTAGGTTGCTTTTGTATTTTACCTATTGTGAATAATGTTGCTATGAACATAGGTGTATGGGTATTTGTGAGATCCTGCTCTCAATTCTTTGGGGTATTTGCCCAGAAATGAAATTGCCAGGTCATGTGACAGTTCTGTTTTCAGTTTGTTGAAGAATTAACCATTCTGTTTTCTGTAGCCACTGTAGTACCAGTTTACATTCCCATCAACAGTACACAGGATTCCAGTTTTGCCACATCCTTGCCAAAACCTGTGGTATCTCATTGTAGTTTTTATTTGCATTTCCCTGGTATCTAATGATGTTGAGCATCTTTGCTTGTGGTTAAAAGGCCATTGGTAGTGGCACATGGGTGGCGTAGTCATTTAAGTATCTGACTTCAGCTCAGGTCATGATCTCATGGTTCCTGAGTTTGAGCCCCACATTGGGCTCTGAGCTCTGTCCTGGCGATGCAGAGCCTGCTTGGGTTTCTTGCTCTCTCTTCACTCTCTGCCCCTCCCCCATTCGTTCTTTCTCCCTCTCTCTCAAAATAATAAGTAAACTTTACATAAAAAGGCCATAGGTTTTTCAAAAATTGCACCATTTGTATATGTGGAGAAATGTTTATTCATATCCTTTGCCTGTTTTTTGAATCAGGTTTTGTTGTTGTTGATCAGTTTTAGAAGTTCTCTATATATTCTTGATATCAATCCTTTCTAAAATGCATGACTTTTGAATATTTTCTCCCATTCTGTGGGTTGCCTTTTTTACTCTGTTGACATTGTCTTTTGATGCACAAGTTTTAATTTTCCTTGAAGTTCAATTTGTTTATCTTTTCTTTTGTTGCTGTGCCTTTGGTGTCCTATCTGAGAAATGACTGCCAAATTTAATGTCATGAAGCTTTTGCCATGTGTTTTCTTCTAAGAGTTTTTGGTCTTAGATTTATCTCTGAGTGAATTTTGTATATGGTGTTAGGTAAGGGTTCAACATCATTATTTTTGCACAGATGTCCACCTTTCTCAGCACCATTTGTTGAAGATTATCCTTTCCCCCATTTAATGATCTTGGGACTCTTGTTGAGTATCATTTGACCATATATGCAGAGATTTATTTCTGGGTTCTTTATTCTGCTCTGCTTGTCTGTCTGTAGGTCTTTATAAAGCCAGCACCAGACTATTTTGATTACTGTAGCTTTTTAGTAAGTTTTAAAATCAGGAAGTGTATTTTGTCTGGCTTTGTTCTTTTTCAAGATACTTTGGTTATTAGAGTTGTTTTGAGATGCTATATGAATTTTAGAATGGGGTTTTTACTTTTGCAAAAAAACATCATTGGGATTTTGAATCAGAATACATTAACCTTCATAGATTACTTTGAATACTATCATCTTATTATTGTCTTCCAGTTCATAAAAGAGCATGGTACATTTCCATTTATTTATGCCTTTATTATAATGATGTTTTAGAGTTGTATAAGTCTTTTACCTCATTAGTTAATTCATATGTATTATTTTATTCATTTTGATACTATTGAAATTGGATTTTTTTTTCAGTAATTTCCTTTTCAGATTGTTCATTGTCAATATATAGAAATACAGCTGATGTTTATGTATTGGTTTTGTGTATCCCACTATTTAGCTGAATTCATTTATTAGATCTAACAGTGTGTGTGTGTGTGTGTGTGTGTGTGTGTGTAATCTGGAATTTTCTGCATAGAAGATCATACAATTTGCAAACAATCATTTTACTTATTTCTAATTTGGATACCTTTTCTTTTTCTTGCCTAATAGCTCTGGTTAGAACTTCAAGTACAAGTGACCCTTGAACAACACCAATCCACTTATATGGGGTTTTTTTGGATAAATACAGTTCAGTATATAAATGTGTTTTTCTTTTCTTATGATTTTTTAAATATTTTCCATGGGGCACCTGGGTGGCTCAATTGGTTAAGTGACTGACTCTTGATTTTGGGTCAGGTCATGATCTCATGGTTGTAGGATCAAGGCCCACATCAGGCTCTGCTCTGAGCATGGAACCTGCTTGGGATTCTCTCTCTTCCTCTCTCTATGCCCGCTTACACTCTCTCTCTCCTAAAATAAATAAACATTAAAGTAAAATATTTTGCTTACTTTATTGTAAGAGTACATTATAAAATACATGCAACATACAAAATATGTGTCGATTAACTGATTATGTTAGGGGTAAGGCTTCCAGTCAACAGTAGGCTATTAGTAAAGTTTGGAGGAGTTAAAAGGTATATGCAGATTTGCGATTGTGTGAATGTCAGTGCCCCTAATCCCTGCGTTGTTCAGTGGTCAACTGTAGTATGTTGCAAAGAAGTTGTGAAAGTGGGGGGGGGGGGGGGTTGTGAAAGTGGGCCTTGTCTTGTTCCTGATCTTACAGGAAAAGCTTCAGTCTTTCACTATTTAGTATGTTTGCTGTGGGTTTTTCATATATGACCTTTATTATATATGGTATATTAACATACACTGTTATTAAATATGTAATATATGTTATATATTAGTACATGATACTTTGTATATTCATATTTTAAAATATTTTTTATACATATTTCTCAGTTGGACTGAGATATTCCTCTAGAGGACTCCTTAGGAGAGTCTCATAAGAACAGTATTCATTCCTCAAGTCCTTGCAGGTTTAAACCTGTTTTTCGATAGCTTGAGAGTTGAGCTGGATATAAAATTCTAGGTCATACATTCTTTGCTTGAATTTATTAAAATCGTACCACCTGCATTTTATTTTGCTTCCTACTGTCAAGAACCTAATTTCATTGTTTCATAAGAAAAGTGGTCTTTTTTTTTCCTGAAGTAATTTTTTTTTCAATATCATTAAAATAATAAATTTTCTAGATGTGTCCCAGAATTGACCTTTCTGGTAACGGTGCTCTCTTTCAACATGTAGATTGATAACTATTTCTGAGAGGTTGTCTTTGAAATCTTAAATATCAGTTTATTTCACTGTTTTTCTTGGATTTTCTGTCTTCTATATTTCTTTATGACCCTTTTTCTTTCTCTTGGCTGAATACTGCTGGTATTCAATCTCTCTGGGAATTCATACTTGCTAAATTTGGTTTTTAGTATTCTGTTGAGGGTTTTTGCATCAGTGTTCATGGGTGATAATTGGTCAGTAGGTTTTCTTGTGGTGTTTCTGTCTGGCTTTGGTATCAGGGTATAATGTTGGTTTGATGGAATGAATTGGGAACGCTTCATCCTCTTCAATGTTTTAGAAAATTTTGAGAAGTATCAATATTAGTTCTTTTAAAGTTTTGTAAAATTTACCAATGAAGCCATCAGGTCCTGGGCTTTTCTTTGTTGAGAATTTTATTTTCTTATTAAAAAAAATTTATTTTTGGGGCAGAGAGAGAGGGAGACACAGAATCCGAAGCAGGCTCCAGGCTCTGAGCTGTCAGCACAGAGCCCGGCATGGGGCTCAAACTCACAGACTGCAAGATCATGACCTGAGCTGAAGTTGGACACTCAACTGACTGAGCCACCCAAGTGCCCCTTTGTTGAGAGATTTTTGATTACTGGTCCAATCTCTTTATTAGTTATAAGTCTATTCAGATTTTCTGTTTCTATGTGATTTAGTATTAGTAGATTTTATATGTATAGGAATTTGTCCTGTTTCATCTCAGTTATCCAGTTTGTTAGAGTACAGTTATTCATAGCACTTTCTTATGATCCTTTTAATTTCTACAGAATTAGTAGTAATGTTTACGTTTTCATTTCTGATGTGGTGATTTGACTTTCTTTTTTTTTTCTTAGTGTACCTAGCTAAAGATTTGTCAATTCTGTTGATGTTTTCAAAGGACTCCTTTTTGGTTCATTGATTTTATTATTTTTTTTATTCTTTATTTTGCTTCTAATTTTTATTATGTTCTTTCTTTAGTAGTTTTGGGTTTAGTTTGTTCTTTGTCTAGTTTCTTAAGTTTTACAGTTAGGTTGTTAATTTGAAATCTGGTTTTTTTGTTTGTTTTGTTTTTTAATGATGTGTTTATAGGTATTTTTTCTCGTAGCACTACTTTGCAACCTCCCATGAGTTTTGGTGTATTGTGTTTTCAGTTTCTTTCCTCTGTAAGTATTTTTAAATTTCCCTGTTATTTCTTCTTTCATCCATTGGTTGTTAAGGGCATTTTGTTTAATTTCCACAAAATTGTGAATTTTCTCATTTCACTTCTGTTATTGGTTTCTAATTTTACCCAGTTGTGGTCAGAGAATATGTATTCTGCTGTATCTATCTCTGTAGAATTAATCTGTTGCCTAAGATATGGTCTATCCTAGAATATGTCCCATGTGTACTTGAGTGGTATGTGTGTCCTTTTTCTTATTGGGTCTATTTGGTGTATTATGTGAAGTCCTCGGTTTCTTCTTTCTGATTCTACCAGTTATCTAGTGGTGTATTGAAATCCCCAACTATTATAGAACTGTTTCTCACTTAATTTCTGTCAGTTTTTGCTTCATATATTTTGATGGTCTGTCATGAAGTGTCTAAATGTTGTAATTGTTATACTTACAGCATTGCAAGTTTTGTTAATATATATTGTCCTTTTTGTCTTGAAACCTTTTTTGATTTAAAGTTTGTTGTGTCTGACATTAGTATAGTCACCCATTCTCTGTATAGTAACAGTTCATTACTGTTTGCGTGGAATATCTTTTTCCATCCTTTTAAGTTTCAGTATATTTGTGTCTTTAGATCTAAAGTGAGTGTCTGGGAGGCAGAATATAGTTGTACCATGTGTTGTTATCTATTCCACCAGTCTTTGTCTTGATTGGAGAGTGTAATTTAATCTAAAGTAATTATTGATAAGAAGGACCTTATTTCTGTCATTTTGCTACTTATTTTCATATGCCTAGTAGTTTTTCTGTCTCTCATTTCCTTTATTATTGTCTTTTGTCTTTAGTTTTTTTGTAGTGAAATGTTTAAATGCATTTCTCATTTCCTTTTGTGTATATGTTCTTGCTGTTTTCTTTGTGGTTATCGTGGGGGTTACATTTAGCAATCTAATACTATACTACTCTTATTTCAGTTTATACTAGCTCATCTTTAATAATATATAAAAATCTTCTCACAACTCTGTTCCTACCCCCTTTTGATTGGCAATGTCACAAAATTAGATTTTTATACATTGTGTGTGCAAAAACATAAACTAATAATTCTTTGTATTAGTTTCTTAAAGTATGTAGAAGACTAAATTTGGAGTTACAAATCAAAGTTAAAATAATACTAGCTCTTGGGGTGCCTAAGTGGCCCAGTCAGTTAAGTGTCCAACTCTTGATTTTGGCTTGGGTCATGATCTCATGGTTCATGAGTTTGAGCCCTGTGTCAGTCTCTGAGCCCTGCTTCAGACATTCTCTCTCCCTCTCTGTCTGCCCCTTCCCTGTTTGCTCTTTCTCAAAATAAATAAGCATTAAAAAAAAAATACTTGTATACACTAATAATTTTTGTTAGGCCATTTAGGGTCCTTTGTATTTCCATATGAATTTTATTTCTGAGTTCTCCATTACGACATTCTTTTTTTAAGCGGCTTAATTTTTTTTTTTAATTAATTCAACAGATGCTTTTATAGAACACAGTGTGGAACTGGTGCTTTTATATATGTTGATTATTTAGAGTTAAATGAAGTTGGTGACCTGGTAGGGGAAATTGTGAGTTATCATATTGCTTTTTTTTTTTTTTTTAATTTTACTTTTTTATTTTTTTAAATTTACATCCAAATTAGTTAGCATATAGTGCAACAGTGATTTCAGGAGTAGATTCCTTAGTGCCTCTTACCCATTTAGCCCATCCCCCCTCCCAAAACCCCTCCAGTAACCCTCAGTTTGTTCTCCACATTTATGAGTCTCTTCTGTTTTGTCCCTCTCTGTTTTTATATTATTTTTGTTTCCCTTCCTTTATGTTCATCTGTTTTGTCTCTTCAAGTCCTCATGTGAGTGAAGTCATATGATTTTTGTCTTTCTCTGACTAATTTCACTTAGCATAATACCTTCCAGTTCCATCCACATAGATGCAAATGGCAAGATTTCATTCTTTTTGATTGCCGAGTAATACTCCATTGTGTACGTATGTATATATATATGTATATATACCACATCTTCTTTGTGCATTCATCCATCGATGGACATTGGGCTCTTTCCATACTTTGGCTATTGTTGATAGTGCTGCTATAAACATTGGGGTGCGGGTGCCCCTCTGAAACAGCACACCTGTATCCCTTGGGTAAATACCTAGTAGTGCAACTGCTGGGTCGTAGGATAGTTCTACTTTTAATTTTTTGAGGAACCTCCATACTGTTTTCCAGAGTGGCTGCACCAGTTTGCATTCCCAACAGCAATGCAAAAGAGATCCTCTTTCTCTGCATCCTTGCCAACATCTGTTGTTGCCTGAGTTGTTAATGTTAGCCATTCTGACAGGTGTGAGGGGGTATCTCATTGTGATTTTGAACTGTATTTCCCTGATGATGAGTGATGTTGAGCATTTTGAGTTATCATATTGCTTTTAAGAATGATGGAGTGACAAAATGATGAAAAGCATCCTAAGGACTAAAAGATTATGTAGTGAGTTTTTTTGTTCTATTTTTTAAACTAACATACTTAAAATAAATTGGGTTTAAAGTGGAAACAGCTTCAGTATTTGAAATGAGTTGGTTTGGAGTTCTGGCATAGAAAGCTGTTTTCTGACTTGTGGCAAGGTATTTGACACTTTAATCTCATTCACTTTCCTTATAAATGAAATAAAAATGTTTTGGCTACAGAGTTGCAATAGATAATTACGTTTATTTAATATCTGATCATTACCAATTGAAAATAAAGTACTAACAGCTCTGACTACTCTGAAAACTTGTTTGTAGCCAAATGACATTATGAAGATAAAAACATTTTATATGTAATCGCTAAAATGTAAATGTAAGTTGTCTACTGATTCCTCATCTGGTGTGTTTACTTTTAAACCAACTGCTGAACCTTTTTTTTACAAGTTACATCTTTAAAATTGTTAAGATACAGTACTCTGTTTTCAAAGCACTGATGACAGACATTTAAGAAAAAAAATTTTTTAATGTTTATTTTTGAGAGAGAGAGAGAGAGCATGAGTGCAAGTGGGGGAAGGACAGAGAGAGAGGGAGACACAGAATCTGAAGCAGACTCCAGGCTCCAAGCTGTCAGCACAGAGACCGATGCGGGGCTCGAACTCACAAACCTCGAGATCATGACCTGAGCAGAAGTCTGACACTTAACCAACTGAGCCACCCAGGCACCCCCACAGACAATTTTTAATATGCTTTTAGATTCGTGTTCTATAGATTCTAACCTTTTTTTTCTCTCTCTCTTGAGAAAGAGAGAACACACACACACACACACACACACACACACACACGTGAGCAGAGGAGAGGCAGAGAGAGAGAGAGGAGAGCAAATCCCAAACAGGCTCTGCACTGTCAGTGCAAAGCCCTAGCCAATGCAGGGCTCCAACTCAGGAACCAGACTGTAAGATCATGACCTTAGCCCTTATCAAGAGTCAGGCCCTTAACCAACTGAGCCCCTCAGGCACCCTTAACCTTGTTTGTTTGTTTAGTTTATTTTTTTAAATCAAGATCAAGTTGTGAAGAATACCGTCTTTGAAGCCAAACCACCATGGTCTGGATATTTCTTCTCTGAATATTAGCTATTGTCACTGAGAGTTGGGTTTTTTTGTTTGTTTTTTCTTTTTCTTTTTCTATGTTCATTGAAAGTTGAAACTAACCGCATGTCTGTTACATCAGCTATAAAATAGAAGTAATAATCGTTCTTACATTACATAGTTTAAGTAAGTTAATGCATGTAAATGTATAGAACATTATAGGAACACAGAAATTGATGAGTACATGCTTATTTTTACTTCTGTTGTTACTATTCACCAACAACAAGGCTGATACAGATAAAATAGTACAAGGAACAGTGCATACATATATTTCATTGCATCCTATAGAATTTTTTTTAAAGGTTTTTCCCCTGTGCCTTTGTAATCATTCCTCTCCTTAACCCAAATTCCTTGAAACCACAGGTCTGATTTCTGTCTACATATCTTTGGGAGTTTGGTTTCCATAAGGTGTGTTGTAGAAACAGTACAGTAAAGGGTGGCCCTTTATGTCTTGCTTAGCTTGACTTAGCATAAGTCATCCATTGTTGCATGATTTTGTAGTTTGCTGTTTTTTATTGCTGAGTAGTATGTATGGCTGTACGATATGAATGTACCGTAGCTTATTTTGTTTTCCAATTTTGGGTGATAATAAAGTGGCTATAAATAGTTGCATACAGTGTTGCACATGGGCATGTATTTGTATTCCTCTTGAATAAGTGCCTAGGTGTGGGGTTGCTGGTTTATAAGTACAAGTTTAATTGTATAAACAGCTCCCAAAAAGTTTTCCGGAGTGGCTTTGTTATTTTTCATTCCCTCCATCACAATATGAGGCATTGCTTTTACTTTTTTACCAGCACATGGTATGTTCAGATTTTTAAATTTTAGCCATTCTAGTAAGTATGTTGTGGTGTCTCGTGGTTTTAATTTGCTTTACTCCAATGACTAATAATTGAGCATCTTTTCATGTGCTTATTTCCCATTCTGATTCTTCTTTGGTGAAATGTCTCTTCAAACCTTTTGCCTATGTTTTGGTTGGGTTGTTTTCTTATTGAGTTGTAAGAGCTCTTTATATATTTTGGAAATACATTCTCTATCAGATATATGTTTTGCAAACATTTGCTCTCAGTCAGTAGCTTGTCTTTTTTATATTTTTAACAATGTCTTTCTGAGAGCATAAATTAAATTTTTTTACCTTGCCTGATTGTACTGGTTAGAACCAGTATAGTAGAAGCAGCGTGTTCAATAGAAGCAGTGAGACTGCACATCCTTTCTTTCCTGATTTTAAGAGGAAAGCATTCAGGCTTTCACCATTAAGTATAATGTTAGTTGTTTTTTTACAGATGTCCTTGATCATAGCTTGAGGAAGTTTTTATATATTTTCAGTTTGAGAATTTTTACCATAAATGGGTATTAGATTTTGTCAGTAGCTTTTTTGTGTCTATTGAGGATTTGTATGATTTTGTACTTAATTACATTAATTCAGGGTTTCTCTCCTTCAACACTATTGACATTTGGGGCCAGGCAGTTATTTCTTGTCTTGTGTGTTGTAGAATGTTTAGCAGCATCCCTTCCCTCTACACGCTAGATGCCAGGAGTATTCAGTCCCTATTCCCCAGTTGGGAACCACTGCATTAATTTTTTTTTCCAATGTTAAAACAACTTTGAATTCATGGAAGAAATTGGACTTGTTTATGGCGCATAATCTTTTTTTATATTGTTTTGTGTTGATTTTATTTTGTTAAGAATTTTTTCTCTGTTTCCATGAGGGATATTAATATGTTTTCTTTTCTTGTGATATCTTTGTCTGGCTTTGATATCAAGGTTATTCTGAGCTTCTAAAATAAGTTAGGGGAGTGTTTCCCTGTCTATTCTCTGAAAGAATTTTTATAGGATTGGTATTGTGCCTTCCTTAACTGTTGATACTTTTCACCAGTGAAGCCATCTGAACCTGGGAAGATTGTTTAATTACTAATTCAATTTTTATTGACACAGTTCTGTTCTGATTTTGTTTCTTTAAAAGATCTCTTTTTTTGAAAATTTTCATATCACATAAATGGTCTGATTTCCTGGCACAAATACTACATCATATTCTTTTATAATTCTTGAATTTCTGTACAGTCTGCAGTGGTATTACCTCTCTTATTCTTAGTAATGGTCATTTGTATCTTCTCTCTTTTCTTATCAGTCTAGTTAAATTTTATCCAACTTTTGGTTTCATTTATTTTTCTCTGTATTTGTTTTCTATTTCACTGAATTCTTGACTTTTATTATTCTACTTTGTATTTGGTTTGCTCCTTTCTAGCTAGTTGAGGTTAATGCTTAAGTTATTCTAGCTGTTTCTATTTTTCTAATATGAAATTTAAATTATACTTTAATCATTGCTTTAACTATACTCTGTATATTTCAATATGTTGTATTCTTATTGTCATGTAGTTAAAATTTTTTTCTAATTCTCAATTTCTCCTTTGACCTTTAGACTCTTTAGAGGCATGTTGTTTAATTTCCTAATATTGGGGAATTTTCCAGGCATTTTTTCTCTTGATTTATATTTCCATTGTTGAAGAATTCTAATTCAGGAGTTTTAATATTAACATGTGAAAGACTGACTTAAAAAACCACCCATTCATATCTACCATCTGTTGGCCTTCCTCCTCCTCACTGATGGGTAGTACCTCAAGGTAGGAAACTAGGAGTTCTCAACTTCTTTTTCTGCACTACTCTAATTCTAGTTCACCAAAAATGTTGATTTGGCCCTTGAACATAGCCTCTCCTTTATGTCTACATTCCTACCACTGTAAATTTGGATCTCAATACTCAGTCATATATTAGCCTCCTGACTTGCATTTCTGTTACCAATGACATTCAGGATCTATAAGTACCTTTTGCCACTCAGTGTCTGTACTCATCACATGGTCTCTGTCATACTGGGCTTTGGCTGTAGTTCTTGCTTTTGCGTCTTCTCTCCAGTTGGGGCATGACTGACTTACAGTTTTACAGTGTGTCCAACATAGCAGACTTTTCTGTATATTATTAATACAGTGGAATATGTTTGATTCATAGTATGTATCATTTTCTCATTCTCTTTCAACCTATACAGTTGGTTTTAGAGTTTGAGGAAATTTCAGGGTATGGACTATATTTAGTAGTTGTAAATATATTTTGGTTTTTTGGTAGTAGATTATACAGGACTGGGCCCCATCAATCCCAGTAGATTAAATAAGGGGAATTTTATATAGAGAATTATTAACTGCTATAGAAGAGTAACTAATATAGAAGGAAACTGTATATGATTTGCTAGGGCTGAGGGAAAGTACCCAAGGAAGGACAAACTTGGAAAGGATTCAGATTTCATTCGAAGAGGGTCTGGTTCAGCCTACCAGCCCCAGAGAAGTTTCATGGTTAGGCCAAGCTAGAGCTGGCTTGGAGCTGCCTGACAAGCAATTGACCACCCTCTGGAGTATAGGAATTCAGGAATGGGGAGCTAGTGACTTGTAGTATGGTGTGCAGTGGCAGGAAGCTTCTAGAATGTGTATGAGGCTTTTGGTTACCATATCAAGAGGACTGCAGGAAAGTTATTTCTAGACTAATGTTGCAAAGTCACAGAAGGACTGTGCTCTGGGCCCATGGCTGGGGTCAGCACCACCAGATGTTCTCACAGCCACCCCACCAACTCCAGCCTGCACCTGAAATCATTGGAGAGCCTCTTGTGCAACGTTCCCTCAGCACCCTCTGCTGAGAAAACTTAACATCATACTCACTTCACAGGAGAAATAGTTAGAAGATACTCTGTTGTTAGAACATATATTGAAGGGTGCATTTGGAGCTAAGAGGCAATAAAATGATAACTGACACACAAATGTAAAAGACTGAATGGTCGTTTGCAGGTTTAACCTCAACATTCGTCATCTCTACCTCCAGTTTACTGGATGACCTGTCCTTTTAATTTTCAGTCTCTATGTAGAATCTTTTTTTTTTTTTTCCTTGTTTATTGATCTACCTACCATAGTTTTCTGTGCTCCATTCCTTGGGATTCCTTTTTGTTTCTGGCTCATCTCCTCCTCTAACAACACTGTTTCTTCTAGTCTCCCCACTTAGAAGTAGGCTTTCTGAATATTCTTTTCTTTCCCATTTCCCTGGTAGCTGCTTTCCTTTCTAAAAATCATCTTTGGTCTCTCTAATTTGTCTTTTGGTCTCTATGTGATTTTCTCATTAGCACTTGGTTCCAACTCACTTCTCCAATCTCTCTGGAGATCGGATATTATAGGAATCATTTCTAATCTGCCCTGGGAATTTTTTTATTTTTAAAATTGTCAAAATTTTAATATGCTGCCTTCCTTATTCACATTTTGGCATAGGTCAAGCTGGTTTTGGCAGTGGTGGGGGGGGTGTTTTGTCACACACATACACTATGATGTTGAATTCAAAGCAGTCTTTCTCTATGTAACAGAAGTTAGTCTGATAATATCTTTAAGTGCTGTAAACCAGGAACATTTCCTTCTTCTTTCCCTCCTTTCATTGTGTGTGTGTGTGTGTGCTTTACAATTCCCCCAAAGATTACATGTCACCTATAGTTTGTTTTAATATATTAGTAGAGGCTCGTTTTAAAAGTAAATTCCTTGAAATTAGGTATGTAGAATATAGTATTAACTATTTGAACTTCCTATCAGAACATGGAGATAACTCTTTTAATCAGAATTGCTTGTAATGGGACTTAGGCTTATCATGTCTTTAGAATATTCGATTTGTTTTTTAAAGATGACTCTTTACCCTTGGCATAAATAACTATTTAGAACTTGTGTTTTTGAAACTTAAAATTCAGTTTTCTGGGGCACCTGGGCGTGCAATCAGTTAAATGTCCAACTCTTAATCTCAGCTCAAGTCATATCTCACAGTTCATGAGTTCGAGCCATGTATTGGGCTCTGCACTGATGGCACAGAGCCTGCTTGGGATTCTGTCTTTCCTTTTTTCTGTCCCACCCCCACTTGTGTATGTGTTGCATGTGCTCTCTCTCTCTCTCAAAATAAACTCAAAAAAATTTTTTTAATTTAGTTTTCTGAACCAAACTGTTATTTTCAGACGAACATACAAATTTATCTGGGAATTATTTCTTTGGTTAGTTTTTTGTTGTTTTTTGTTTTTGTTTTGTTTTAGACAGTAGAGATGTTATTTTTTTGAAACTTTCGTTGATTGCAGGTTGTCTTTCTGGTTCAGAGTGATTGAGAATTTTACTGACATATCCTAGAAATTTCTTTAGGAATATCAATATCTTGAAGATATAGATAATTATTTATTGATTATTGGGTTTTTTTAATGTTTATTTATTTTGAGAGAGAGTGTGTATGTGAGAGGGGGAAGGACAGAGAGAGGGAGAAGATCCAAGAAGGCTCCACATTCATGGTGGAGCCCTACATGGGGCTTGATCTCACAACAGTGAGATCATGACCTGAAATGAAATCAAGAGTCGGATGCTTAACCAGCTGAGCCACCCAGACACCCCAATTTTTATTAATTATTGTTGATATTGGTTATGGTATCTGAAAATTTCTAGATGATAGGTTTTCAAAAATGGATGCTTATAATTAGAATTCTATACAAGATGTATATATTCCAATGAAAAATTACAGATTAAGAAGACCAACTATGTAAAAATGTAGTTCTGCTGAACAAATTAGTTAAAATCTTAATTTGTTGATGTTAATCATTTTAAAATAGAAAATAAAGCATATATAGGAAAATATAATTTTTTTTTAAGATGATTGTTTTTACTGAAAACTGCATAACAACAACAGAAAAATCAAGGCTATTTATAAAATGTCTGACTGTTGCCTGGTGTTCTAAATGCATATCTTAAGTGGATCTGAATATCTGAATAAAACCTCTGTACTTTTTTAATAACTTTGGCTTTTTGTAGTACAAGCTTACTAAATATTTAACTTTTTTTTTTTCCATCAGGAACATTGATAAACATTTGCTTGTTTTTTAGGTAAAATCTGTAAAAACTGGGTCAGTTTTTTGGACGATGTGCTGCTGCTTATCATATTTCTATATGGTAAGAATTCATTATTGAAATTATACAAGGTCTGGCAAGTCTTTCACAGTTAGACCAATTCCTCGTCTTCATCATTTTCTTCTCATCCAGACTAGTTCTCCATTTCCTTTTTTCCTGAAATCTTTGGATTTTAATTTTGTTTAATATAGTCCCCTTCATTACTGCTATACTCTTCCCTACCCCCATCTCTGGAGTGTGTATGGACTTTGCTTTAGTGGGGAGGGCTAATAAATGCCAATCCCTCAAATATAATATTTGCAGCAAGTGAAACAATTTTTCTTTTCAGATGTACAACTTTACCTAAATAATGGTGCTATCCTCTAGGTAAACTACCTACGTACTTTTTTCAACAGATTACTTAGATTGGGGTTCAGAATTACCTCTTCATTCTCCTGCCTTTTTTCCCACACCACAGACTATCATCTAGTAGTCTTGTGCTGAAAACTAGTGATAATTTTAGGTAAGGTTTTGTTTGTTTGTTTTTGAACACATAGCATGGAATTTGTGCATCCAAATTATCCATGCCCCTTTTAAAGTGGTTAAGGCCAGGCACATTCTGTGCGCTTGTACCCAAGTAATAGAAAACTCATTCTCTTTGAAGTTTACATTTAAATTTTGGAGGTAATTCAAAGTCCTTCACTTAGAACCCCTGCTCAATCAGGGTAACATTGTTTTTGGTGTAAAATAGCATGTCAGTGAAGCAATAAACATGTTCTTTATTGTATACCGAAGGCAGTTCATTACAAGTGGTTCTGAAATATTTTAGATATGGGCAGCATTGTTAGAATGTATATATTAACATCTAGTGTCTTAATGTGTCTATTGGTCAAATGGTTCTTTCAAGCTTTTGATTATTAATGTACACCCACAACTTTGTTCTTGACAAGAGCTTATTGCCTATTGAATATACTCAAAAAGGTAATACTATTGGTCAAAAATAAACATTATCTTTACCGAAACAGAGCCAGCTGGTAGAGCATGTGACTCTTGATCTCAGGGTTGTGAGTTCAAGTCCCACATTGGGCATATAGCTTACTTAAAAAAAAAAAAAAAAAAAAAAAAAAAAAATTTAAAGAACCATACAAAAAAAAATTAGACCAGAATATACTCCGTTATTCTGATAGAACAGTCTAACTTTATGATACATGCTAAGCATTAAAATGGAATCTTGATTTGTGATCCATTAGTATGAAATAATTTATACTTAAGGTAGTACCTTTTATTTTGAGTATCTTGAAGCATATCCAGATTATCCGAGATTTCCTTATAGTTCAGTTGTTGGCTGGTGCTAAACATTCATTGTTCTTATTCTCAGTGAAGCTTCTTGCAATGTAGTTATCAAAAGTGAGGGAAGTAAAAGCCTTTCTTTTCCCTTTTAAAAATTTATGATCTGTATCTTAAGAATCCTCACCTTTATGACAGACTTTTTACTACCAATTCAAAATTATAATGTTCTCAGTGTTATTAAGTTTAATCTGACCATTTCTCCAGTGAATATAGAAAAGCATGTTGGATTTATGGGATTATTATTTTAATAATACATAGAAATAGGTTATATGTAGGCTTCATAAATCAATTTTAAGCATCTGTCACACTTGCCAAAAATCCTAGTGTTTGTTTATATTTGTTCATTATATGTTTAGATTGTCATGACAAATAAAACTGAATCTATTTTTAAAAGCAGACATTTAAATTATTTAACTTTGCATTTCTTAATCCGTAGGTCTCTGCTTGGGGTGGTTATGTGTTTATCATCAACCTTATTCCACTGCATGTATTTGTGCTGTTACTGATGCAGAGATACAGCAAAAGAGTCTACATAGGTGAGTGATTTGACGTTTGAAATCTCACCTCTAAGAGATGTTTCATTGAACAGCCATACATTTTCATTGAACAGCCATTTCTGTTTGGCCGTGTTACTCATAAGAAGGTGAAAATAATTTCATATATATTTTTTTGTTTTTTTGTATCAATAAGGTGGGTCAGGCACTTTTACGTATATACATTGTTACCAACTTCTTGATGAGTTTTTGCTGTTGTAAAAATTAGTCTGCAGATACTAGATTTAATATTTGTCAGCCCAGTTTTTTCCTTAATTTGGGGGAATGGGTATTCTGTCTTGAAAATCATTCACATATGGGGCACCTGGGTGGCTCAGTTGGTTAAGCGTCCGACTTCGGCTCAAGTCATGATCTCGCAGTTTGTGAGTTCGAGCCCCACATCGGGCTCTGTGCTGGCAGCTCGGAGCCTGGAGCCTACTTCAGATTCTGTGTCTCCCCCTCTCTCTACCCCTCCCCTGCTCACGCTCTGTGTGTCTCTGTCTCTCAATAATAAATAAACGTTAGAAAAAGAAAAACTAAAAAAGGAAAAGAAAATCATTCACATATGCATATTCAAATTCAGCACAGTCACTGTAAGAGTAAACAGTTTAATAAACTTTTGAAAACCTTTTCTGTATAGTATACGACAGAGTACCTTCGTCCATTTGGGCTGCTAAAACAAAACACCACAGGCTAGATAGCATGTAAACAACTGAAATTTCTCACAGTTCTGGAGGCTGCAAAGTCCCAGATTAAGGTAACAGAATGGTCACGTTTTTGTAAGGGCTCCCTTCCTAGTTCATAGCGGTACCTTTTTGCTTTGTCCTTACATTGTAGAAGGGAGGAACTAGTTCTCTGGACCTCTTTTAAAAGGTTACTAATCCCCAAAGCCCTTACTACCACCTTACTACCTCCCGAATGCCACCTCATAATACTGATACATTGGCCATTAGGTTTTAAACTTGCGACTTTTGGGAAGGTGAACATTCAGACGAACCTGTTTTCTATGAAATCTTTATTTTTTTTCTCTAGGTTTTAAAACATATCTTTTGAATAAGATGCTTAGTGATAGAAGTCTCAAATCGTAGAGCTCATTATCCATGATAGAGACAGAACCTTTATAGGTTGAATTAATAAGAGAGAAGTTGTGGTTTGAACCCAATGTCTTAGTAAAATAATACAATTCCAGTATGATAATGTTGTTGGAAAGCAGTAACAGAAAGATAAAGCTTATTTACTTACCTAAAAAAACAACATCAAACAACAAAGGGGCGCCTGGGTGGCTCAGTCGGTTAAGCGTCCGACTTCGGCTCAGGTCATGATCTCACAGTCCATGAGTTCGAGCCCTGCGTCAGGCTCTGTGCTGACAGCTCAAGAGCCTGGAGCCTGCCTCATATTCTGTGTCTCCCTCTCTCTCTGCCCCTCCCCTGGTCATGCTCTGTCTCTCTCTGTCTCAAAAATAAATTTAAAAAAACATTAAAAAAAATTTAAAAAAACAACAAAATAAACCCATTAGTCTGGCAATTCCTCAAAAACTTAATTGGAGAGTTACCCTATGACCCAGTAATTCACTCCCAGGTATACCCCCAAGAGAATTGACAGTAACTATTCACACAGAAACATGTACACTGATGTACATTGCAATATTTATTATCCCTAATAGCCAAAAAGTGAAGACACCCCAGATGTCCACCAACTGATGGATAAATAAAGTGTGTGTATTCATATAGTAGAATATTATTTAGCCGTAAGAAGGAATGAAGTACCGATACGTTGTGAGGCTTGAAAACATTATGCTAAGTAAAATAAGCCAGACACTTAAGCCCATGTATAATTGTAGGATTCTTTTTGTATGAAATGTTCAGAATAGACTAATCCTTAGAGACAGAAAGTAAATAGGTTTAGTGGTTGCCGGAGGTTTGGGGAATGGAAGAGTGACTGCTAATGGGAATGAGGTTTCTTTGGGGATGAGGAAGTGTTCTGGAATTAGATAGTGGTAATAAATACACAACTTTGTGACTATAATAAGAAAAAGCACTCTATGGCATATTTAAAAAGGTGAATTATATAGGGTGTATACCATATCAATTTAAAAAGTTCATATATAGTCATTTCAGCATACTTTATAACAGTCACCACTGAAATAATATATTATCAAGTGCTTATTTGATACCACAGACTAAGTTGTTTACATGTATTTAACTCATTTAATTTTCATAACCACATTGTGAGAGGGTAGTGTAGGTACTGTTACTGTCCTTATTTTACAGGATGAGGAAGCAAAAAAGGACATAATTTGCTCAAGACCATGTGATTTGGGCCTGAACTTAGAAGTTTTGGCTCCATAGCCCATGATGCTACAAATTACTATTTCTATTAAAACTGTATGCCTACCATGTAAATAAATACCTTACTGTTGAAATACATTAGCCTGTGATATATCTCTACCCTGAAAACACTGTAAACCGTCTTTAGGATCCAGAAAGGAGAATGATAGATTAAACTTCAAGTCTCAACTTTTTGTTTTAGAGATATGTAAGTAGAGAAATTTTTTAAGTTAAATGTAATAGGGGAGGAACTAAAAATTTTTTTAATTTAAAAACTTCTGGGTCTTGAAAATTTAATGGTCAGGGGAATAGAGTGGGGAGCAGATTGAGGAATGGACTTGTGAAACGTCCCTGAATCAGGAAGAGGAAGAAGAGCCAAAATAGAAGGAGCTAGATACATACATTGTTAAAGAGGTCAAATGAAAGGATTTTCTACATAAAAGTTGAAAGCATGAACAGTGTCCAACTTCCCTTGAGTGTTAGTACTAAGATCTAGTAGGGTGAGAATTCAGGAAAGACCTTGTATTTGGCGAATAGGATTTCTATAGTAACTTTACAAAAAGTACGCAATTAATACTGCTTTGGTTGGCTCTTGAAAATTTTTCTTCTTTTAAAAGGGAAGAAAACTAAAGTAGTTCAGGGATATTATATATATGTGTGAAGTTAGATTAGTAAACACCTCAGATAATTTTGTAGTGTTAAGATTCTCTACCCCCACCTTCCTTGTTTTATAGCTTATTCCATTCATATGATTAAGGGTATTTTACGTGATTTGTATACTCTTTCATAGTTTACTTTTAAATGGATGGGAAATGATGGTATAGAAAAATCAGCTATTCTCTACTTTATCCTAAATGTATCAAGATTTAAGTTCAATTTAACCTAACTTAATGGTCCTGGAAAATTTGAAGGCATTATAAAGCTACATATAGAGGTTTGCCCTCTGATTTTATCACGTAACATCCTTTGTCTGTAGTTCTCTCTCCTCATGAGCAGAAACATTTAGATAAAGAAAATAATGATTGATAAATGGCAAACTCATAATCCTTTAAACCAAATATTTGATTGGGTTCTTAGTATCAAATTAAATGAAGTAAAAATGAATCATTTGAAATAATTATGAAAAATGGTTTTCCCTTTCAGTAGATTTTTTGCACGTGTCTTTAGAATCCGTTGGTAAGCCAGGGAAAACTCAAAAGTTGGTTCACATGTGGCAAGAGGGGCACATGGAAGATAATGTGGATGTATAGGGTATGTGTGGCACAGGAGTGGGGGGTTGGAGGGGCAAGGGAAAAGAAAAGCCCCTTGAAATTCATGTGGGAAGAAAGTTAAATTATTTTGTGAAGATATATTTTGTACTTGGTGTATTCACCATGTTGGGAAGTGAATTACACACAGTTATGTCACAAATAGGATTCCGATGTTTTAATAAGAAGAAAGAACACCCATATCGTAATTTGCATTTATAGAGAGAGTGGTTTACAGGTATCCCGTAACACTAATGGGTGTAAAATCATTTAACCTTTAGAAATGTTTAATCACACTTTACATAATAAAGAAATTATTGAAGATATGAAGACATGTTTAGCAGTGTTCATTATGGTGTTACTTATAATTGAAAATAGTTTAAATGTCCAATAGAGAAATTTTAATTTTTAAGTTACACTTAAATTTTAGTGTTGCCAAATCATGAAATATTATGGCATCATTAAATGTAATCTTTTTTGGTATTTGGTGAGTTAGGAAAAAGTTAATAAAAAGCAGACAGCAAGGATTACTAGTGATACTTTTTCTTCATATTTTTCTCTGCTTTCCAGATTTTCTACAATGAGCATGTACTAAATTCATAATAAATGAGACTTTTTAATTTATAGAAATGTGAATTTTATCTCATGGTTTATTACAATTAAAATTTTAAATTAGAATAACTTAAAGAGCAGGAAGAAACTAGTTTCTAGTATTGATAAGTGATTTTTAAATGTCACTGAAGAATTTGCTTATTGTGTGTGTTCTTTCGTTGAGGTCATTTGAGTAAGAAGAGAGTAACAGAATCACTTTTTATATTATATCTAAACTACATTTTTATGGTAATATTTGCTGGTGGAACCATCATATAAAGAGCAAAGTATTATAGACATATACCACATACTTTAGTTCTGTACAAATTGTTCTAGGATTGTAGAGTTTGTGAGTGAAGAAAAGACAATCCTGCTATTGAATGAATTAAAAAGAAAACCAGAGGGGTCCCTGGCTGTGTCAGTCCGTAGAACATGTGACTCTTGGGGCGCCTGGGTGGCGCAGTCGGTTAAGCGTCCGGCTTCAGCCAGGTCACGATCTCGCGGTCCGTGAGTTCGAGCCCCGCGTCAGGCTCTGGGCTGATGGCTCGGAGCCTGGAGCCTGTTTCCGATTCTGTGTCTCCCTCTCTCTCTGCCCCTCCCCCGTTCATGCTCTGTCTCTCTCTGTCCCAAAAATAAATAAAAAAAAAAAAAACAAAAACGTTGAAGAACATGTGACTCTTGATCTTGGGGTCATGAGTTCAAGCCCCATATTGGGCACAGAGCTTATTTTAAAAACTTTCTTAATTTAAAAAAATATTTTTTTAAGTAAAACCAATAAATTTTAGGCATCATGTTTATACTTGCCATACATAAACAAAACATATCTAATGCTACACAACAATAGACGTAAAAATTGCATGTAAAAATTCTACAAGCATGTAAAAAGCTTGGAAGCACTAGAATTTAGTTTGCCTAATTTTACCTTTCCTTTTTTTTTTTTTTTTTTTTTTTTTTTGAGGAGTAAATCAGTTCAGTAGAGGATTAAATGTTTAATACTTAGTTTTGTGCTAGCCATTAGGATGCATAGATGATCAAAAGATGGCCCTTTTCTAGGGCCATCAATGTAATTGGTATCCGTTAATACATTGTAACCATAGCATATGAACAAAATGGAAATGAGAAGGAGTTTGTGAAGATCAGTTTTGACTTTTAAGTTTCAGGAAGGTCTTGTTGGGCTTTCCAACTGACTGTCCTTCTGAAAGTTTTGGAGATAAATCATGATCTTGAGAGGAGAAAATAGTATAGAAATAGACTTACAGAGGGTTTGTGATGATGTAACCATAAATGAGAAGTGCCGTAACAGGGTAAAGAGTATGCACTACAGGGGCACCTGGGTGGTTCAATTGATTGAGTGTCCCACTCTTGATCTCCATTCAGGTCATGATCTCTCGGTTCATGGGATTGAGTCCCATATCAGGCTCTGTGCTGATAACGGGAGCCTGCTTGGGATTCTCTCTGCTCCTTCCCCACTTTTGCTCTCCCTCTCTCTAAAAATAAATAAATTTTAAAAAGAAAAAAAAACTCTTTAAAAAGAGCATGTACTGCAGAACCAAATTAACAGGATTCAATTTCCTGGTCTAGTCCCTTACTAGTGGTCACTTTACCACTAGTCACTTACTAGCAATTTTGGGCAGATTACTTAATTTCTTTATGCCTTAATTAATGTCCTCATGCATGAGTCAAACGGAGATAATAATAATTCCCACCTTGTAGAATTTAAGGATAATGAAAAGTGCTTATAAAAGGACTAACACAAAGTGTTATTTAAGTGTTGGCCTCTGTTGTTAATGTTAAAATTATGAAGGAATAGCCAGGTAAGAAGAAAAAGTTCTGGGGGCGCCTGCGTGGCTTAGACACTTAAGCGTCTAACTCTTGATTTAGGCTCAGGTCGTGATCTCACAGTGTGTGAGCTTGAGACCCATGTCAGGCTCTGCACTGACATCGCGGGGCCTGCTTAGGATTCGCTCTCTCTTTCTCTGCCCCTCCCCTGCTTGTGCTCTTCTCAAAATAAATAATTTTTTTTTTTAATGTTTATTTATTTTTGAGACAGAGAGAGACAGAGCATGAACGGGGGAGGGGCAGAGAGAGAGGGAGACACAGAATCTGAACCAGGCTCCGGGCTCTGAGCTGTCAAGCACAGAGCCCGACGCGGGGCTCGAACTCATGGACCGTGAGATCATGACCTGAGCCGAAGTCGGACGCTTAACCAACTGAGCCACCCAGGCGCCCCAATAAATAATTTTTTTAAAAAAGAAGAAAGAATGCCAGAGGCCAAGAGGTGATTGTAAAGACTGAGGATGACTAAAGATTTTTTGTTTTAAATGTAGATAAACTTTCACCACAGCTATTTTGATTATGAAAAATATAGCAGAGAAATGACACTGGTGTGTTACATAGAGCATCACAGAGCAGCTAAAACACAATAATAGAGTGGTGTGCTTATTATTATATACAGTTTAAAATTTTAAGATAATGTATATAATTGAGAAAGTCAAATATTACTACAAAGCTTAAAAGCAAAATCAGCAGTTCTTTTCTCCGCCTTTTCCTTAATTGGCTTCGTCCTTAAATTCTTATCGTGAAACAACTACTTACAGTTATTTCAGTTGTTTCTTTTGGTTTTTACCACGAATGTACTTTTTAAACCACCAATTCCAACATGTGTGGGAGGTTTGCCACACCACCAAACTGTTCCCTGACACCAGCTAAGTGTCCTAACATTCAACTCAGTTGTGGTATCGTCTACCCTTAGGTACCATCAGATGCCACAGGTTAAGGGTTCAGTCCCATAAGACTGGCCTCTGCTTTTATGCCAGTCACAAGTCCGGGTTGTCACCTGTACTTCTGACCATATGACTGTAAATCCGAGGTTCCCATGACCTCTTCCAAATCCATAGGTTTGATTAATTTGCTAGAGTACAAGATTACAGCTTTATTATAAAAGGGTGTATGTAATTCAGGAACATGCAGATGGAAGAGATGTATTGGGCCAGGTATGGGGAAAGAGCATTGAGCTTCCCTTCTCTTGCCAGGCACTCCACTTTCCCCAAATCTCCACTTTCTCAACCTGAAGCTCTTGGAACCCTGTCCTTTGGAGGTTTTATGGAGGCTTCATTACATAGTCATGGTTGATCAAACCATTGGCCGTTGGTGATTGAATTCAATCTTGAGCCCGTCTCCCATCCCTGGAGGTCAGGGGCGTGGGGCTGAAATTCCAGCCTTCCGATCATGTGGTTGGTTCCCTCTGGCAACCAGCCTTCATCTTAGGTGAGGTGCAAAAGTCACCTCAGTAATACAATAAAAGAACCTTAATCATTCTCCTCACTTAGGAAGTTCCAAGGGTTTTGGGAGCTCTCTGCCAGAACAGTGGATGAAGACCAAATGTATGTTTCTTATTATAAATCATAGTAGCACAAAATGAAATTCCTGTTTCTTAAAAAAAAAAAAAAAATTATGAAGGTGTATTTTTGAGAGAGGGAGACACAGAACGTGAGCAGGGGAGGGGCAGAGAGAGAGGGAGACATAGAATCCGAAGAGCCTCCAGGCTCTGAGCTGTCAGCACAGAGCCTGATGCAGGGCTCGAACTCACGAACCATGAGATTATGACCTGAGCCCGAAGTCAGTTGCTTAACCAACTGAGTCACCCAGGCGCCCTGAAACTCCTATTTCTTGATTTTTGTTTTCCAATTTTAGATGCTGTTAACCATCTTATTATTTCTACCCTTTTGAGATTTAGCTGCCATCCATCAAATTTCTACTTACACACAAATACACTTTTCTGTCTCTGCTCCTAAGTGCATTGTGTGTGTGTGTGTGTGTGTGTGTGTGTGTGTGTGTGCGCGCGCGTGCGCATGCGCGCGCACACATACACACATGTAAGCAGGTTCCATGAGTGTGGAACCCTACATAGAGCTCAATCTCATGACTCTGGGATTGTGCCCTGAGCCAAAATCAGGAGTCAGACGCTCAACTGACTGAGCCATCCAAGCACCCCTAAGTGCATTCTTTTGAAAAATAAAGTCTGATATCTGTTTAAATAGGGAAAACTACCAATTTTATTTTTTGAAATATCTAGAATTCTTTGTTTTGGTAGTGTCCCTTGAAAAACACCATGAAGGGATTTAATTTTATGAGCTTGAGATCAGAAACAGCTCCCATTTGTTCACATGAAGTTTAAGAGATAAAATATTTATGACATTGACTCTTTACTGTCTATACTAATACCTTAATATATCCCATTCTAAGGCCTTGGGAAGCCTCCTGGAAAGAAGAGTTAGGAGTATTGTGAAATAACAGACTATAGGGCAATAGCATATACTTAGGTGGAGGCATGGGGTAATCAGAATAGAAGTAACATATTTGGTCTTGCACATAACTTGTACTGCCTTAGAGGGCAATTTTCCCAAGAAATTAAGGTTTGCTGCATTTTACAATAAATAAAAACTCAGGAAGGAAAAAATTACAACTAAATAGAATAGAATTAGTTTTTTCTCAAATGACTTCTCTAAGTCAGCTAAGAATTCAAAAAGCAACATAAGAATTATGTTTCTTACTACAGAAATGTATTTTGTTTAATTGCCAGTAACATTTTACAAGCTAGAAATGCTAAATATCAAAGAGGTGTCTGCCATTTCTGCTAATACATAGTTATAGGTAATAAAACATCTTTAAAACCTATTAATTAGCAACTTTTTTAAATTATAAAATAACTCTTAGAAGGGCTTCAGAATGTAAATAAACTAAAATCATTTTGATAGTTTAGATCTCAGATATTGAAAGTAATAAAGGGTTATACAGTTTTGTATTTGTGGCAGATAAATTCTTACCACAATAAAAGATTACGTTTATAGCCTATAGATGAATTAGATTTTTATAAGGATTGAATATGTCCATATACCATTAAGACATGGTTTTCCCATGCTGCATAGAATGTTTACAATTTGTTACTGATGTCTTATTTTGACTTAATTGATTTGCCTTTCTTTTTTGTATCTTCAAGGGAACATGAGCCAAGAGCAGACAAACAGGGACTATCAAAATTGCCCCCCCCCCATTTTTGTACCAAGTTTTCATTAAAAATTTCACTAGAATTTGCAATATTAGTTCCATAAAGTGAGTTTTCCAGATGTCTATCTTACAATAGGTAATTGAAACTAATTATTGGAGGAAGTGGATAGGGAAATTTTCTTTAAACTGGTTTATAATAAAACTTTCTCAGTGGTTACTTTAGGGGAAAATTTACTTCAGGGGCACACTCGAAGATGCTGTTGCTTCTGCTGCCATCAGTATTGTTAATATAACTCATTATTTAGTTTGCACAGGATTAGTCTTCTATCTTCTTACTTTAAGACCCAGGATATTTAGAACCAGTCTTACCTATGATGTAGCAGTAATCATTAGCTTAATCAGAAAAACTTTTTCAGTGAATAGAAACAAGGAATATTCATGTTCTCCAAACTAAAGAGAAGCAATAAATCATTTGGTATTCTTATCTAGAAGAACAGATCTGAGATTTCCTTTAAGGGTCTGTTTTACTGAGAATTTTATATTCCGAAGTCCAAAGGTTTGCTTTTGTGTAGTATCAATTAACAGAGTCTTAGTGGTATTAGTTAAATGAATTTAGAAGCCACTTAACCACAATAGTTGACATTAAGAAAAAGATAGCTTAAGAAGATTTTAAAAAAGTGTTTTTAGGTTTTTAGTGATGACATGACTTGTGATTCTGCATGGTTTAAAATATTTACTTTGTTTTGTTTATGAGTGAATTGAGGTTGCTGATATTTGTCTATTACTGTTTCTTGGCATATTAAGTTTAGTAACTAAACTTAGCTCTAAAGGTGTTAATTAGGATCATTAATACTTTTATGTTATGTAAAAATTATACATATTTCTTGAGTTCTTCATATAGTCTTTAAACACACACAACTTAGTTTATATTTTAATACACTTCTGTAACTCATCAACCATTGCCAGAAAATAAGTGCATAATTCTTTCACATGATACAGATAAAACCAAAACCCGGATGTTTATTTACTTTCTGCTGTATTCTTGATTTCATCTTACGTATCAGTATGAAATATATATGCTGTTTTTAAAAGTTAGGATTAAGTGTCTCTCAAGTGTTTTGAACAAGTCATTGCTGCTTTTTACAAATCGAACTTGTAAAACATCTGTTTCAAAGATTCATTCTCTCCAAAATGAATGATGAGCAGCATTTTTGGAAAAGAAAAATTATTTTTTTTACTGTATTTGTTAAAAATTATATTTCTCTGCTGGTAAAGAAGAATTAATGTTTTTTATGTTTTGTTTCATTTTTAAGCTTTAATTCGTGTTTCTTACCATTCTTCATCCTGCTTATTTACCCAGGATTCACAGTAATCAAGTAGTAAAGTATCTTTATAAATCAAAAGCTTCAACAGTCTTACGGTTCTTTAATCATATTTGTTAATAATGAAACAAGATTGGTTGGATTATAAAATACTTCCCCACTGTGTTTCTTTTGGTTAATATTGCTTTGGTTTAGAGAGAATTGGGAAAGCAAAGGAATATTTTGTTAGCCCTTCCCATTAAATACCAACCAGGAGATGAAGCAGCTCAGAAATGCTAAGGTGGTATGGGGCGCCTGGG
Source organism: Panthera uncia (assembly GCF_023721935.1). NCBI lineage: Eukaryota > Metazoa > Chordata > Mammalia > Carnivora > Felidae > Panthera > Panthera uncia. Next base: position 144,371,849 of record NC_064810.1, read on the forward strand.
TGGCTCAGTTGGTTAGGCGTCCCGACTTTGGCTCAGGTCATGATCTCACGGTTCCTGAGTTCAGGCCCTGAGTCAGGCTCTGTGCCGACAGCTCAGATACTGGAGCCTGTTTGAGATTCTGTGTCTCTCTCTCTCTGCCCCCACCCCCACTCCCACGCATGCTGTCTCTCTCTCTGTCTCTCTCTCTCTCTCTCTCTCTCTCTCGCTCTCTCTTAAAGATGAATGAACATTAAAAAAATGCTAAGGTGATTTAATAGTGGATCAAAGTTAATGGAAATACAATATTCACAAAATATTTTCCAACTTTAAATAAAAGGAAGTACAGTAGTATTTTATAAGTGTAAAGAGTACCATCAACATAAGTCTTTGCTTTGTCAGGGAGGAGGTCCTTAAAGGTTAGTTGGGGAACAACAGGAACTTCTTGAAAACTTAAAATTTTAATGGAGCTTGAATCAGAAGTTTCAGTGCCTTCTAATTAATTGTATATAACAACTTATTCGTGCATGTTAAGTCAAGGATGGTAGTTTTCTGTATGAATCTGGCCCTACCCCATACCCTTGGATAAAAAAATAAATATTTTAACAGTGAAAGATATTTAAGCTCTGTTTAGAAGATTACTATTTGAGTCAAGTCAAAGGGATTTTCTTTGGTGGCAAATAAACAATAATAGAGAATGGCCATTTTTTCTGGAATTCTTCGAGCACATTGGGAGTATCATATGCAGTAGTGAATGCCAGTAACTGTGCTTCCACAGGATGGCAGTGTGGTCACATTTTCATGATGTAATAAATGATTTACAACACTACTGGTATCGTGCATTTTCTTAGAGTTCATTACTCTGATGGAAAGCTTTGTTCTTCTGGTTAAAAGGGTAAGAAAAGTAGGCTAACATGGATGGATTGAAAGTTGTGATAGTCGTAGGTAGTAATTTGGTCAAGTTTCCTAGAGAGTTCATAGGAACAATTAGTGGGCGAATGGTTGCTATCTATGGGTTTGTGTTGTTGAGGTCTTCTTAGAACATTAGAGAATGGTACAGATGTTGTCCACTGTCTCTTCAGTGCTCATGTCAAGAAGAGATCTCTCACTCCTTGAAGTTTTTATAGAGCTAGGGTTTTGTTTTGTTTTTTAACCTTTGTGACATGTATTTGTTTCATTGTATTATGGTTATTTGTGTACATCTCTGCTTTTCCCAAATAGATGTCTAACGCTTAGAGGATAGGATTGATCTTAATAGGGTTTTTGTATCCTTAGAATGCCTGGACCATAATTACATAAAGTTAATATTTGAATGAATTAATTAGGTAATTTTTAAACACACTGTTAGATGCTGTTGTACAAAGCGTGGAGTTCACTTTGTAGTGAAGATGGTGTTTACTTTTAAGAATTGAGCGTTATTTCACTATTTCTTTCTACTCAAGTATGTCTAATTCTTATTTTCTGTATTTTAAACATGGGTTTTGTAAATGGGATTTAAACTGAGGTACAGAGATGTGTATCTAATTTTACAGATTCAAGGAGGAGGACAGTATTAAGTAAGATGAGTTTGTGATATTTTATATTAGCTGGCAAGCAGTCCTGACTTTAATTTAATGGAAGTACTGTCTATGTAGTAAAAAGTGCTATGAGAAGGAACATCTGTTCCCCTATGTAAACATTTCAAGATCAGTGATCCAAAAAATAGGAAATATAGGGAAACATGAATCCAGTTCTATTAAAAGAAAATGGTGATCTTTGGATTATTGCGTATATCACACTTATCAGCTTTGTATCACTGGTGCAAATCTAATATGTATAGGAGTATTCAAAGGTAAAATATTGTTGAACTTATTTCTATTAATTCAGTTTAATTTGACCTTAACCTCTGTTTACAAAATAATACAAATTAACATCCCACCTGGTGTTTTATGTTATCTGAGATTGAGGTTCTTTTTCTTGAATTCCTCTCCATCACTCATTACTAGTGCATCTGCTTCTGTATAGAGTCTTTTTCTTTACTAATGGTAGTGCCTCTATGAAGTTGCATAAAAACACTGAATTGAGAATATTAGAAGGTTTATTTTTCTTTTTGAATAAGTCTGGAAATGAACTTGAGCAAATCCCTGGGAGGAAACTTCAGTAGTTCCCAAGCAAGTGATTGCTAAAGTTTTTATATCGCCAAGCATAGTATAGTCCCATTTGAAGAGAGAGAATATGCATATGAATGTGCTTATGTGTGCTCACCATATCTTTTAGTGATTAATTCTGGAAAAGTAATTATTAAATGACTTAGGGAAGTAAATGGGCTAGAGACTTTTACTTTTTACTTTTTGTTTGTTGTTACTTTTACATTTAGAACAAACTAGTAATCCATAGAGACAGATGAAGATTTGTATTTACCTTCTGGAATGGGGGGAATAGGGAGCAGCTACTTACTGAATATGGAGTTTTCTTTTGGGGTGATGAAACTGTTTTGGGGCTAGAGTGGTGGTAGTTGCTTAACATTGTGAATGTACTACATGCCTCTAAATTGTTCACTTTTAAATGATTATATATAAATTTCACTTCAGGTTGTTTTTTTTTTTAAAGACTTTACTTTTTTGTTCAGCATGTGCCATTTATCATACTTAATCCAAATTCTGTGACAGTGTTATAACATTCAGTGTTCATTAGTATTTATAAGAAAGAGAAAACTTAGCCTAAGAGGTGATGGTGCTGTTTGGACATAAGTAGACTTAACTATAATTAAAATACAAGGTTTTCCCATGCCTGGCCTTTCTAGATATGCCTCTCTCTGTTCAGTTACTGTCTAGGGTTTGATTTTGCAGCTCTAGGTGCCTAATAAAAGAATCTTAGGTTATTGTTCAGGGCGGGGGGGGGGGGCGGTTAATCTACAAATCTTTTTGGCCAAACCCCTCATTCTGTAGTGAGGAAACTGAATTTTTTATTAGGTAGTTCAAAATCAAGATCACTCATTCCCATTTTTTTTTCTGATTCTTCCTTTATGACTCTGTGCCAGGTGATCTACACAAGACTGATAGAAATATACTGACATAACTAGAAATCTCATCCAATAAACTGAGCCACAGTTTAAGTCCCATAATATAGAAATTCTATTTCCTTAGCTTTTATTGCATTTGTGTTCAAGTACCTCACTGAGGATAATTCCATTCCAACATTAATATGTCTGGAAGGTATATTATTAGGTGAATTACTTCTGTAGTCTCATCTAGACAACCAGTTCTCCATTAGCTTGAGGATATTGGAAACTTTATTCACATACACTGGTCCTTCCTATTAAATTTACTTGAGCTTCTTATCCTTTTCCTAACACTGTAGTCATCTCTAATGCAGCTTGAGAGACAACTTAACGTTTGAACCATTAGCCCATGATTTACCTTCTACGGATGGGTTTCCTTTGAAGGCAAATAAACTCAACTAAATGTGGGGGAAGAGAAATGTATGCTGCTGAATGCTATGCTACATACAGTGTAGAATATGGATATATATACTTCTAACAGTTCCCTTCCTAAATACACCCCAGTCTTTTCCTAATCAAATACTTTATTTGCCAACAACTGTTGACTATGCTTCATAAAATGTTGTGAATAAGCTTTATAAACGGAAGTTTTCGTATTAACTTATTTCAGATGGGTTTATCTTCATTTCTAAATAATTTTCAATTACAGTGATTCTAAATTCTAACTTTCTCTGTAATGAACTTAATTTAATAATGACCTGTGAACATCTAAATGCAAAACAAGTCTGTTACACAAATTCTAACCCCTCCCCCATTTCCCTATACATTTATGTTGATATGTAAGCCAAGAATACTATAATGTACTCAGTGCCAAAAGCAAATAATTTTCCTTTATTAGACCCTAAAAAATTCATTAACTAGTCTATTTTATGGCTTAACTTCTGTATACTTAGTCCTTTTCTTTTATGACAGAAAACTTCGTGGACAGGGTTTTTGTTTTTGGTTTCTTAGATGTACTGTTAGAATGTTAGACTATAAAAAGGATGTGGAATACTTGAGAGCTTTTGAGACAATAGCAGCTATTCATGTATGATGAGGATAAGTATTCTTTATCTTTAGGTCATGCTTCAGAGTAATGCCAGTAGGAATAGTGTTTACTTATTTATGTATTACTTAGCTTCTGGGTCATGTCAGTTATTAATGATATATTGAAAACTTGATTCCATTTTAAAATGGAAAAGGAAAGCAGCACCAGTCTCCTAAACTGTTCTAAATGATATTTTGCAAAATTAAGTACTTAACATTTTTTTAAAGATTGGCAGAAAGAATTCTCATGATTTATGTGATTAACCATCAAATATCTATCGAATAGAGCAGTCATTTCAAGATTCTGTTCTTAAAATAAAGTTAAAGTTTGTTAAAAATATATGAGTTATGTTTGAAGTACTTAATGGTAGTAGTAAATTATCCTTATTTCCTATTTTGTCTTTATAGCATATAGCACTTTCTACATTGTGGGTTTAATATTATCCATGCAGATACCCTTTGTGGGATTCCAGCCAATCAGGACAAGTGAACACATGGCCGCTGCTGGTATGCAAAAATATTTATTTTCCCTTTTCTGAATACATGAATGCATGACTGACCAGTCTTCAAGGGAATGAAGTTTTTTTGGTGTTTGTTGTTTTTAATTTTCATCATACTGGTTCTGAAACATTGCCACTATAAAATGTGAATGTCTGTTCTTGAGACTATTCTGATACTATGTTCCCAAATGTGTCTATTTTCCTAACTACTGTTGTTTTGAAAAGGGAGACTATCCCTTTTTGCATAATCCATGTTATTTGCAGACGCTAAATAACATATGTTTTGTTTAAACAGATATTAAGTAGCATATCTGTACACCGAGTTTACTGTACCACTGGGTTTGCATTTTAGCACATTTAGAAAGAACATGGTATAAATGTTTATGTCCCTTACATCTCCCTAAAATATTTTATCCACTAACTGAAATTAATGGCTTTAATACAATATTCCTCCATATAAACAGACTACTTTGCCATTATTAATCTAGGTTACAATTAACAAGATAATGGGAGGTCTTTGAATAAAACTTCAACAGATTCTCAACACAAGGTCCATGACACCCATAGGAAGTCTGTGGGTAGTTATTTTATTTGCAACATTTTATAAGTATCAGAATGTTTAACTCTCTGAGGGGATGTTCCATAGCTTTTATCAGATTCTAAGTTAGAATCTTGAAACCCATCCCCTCCAAATAGGTTAAGAACCCACACCTTACTGTTACATAGCACTTTATGAATACTTTTACTTACATTTCTAATTTTTAAAATATATTTATTTATTTTTGAGAGGGAGCGAGTGGGGTAAGGGGCAGAGAGTTAGAATCCCAAGCAGGATCCGCTCTGTCAGCACAGAGCCTGTCGCTGGGCTTGAACCTATGAACCATGAGATCATGACCTGAGCCAGAATCAAGAGTTGGACGATTAGCCAGCTGAGCCACCTAGGCACCCTACTTACATTTCTAATTTGATATTAGGAAATTACCAACTAGTTTGATAGAGAAATGCATATCCAGTTTTGAGTATATATCATTTATAGCAGTTATCTTACTTTTTATGTATTTGGGTTATTATTTCCTAAAATCTGAGTCTTTGATTATACCTTACCTAACCATTCTAAAATGGTTAAAATTGTGAGAAATAACTTTCATTACTAAATTTTTTAGAAGAAAAATCAATATGCCATGTTGGATTTTTAGAGTTTTTGTGTCTTTTAGTTTTACACCTAGTGCTTTTGTATTATGTTTTGTCCATTTTGACAATGAAATACTTTTTGCTATTCCTACTTTAGTTTTATCTTAGCACTCGCCCTTATGTTTAGTAATTTAGAATCTTACATAAGTGTGTAATTGAGGTCACGTCCTGTCACTCAGCTATAAGCAGTGACTATTAGGATTCTTCTGATCCAAGTCGTTTGTATCCTTCAGTAAATCTTAGAGCTATTTTTTAATGGCAATTCTCTATTTTTTTCTCCCTAGAAAACATGTCACTAAAATATGGGACAAGAGAGGAGTTTAATGTGATAAATAGGCTCTAGTTATTGAAGTGAGATTTTTCTTACCTGGTTTGTGTATGGGGAGTCTGATCATGTAAAAAAAATATATATATATAATTTTTTTTAATTGGTTAACTGTCTTTTGACAAAGGAAATGTTGGTTAGATGAAATGACTAGTCTTTGATATGTAAAGTACAGGGTATTCTAAGAAGCTCATCAAATTAACATCTTAAAATACCTTTGGGAAAGTGCTTTGTTGATTATTTATATCACCCTTTTCTTTAATCAGGTGTCTTTGCATTGCTGCAAGCTTATGCTTTCTTGCAGTATCTGAGAGACCGATTAACAAAACAAGAGTTCCAGACCCTTTTCTTTTTGGGTGTATCACTAGCTGCAGGTGCTGTGTTCCTTAGCGTCATCTATTTGACTTATACAGGTAGGTGTCATAACCTATAGACTGCAAATCTTGTCTCTAGATTATTCGAAAAGGTAATTCTTCTACAAATTTTGTGCACTTTTCATTTATCCTAGTAATTCAAATACTGTGGTTGTATTTACAAACAATATGAAAATAATAGTCAAAGGTTCTAAAATCTGAATAGCACTATAAATTTTGTGTTTTTTTTAACTGTACCTAATTTTGGTGCTTCAGGCTCTGATAAATATGCTTCCAAACACCCTTCTCTTGATAGATGAACAGGCCCAAACTGTATAAAATTCAAAGTTTCCAGTGTTACTTACTGCAAACTTGCCCTTTCTTGTGTGTATTATACTCTTTCTGTCTCTTTCCAACTTTTAAACACTCAACCAAATCAGTTTCCATCTGTTCCTGGCATAGCTCAAAACCAAGAAGGATTAATTGACAAGAGTAAAGGCAAGAATGTTTAAAATCATCTTTGAACTTTATCTAAATTTGGCACACTGCATTAAATAATTTAGACATCTTCCCCCTTTTTAAGTTATCAAATGCTATCTTAATGTCTTAGCTTTATTTACTAGTCAACTAGAAGTTTAAAGGAGAATGGGAAAACATTATACAGTTTTATCTGTTGACTTTTTGTATATCTCTGGAAATGTGATCGCCATGGATATTTGTTTTTATGTGATTACTAACCTTATTTTGCCTGACTGCCAGCTGTATGAAATATGTTGTCACCTATAAAAGAAAACTGAAATTCTTTTAATATTAATTTAACCCATAGCAATCAATAAACATAAACAATTAAAAGGCAGATTGATTTCCTCTACATTTTTTCCTTCCAAGGTTACATTGCACCATGGAGTGGCAGGTTTTACTCATTATGGGACACTGGGTAAGTGCAGATAAGTTATTTGCCCTCATACTACTTTAAAATACCTTTTTTCCTCTGTTACATGTCAGTACTTGGGCAGCGTTTCTTAAGTGTACCTAACATATACTAGTTCAGTAAATGTTGACTCCCTCGTAATTTATCTTTGTTTGAAATTCCTGTTTAGAATACACCTTTAGTATGATACATGTAAGTCATGCATTTCTTTTCTACAGAGTCAACTCCTTATTTTAGTTTTGTTTGTCAGAACATTTAGGGTAACATTTGTGCCCTTTTAATGATTGATTTTTGTTTTTAACCATTATATTGTTTCCATCTTCTAATAATATTTAATTTTTAACTCTTAAGGTGCTGTGTTATAAGCCCATATGCCATAGATACAAAGGAAGAATTTAAGTTTCTCCTAATACCACGTTATCCTAAATTCCTTGATAGTTTTAATCTATCGAATACACTTGAGGATACTTTTTGCATTTTTGAAGAGTGCTATTATAAAATGAATTAATAAAAATTTTGGTTTTAAGTTAGACATCTAGTTCAATAAAACCTGTCTCTCAAATGTTTTCCTAAGGATAAGAGTATACGCTGCTGATGGTAATTTATCTTTGTTTCCTCTTTCCACTTTTCTGTCTTCTTTGTTATTCCCTATGTGGCCTAATAAATCTATTAATAAAAAATTTATTGACTGGGCCTGCCCTTTGATGTGATACCAAAAGGGTTCATGCCCAGGTCTAATTAAAAGTGTAAGCAAATTACTTATAAATGACTGAAGCTGACATTTAGACACATATTTCAAGAGATCGTGGATCACCAGAAAGTTTGGGGGAAATCCCTGGTTGTAGACAGTTACTCTGAATAGGTCAAATTACAAGGTCAAATTTTTGTAAGTAATTTATTTGACTATTTTGGGATCTCAGGGTATTTCAGGAGTAATTTGTCCTCTTCGTTTCCCTCACCTACATTTGCATCATTTTGTTAGGAAACATATTATGGCAATATGGTACCTTAATGGATAAGGTATTTCTGCTAGTAATAAGTCCAAAAGAATGAAACTTGCTGGTACAAACGTAGGAGATGGTAGGCAAAACTGCAGGAAATTCCTATTTGAGCAAAGATTTTTGTATTAAAAGTCAAAACCAACACTTTTATAACTGGTTTTAGAGAACTCTTCCAGTATTAGGGGTGGCATATTGGTTTTTAGTTTTACCCATGTAGACTAGATTTATTTCCAGTTAGCAGGTTACATTGGAACATACTTTTAAGCAAGAACAGGTGGGGAATAGGAACCATATTTACAGTCAAAGGAAATTTCTTCATCTAAAAGGAACTCCTTCCTATTTTAATTTTAAACAATATTAACTTTTTAAATACCAGGTATGCAAAAATACACATTCCAATTATTGCATCAGTGTCTGAACATCAACCTACGACTTGGGTGTCTTTCTTCTTTGATCTACATATTCTTGTGTGTACCTTCCCAGCAGGCCTATGGTTCTGCATTAAAAATATCAACGATGAAAGAGTATTTGGTAAGAGATTTTTAATCAATACTTTGATTTGGAACAATTGTTTCTTTTCTTTATTGAGATTATCACTTTAAAGTTTTATTTCTCTTTGCTGGGGCTATGCATATTCTAGATAAATTTCTTCTCTTATCTTGTGTAAGTGTTTAGCCAAGAAAAATTCTGTGAATTTGCATTATGTATATACTCATTAACTGTGTTAATTGAGAACTAGTATATAAATTTTTCATTCAATTGATGATGTTTTCTGAGAGAGTAATGTTATTTATAGACCATGGCTGAGAATTGGAAATTATAACTTTGTTGACAATATAGTCTTTATTTTCTATATTAGATCTGATTACATAGGAAGAAGTTTGCAGGGGCATCCATTGCTCGAATTTCAGTGTAAAAAGATGTAAAATTTCATCTTTAAGTAAATAGCCTCTTCACTGATAGATTTGTATATATTTCCAACTAAAAAAGACAGTAATACAAACTATTTTAATGACATTTGAAATATAAGTAGGCAAAATAAGCAGATACCAGAGACCTTTACAGGATTCAGTCATCGCAAGAAGTATATTGTGGCTGTTTTGCACATGTTAAAACGTGAAACTTTAAAAAGGTTTTTAACATGCACAGGGTCACACAAGCAAATAATTTGTAGTACCAGGACTTGAACCTGTACAAGTATGATACATGAACCATGAGTGACACTCAAGTTACTCTTCCAGAGTAAAGTCAGGAGAGAAAAATAGCACTTGTGCAAGTTATATAACGAAGGATGGTATTCCTTCTTGCCCTGTTTATATAGATCAGTGGACTCTGGATAAGGCCGTATTAATATCCCGTCATTAAGAAGGATTTAGCTTAAACATTTGCCCACCTCATTACTCAGCAATCCCAATCCCAGGTATATACATACCCAAGAGGAGTGAGTGCTATGGCCAACAAAGGACATGTTTAAGAATGTACATAGCAACTTTGTCCATAGTAGCCCCTAATTAGAAACATTCCAAAGATTATCAGCAGTAGAATAGATTAATAAATTCTTACTTGTTTGTACAATGTAGTATAACACGCAATTAATCAAAGAATAGCATGGGTAGAGACACCTGATGGGCAGTTCAATCAGTTGAACAACCAACTCTTGATTTCGGCTCAGGTCATGATCCCAAGGTCATGGGATCCAGTCCCCCATTGGGCTTTGCGCTGGGCGTAGAGCCTGCTTAAGATTCATTCAGTTCATTCTCTCTCTCTCTTTTCCTCTCTTTCTCTCCCTCTCCCCCCTTCCATCCCCCCACCTTCGTGCGCACTCTCTTTCTCTCAAAACAAAAACAAAAGAATAGCGTGGGTAAATAAACAATACAGAAGAGAACTTTTTTTATATAATTTCATTTTTAAGAAGTTTTTAAGAATAAAATCTGAATTGATGTTTTAGAAGTCCAAATCCAAATAGTGATTACCCTATTTGGGGTGGGGGGGAGGTGCGATAGCAGCTATGAAGTGGGAAGAGGCATGAGGGTTCCTTCTGAGGGAGATATATACAGGAGTCCTATATTTTGGTATTGGTGGTAATTACATAGATGTGTGGGTATGTAAAAATTCATTGAGCTATACATTTAAGGATATGGTATAATGAATCTATTTTTTAGTCAAAAAATTAGTTTCAAATGAGATACGAGTTCTTAAATCTCTTGACAGTAACTTTACAAGTTCCTCCTTTGGTTAATAAGTTATATTCTTCTCATCCCATTCTTTTTTTTTTTTTGTGTGTGTGTGTGTGTGTGTGTGTGTGTGTGAGAGGCCAAAAATGAGAGGGGCAAAGAGATCCCATGAGGGGGAGAGAGAGAGAGAAAGAGAGAGAAGCAGAGCTCACCTGAAGCAGGGCTTGAGATCACAACAGGATCATGACCTGGGCTGAAGTCAGATGCTTAACCAACTGAGCCACCCAGGCCCCTCATCCTATTCTTACTTTAAAGCAGGCTGTATACCAGATACTTGTACTGGCTTTTCATTGACTATTTGCTTCTGTAAACTTATTGAGCCTAATAATATAATTCACCCAATATGTTTTCATCTGTCAGCTGTGGATTTCCTAATATGTGATGCTATTGACGAATAATGAATTGTCTTCTTTCCCATAATTAAATTTAAATCATGATACATTTGCCTAAAACTGCTGATATGTAATGTTTAGTCCATTTGATTTACAATTTCTAAATATGACTATTGAAACAGTCAGTCAGTATTAATCAGTTTAAAAACAATTAGCTCTTTTATGAGATGTTTGTCTCTTTTTAACTTTGGCTTATTTTTAGCTTTGGTAGCATTAAATATTGAGTTGAGTTTCCTGTGAGCATCTTCTGAAGTGTCATAAGAGAACTTGTCTTTGCAGTTGCTCTGTATGCAATCAGTGCTGTCTATTTTGCTGGAGTGATGGTGCGGCTGATGTTGACTTTGACTCCGGTCGTCTGTATGCTATCTGCAATTGCCTTCTCAAATGTTTTTGAGCACTATTTGGGGGATGACATGAAAAGGGAAAACCCACCTGTGGAAGACAGCAGTGATGAGGATGATAAAAGAAACCCAGGAAATTTGTATGATAAGGTGGGAATCTAAGTAAGGCCTTTAAAATTTTTAAGTATTTTGTATTTTCTACCATGGTAAAAACTATACACATTAAGAAAAAGGATTTAGACGGCCTGTGACATTTCTAGTTGGTCTTGACTGTTTGCCTCAGAATTTGAATCCTGTTTGGTCTTTTAGCTTGAAGAATATATGATGCAATCACAGAAGGAATTCTCATTTCTTATTGTCAGGTTTTCTCTAAAACTCCTCCACTTTTAAGAGGAAAAACCTTGTGCTCTATTTAGTTACATAAAATTTTGCATTTCTGAAAGTATGTGCACAAGTGCTTCTCCTTCAGATCCTTATTCAGTGTAAACTTTTTAAATATTTGGTTGATTGAAAAGTAAAATGAAGGGAAGAAAGCCTCTAGTTTGTTAGCAACAAGCGGTTGGCCAATATGGTGTAATTCACTTTTAACCTCTCACATAACAGCAGGAGTATATTTGATTCAGGAATAGAAAAGACTTGTAAGAATTAGAGCACTTGCTTTGGATGACTGTTTTTGGTTTTTTTGGTTTTTTTGGTTTTTATCCCAAGTTGTTACTTATTTTCACGAGGGTGGGGGGAAAGAACCTTTCATGAAAAAATACGGAATGCTTCAGGAATATGCGTGTCATTCGCACAGGAGTTATCCTAATCTTCTCCGTGTTGTTCCAGTTTTAGTACATGTGCTGCCGAAGCAAGCACTTGGATGACATATTAAACTTTACTGTTTGAATATTAACTAGGTTTTTAAATACCAATAACCAGTGAAACTTCCTCGTGTAAATATTAACTTTAAAAGTCTTCTTTTCATTATTATAAGTCCAATTATAACTCATACAGATTTGTGTTAATAAAGCACATTCTTTTGTGGTGGTGGTTTTGTGTTTTTTTAACTAGCCTTGCAATTGAGAACGTATGAGTCTGTTCTTTCAGTTTTGGGTGGGATTTTTTGGTTGTTTTCAAAAATGTAATCTTCATAAGTCTGTTATTTTGGGGTTTTGGTAATTAGAAGATGGATTCTGATAATGCAGGCTTGTCTTATACTGAAGTCCTGTAGATCTGAATTGTAAGTGGACATTGTCATTTTCAGGGCAAGAAATTCACATTTTCTAAGAAAAGGTTGCCAGAATGAGGCCTTTTGGTTATCTCCTTTGTTTTTTGTTTTGTTTCGTTTCGTTTCGTTTCGTTTCATTTGTATTTAAGTAAAACAGAAGGGCACCTGGATTTGAAAGCTTCTTACTGGAGATATTTTGCCCTGTAATCAGCTCCAGGAATGGGTAGCCTTCTCATTCACATTTAACTTTAGAATTTACCTTGATAATTTTTAGAAAACCTTGCATCACCCACACAAGAATACCTGAGGATTGTACATTTTCGTTCTCAAAGAATTAAATTGGTTTAACATTCTCCCAACATTTTCCCTGAGTGTTTTAATGAAGCAAGGCAAATGATGAACTAGTCTAACCAGTATCTTCTATCTTCAGGCAGGTAAAGTGAGGAAACATGTAACTGAACAAGAAAAAACTGAAGAGGGATTAGGTCCTAATATAAAAAGCATTGTCACCATGTTGATGCTGATGCTATTGATGATGTTTGCAGTCCACTGTACTTGGGTCACAAGCAATGCCTACTCCAGTCCCAGTGTGGTCCTTGCCTCTTATAATCATGATGGGTAAGAAAGTAACTTGGCTACAAAAGGATTTTACACCTACTCTTTTTTTTTTTTTTTTTTTTCTGTCTCAAAAGATAGAATGATGTTTGTGAGGCTCTGCATTTGAATCTACCACGTTTTTCTTTCAAACCCCACCCCCGCCCCCCCTGCAGCCCCGTACACCCTTCCACCCCAGCTTCTGCTTCACTTGGGTACTTAGACTTACAGAGTACCAGGCCCCTACTAAACCAGAATCTGCTCTTTTTTTTTAAGATAGCCAGGTGATTTGTGTGCATATCTAGCTCTTCATGGCCATTTCCCGTCCTCTTGTTGAGGCTTTTAAAATATGAGATTGTTTAATGGTTCAGCGCCTCAAGATTTTAGATTACCCTCTTCGCATTTAAGATCTTATTTACAAGAATATTGTGATTCTTTTCAGCACGAGGAATATCTTAGATGATTTTAGAGAAGCTTATTTTTGGCTAAGGCAAAATACAGATGAACATGCCCGAGTGATGTCTTGGTGGGATTATGGCTATCAGATAGCTGGAATGGCTAATAGAACTACTTTGGTGGATAACAACACCTGGAATAACAGCCACATAGCACTGGTAAGAATTTGATAAAAGATCAAAAATTCCAAATCCTTAGCAGTCAGGCTTCACTTGTGATTAAGTGGAGAATGTGGGTAAAAGTATTCTTTCCTGAATTCTCAAAATAACTCTTCACACATTTATTGAACAAAGCGAATTCCAGGTATGCTTATATATTTTGTTTTTAAGAATGGTATTTACTTGGGGTGCCTGGCTGCCTCAGTCTATAGAGCAAGCGACTCTTGATCTCAGGGTCATGAGGTCAAGCCCCACGTTGGGCATGGAGCCTACTTAAAAATTTTTTAAAAAATGAAAACGAAATGTTATTTATCTAAGTTTCATTCAGAATTGTAGGCTGAATTATTTGCAAGGATGTAAAGCCAAAGGTACTGCATTTTATGGGCATGTAAGTTATGTCCATTCAAATAGGTGATTTGCATAAATTAAGGTAATCCCCTCTCGGTTCTCTAAAGATTTTAAATAGATAATGGATGTTAACCAAATGAGTTCTATTTGTATTAGCATTGTAGCTAATCATTGGACATCCGGTAGACTGAGAAGGATATATTTGTACCAGCTAGATCGCCGGTCCTCCCTGGCCTCGCACTTCTGAGAAACTGTATTTCTATTAAGCTTGCCTGCTTTTATATTAAAATATTAATTTCATGAAACTTAACTATTAGAACATGTATTCAGATTTTGACATTACTGCTGTAATTGGTTAAGTGAGGTGCTTATAAATCTTGGTAAATTTGTTGAATTCATAGCAGATCATTTCTTTAAAAAGAATTCCATGTAAATCAATGTACATTCCATCCAATGTACATTTTTATTTTTAAGTGTATTGTGGGACTAAATATATACATTCTCATTTTTTATTCTATAGGTAGGAAAAGCTATGTCTTCAAACGAAACAGCAGCCTACAAAATCATGAGGAGTCTGGATGTAGATTATGTTTTGGTTATTTTTGGAGGAGTTATTGGCTATTCTGGTGATGACATCAACAAGTTTCTCTGGATGGTTAGGATAGCTGAAGGGGAACATCCAAAAGACATTCGGGTAAGAAACTAGATCATTGCCTATGTGTGAAAGACAGCTTCCAGTGTCCCAAGTAATTTTCTTATCATGCTAATTGTATAATATTTGTTTTTGTCATCTTATGCCCCAAATTCGTCCCTCACTCTTACTTTACTATTTATTAAAAATGTACTATGAGCATTTTTCCAGGTTTAAAACTTTTGAAATTCACCCCTGGTACTTCTGTTCTCCCCTACAAAACAGTCCTTTCTTAAAACTCTTGCTTTTTACTCTGTCACAGCCTCTCACTTCTGCCCCTTTTTTCCACTTCCATTGCTTCCACTCTGATACTAACCCTTATGATTGTAAACCTGAAATAGGATGGTAACCTTGAAATTGCTGTCTTTGCCTTAATCTTGCTTCGTCTCCCTATCTAACATGACATTGATCATGTCACTTTCCAGCTTAAAAGCCTTCAGTAGATTAAGGGCCTTGAAATCAGAGAGACATGAGTTGCAACGAAAACCCTGCACTGTCAGCTTGGTGCTATGGACAGCTTGTTTTTGGCCAGTCAGCATTACATGCTTGAAGCGCTAGGTCTCATTCTCGGTTCTGGTGTTATAATGCTGATTAAGGTAGCCTAAGATTATCACTGATGGGGAGACCGGGAATAGTTAATTTGTGGTGCCCTTAAGAAAATTTTGTGGTAACGTGGATGAAGCTCAGCCTAGTGGTTGGTATGAAATAATCTCTGTAATGAAGCAGTGGTATAAGATCCAAACTCCTTAGCTGGGAATGTAAACCCCTTAATACTTCAGTTTCCTGTGCTGGCCTCTTATCCCTCTGCCGACTTTTTTCCATCTCTCAATCTACTCTAGCTCATGAAATTTGCCTTGTGGTTTCTTTCTTTGACTTATGTTATACCTGTACTTACATACTCTTCTCTTTCTTGAATACTTTCCCCACCACATTTGTGTCCACTTTCCAGAAGCCCTTCTCTGGTGCATCTGGGTATTTATTCATCATCAAATCACATGCAGCCTGTTCTTTTAGTAGGTTTAAGCTATATCTCCCTCTCAGTTGTGAGCTCATAGAGGATTGGCACCCATCATTGTGGTTTACATGATGAAGGGACAAAAGATGAGAGTAAGATTCACCAGTGACCCAGAATAAAAGAACCTTTCGGGAAAATGTATGTATGTGTGTCAAATGACAGGGACAAAGTAAAGTGCTCGATTTTCTGTTCAAATGTAAATGCTATGATGTTTTCCCTTCAATATGATTTTAAAACATTACTTCATTGTATTAATCTTAATTTTCCCGGTACATGATTTTCACATGTGGATTTGCTTTTTAACAGTGTTAAAATTGTGACATATGATAGCTCCAGTTTCCATGCTTTTTAAATTTAGTGTTTTTGAAATTTGAGAATAGTTAATACATTCACATTGTTCAAAAAATAAAATATAAAGAGATACACAGTAAAAACTTAACCCCTCCTCCAAGAAAAGCAAAAGTCCATGGTAATCACTTATTATTTTCTTATGATTCTTATTCAAGCAGGTAAGCAGTACCAAAATACATATCTTGGTTTTGCTTTTTTCACTTCGTAGTGTATCTTGGAGATCTTCCCATATTAGAATATGGAGAGCCTTCTCTATTCCTTTATTGCATATTTGCACAGTGTGCTTTGTTGTGTGTGCGCACCATGATTCCTTTAACCTTTTCCCTACTGGTGGACATTTAGGTTTTTTCCAGGTTATGTTAAATTTATAAATTAATCTTCTAATACCATGTTTTTTTCAGATGTAACTAAATACAGCTTTTTGAAGATATTTCAAAAGCTGCCTCTATAAGGGGAAATAAAGGGGGAAACTGGTAGCTTTGAATCTGTTATACTGAACTGACAGAAATTTAATTTCTTTCTTCTAGGAAAGTGACTATTTTACCCCACAAGGAGAATTCCGTGTAGACAAAGCAGGATCCCCCACGCTGTTGAATTGTCTTATGTATAAAATGTCGTACTACAGATTTGGAGAAATGCAGGTTGGTTATATCAGTTCTTACATAATCTTCTTCAAAGGAATAGTTTTAAAGTAGTCTTGTTTGTCTCTAGAAAACAGGATAATGAATGTTACAATTGTGCTGTGAAGAAAAATGTGCTTATCTATAGATTCCATCTCCCCACCCCTTAAATTTAGATTTCTGAAACTATGAAAAGTTAGGGAGAGAATTTTTTAGAACAAAGATTTCTTTCCAACATATTAACACTAGGCTCAGATCCCACCTTTGCTTGCCATCTCACCTTTTGACCTCGTGCCTTTGGAAGACGTTGTTCTACAGAGAAGTCTTCTAGGTAGGAAACAGTGTGATCTTGAGTAGGTTACTTTGCTGCTGGGTGGGGAATAGCCTGAAATTAAAGAGTTTAGTTACATAGTCACTTCAGATACTAGTTCTATCCCTGTTCTGTTATCATAGCTAGTTAGGACTATCTGGGTGAGAGTTTCCTAGGATATTAGAATGATGTGGGTACAAAGGCTTAAGGGTCCATAAAATGAGTGAATGTGCAAAGAAACATGGTGGCAAAAAGAAAACACTGGACCTCCTGCCATAGTACCTCAGTTTCAGATTCCACTCTGGCTGGACAAGTCACATTCCCTGGACTCATTTTTTTTCCTCGTCTGTATAATGGGAGTTGGACTGATGACTTGATTTCTGAGGTCTTTTATAGCTCTTAGATTGCATGACTGCAATGCCAAGTTACATCTTCATACTGAGATTTCAGTGAATACTGCCCAATTTCATATTGCTTTCTGATAAGCTGATGCTAGAAGGCAGAGGAAAAATTGCTTGTCGAACTTTATCCAAATACCAGGAGTCAAGATAATTATTAGAATTATTAGAATTATTCTATAGGTGGCTTTTGTTTTTCCATTCTCCTGGTTGTTTTTTTGTTTTTTGAAGTACAGTTGGCAACACAGTGTTACGTTCGTTTCAGGGGTACAACGTAGTGATTCCACGAGTTTAGTTGTTACACCCACCAGGTATAGCTGCCGTCTGCATACAGGGCTATTACACAGCACCAGTGAGGATATTCTCTATATTCTGTAGGTGGCTTTGAGAAAACAGACAGTTTTACTACTGGATTTAGGGCTTTGTTTATGTTTTGATTTTTTTTTATTGAAGGCAACTGCTTGGTCTCTACACTCACATAAGAACGAACCACTTAAGTCATGATAACTGGCTCCTTTAGAAAATGGGTCAAAGATTAGTTTCTCTGGTCATTAAGGATAGCACTAAAGGACTTTTCTTTCGTTTTTGGGGGCTATCCTTTAAATTATTAGCAGTTTTAAGCCATGTTTCTACCATGTGCTCGTTCTGATGCGTTCCATAGTCAAGAAGAGTAAGTGCTTAAGATAGGAGGATAACTTTTCTATCGTGTAGATCTGCAAGAACAAGTTATTCCCTTATTAGAGTTTGTTTTGTTTTAAAGTTGAATTTGCGCATGCTCTGTGTGAACATAAACTTAGTCTGAGAATTTCTTAAAATCTTCTCCCCTCCCCCCATTTTTTCCTCTTTTCATTCCTCATAAATCCTCCCGTGGTTTGGCTTTTCTAACTTCCTTTATAGTTCCCACTTTCTGGATGTAGTATCGCTGCTTACTTGTGCATTTATTTAACAAATAACACTGGGGAGATAAAGCCACCCTCTGAATAAGATAAAGTCATCATGCAGCTTACATCCTGGTGGAGGATACAGGTAACTTTAAAAATAAATCAAACATTTTAGCAGTGAATGCTAGTAGAGTAAAAGATAAGGAAATAATGGAGGAGACTTCTCAACCACCAATTTCAAGAAAATATTTCCCTGAATAGATGGTGTTGGGCTGAGACCAAATGATAGAAAGGAATCAGCCTAGCGGAAGAGCTGAATGAAGAACTTGCAGGCTGAGAGAATCGACTCGTGCAAGGCCCTGAAACAAAAGAAGTCCCTTCTGTGTGTTTCTCTGTAAACCTATAAAAAGGGCTTTGACGGATCTCATTTGGCTGTTTTGGGTTTTTTAATGCCCGCAGGCTGCTCATCTACTCTAAGGGTGCAGTGCAATTCTAATTCTGCTGTACTTAATTTCTCTCTTCCTGAGTTCTTCCTATCTAGTTAGCAACATATGAGAAATGTTACAAGATACTACTCTGATTCTGGTTTCCTAGTTTAAAGGGAGAGAGTTTCACTCATTAGAACATTTACATCTGAATGTTTTCTAATATGGTTAACATCCCATACTAATGTCACTTTTGCAGCTGGATTTTCGTACACCCCCAGGTTTTGATCGAACACGTAATGCTGAGATTGGAAACAAGGACATTAAATTCAAACATTTGGAGGAAGCCTTTACATCAGAACACTGGCTTGTGAGGATATATAAAGTGAAAGCACCTGATAACAGGGAGACACTAGACCACAAACCTCGAGTCACCAACATTTTCCCAAAACAGAAGTATTTGTCAAAGAAGGTGGGTGCCGAGGGAAGTCATTACTGAAAAACAATTACTAAAAATTCCTGGGAAAGTTTAATTTGCTAGATCTCTGTAGACTATGGCTTATCTACAAAGTAAGTATCAAGTATCAAGCTAGCCTCCTAAGGCCATTCCTTTCAAACTGAGCACTTGAGATATCTCAAGCAGCAGCCTCTTTTGGATAGCATAGTGGTTATTAGTAAACTGAGGTGAGGTTTTCCAGAGGCATTCTGGCTTTTAGTTTGGGTGATTCCAGTTAGTAAGACTTATTTGAAAGTAAGATAGGTCTGTGGCCATCACTTTCTAAGCTTTTATGAAAGTAAAAATGCCAAATACCCAAGTACCGTTGCAATTGGTTTATCTTTTGGTCAAAGCTAATTTATATTGCATTTTCATGTTCCATTCTTCATACGTTGTTGTTCATTGACTAAAAACTAAGTTTGAATTGGTCAAGTGCTGAATTTTTGAAAAAATCATTTCTCTTAAGATAATTATTTTTAAATGTAATGATCATGACAAAATTGTAGACTGGAATTACGATGATGAGACTATTATAGTCCCTTTGTAAGCAATATTTAGTAATATATGAAGTATTTTATTGAAGGTCATTATTGCTCACTTAAGCCAAATAGATCTAATCTTAGCTCTAAAAGGCACTAAAAATGATTATTTACATAGGTTGCTCTCTATGGGAGATGGGAAATAATGAGCCGGTCAAGTAAAATATTAAGGTTGCATTTTAAGGGACTACGCTTATAATAGTAATTATTGGACCCATTTCAGTCGTAAGTCTTGAAAGATGCTTAGGTTCAGTTTACATTGTTCAGAATTTTTTTTTAAATCATTAAAACAGTTGTCTTTCCCTTTGCATTACTTAAAATGTATTCAGAGTCGATTATTTCAGTGTGTGCTATGAAAGTGCTGAATATTAGCTGTATGATATATAAATAAGAGCTTTTTAAATTAGTACTTTCTGTCAGATATAGATAACTATATCTAGACTGATATATTTAAATGTGGAGCTGACATGCAATGTGTTAGTCATACCACATTCACTCAACAGTCTTTTTGTACATCACATGACAAATGATCTGGTTTTTTATAGTCATGTGGCAGGAGAAACTGGTGAGTCACATCAGTGCAGAAGTCAAAGCAAATGGTGCTCGTCTCAAGGCAGTTACTCCCGAGACCTCTAAGCCCAGTTAAGGCCTACCCTTTCTGAGAAACAAGGCCACTGAAATTGCTGTGTAGCTGATGATGGTGGGTTTTCTGAATCTGACCTTCCTTCTCTTCCCATCATTTCCCCCAAATCAGCAAATGAATGGATCAATAAAAATTGTCTGCCTTGTGTGCCCAAAACATATATTCTAGTAGCCAACAACATGGATTTTGAATTTTGGGTTGCCATGGCTTTATGTTCTGTTTTATACTGCGCTAGAGGAATATTTGCTTTCCTCTCTTAAGTCTCCAGCCTCTTCTAACCCAGTGCTTTAAATTACCTGTTTGAAAAAATTAGCACTTTTTTTCAGTATCAGTGGATATGTCAGAGTGGAGACCCATGTGTCTTCATGATTTATCTTCTAAATTTTTTGCAATAAGTTCTACCACCACATTTGTGTAGCGATTTGTTTCTTACACCAGAAAACATCTGCTGAAAGTATTTTAGTGGGATCCTGAGGTGTTTAGAAAAACGTTATTTTTTAAAGATCTGTGAAACTCAAGGAGTGTTAGAGCTTTTTTTTCCCCTTGGTGTTTGGTTTTCACTTTTTAAATTATTTTTCCGCCTGAATTGGGAGGATGTGCCAAGTAATTCTATTTCTCTTTCATCTTTGTAGATGGGTACAATCACTCTCATTTTACACATACCAAAACTAAGTTAATTTGATTTCTGACACACAGCTAATTCTTGGAGGCTACACCAGGAGTAGCATTAACATTTCCTGATGCCTTAGTCTAGTGTTATATTCTGTCATGCCTGGAAATGTGAGTAATTCTTACAGCTAGGCATTTGGTGTGTTGAGAGGAGAGGGAGGGGCTCATTTACCTGGTGGTGAGGAATGTATGCTGTGCATTTGAGGAATGTTCTGGGTGGTGCTTTCATCTGAAAGCTAGGAACCTAGTCCAACTTATCTTGGATCTCTCTGCATCCTTAGCATAGAACTGTTATTAGTGTTCATCGATTGTTCAAGGAGGCAGCCAAGAGAAGAACTCTTAAGGGCTTATTAAGACAGTCTTTGTCACAGTGCTGTCAAGCATGTGTGTATATATTATTCTGGGAGAAACCTGCACTAATACCACATGTTCTGTTTTCTTTTTTAGACTACGAAAAGGAAGCGTGGCTACATTAAAAATAAACTAGTTTTTAAGAAAGGCAAGAAACTATCTAAGAAGACTGTTTAAATGCACTGTTCGGGTTCCTAACTTGAAGCAGTTGTCCTTGTGAGAACCGGTCTTTGCCTTTAGCTCATGTCATGTTTCACAACAGAGGGTACAGAACCATCACTGGTCCAGATTAATGTACAAAATTTTCTGGCGATGCCTGATTTAAAAACTAAAATTGGCTTATTGAGAACAGCTATTTTCTATTTGTAATGTGAAGCAAGACAGAGCACTGCTGTAAATGTCTAACAGCAGGTTTTTTTTATTGGTACATATTATCCTTCAAATCTGAGAATTTGGACTAATTGCACCAAAGAACCCTCTAATTTGGTCCCTGGCACATGCATACTTGTCAATGTTTTTATTTTTTACGAGACCTACATTTTCTCTGAATTACCCAAATAGCAATATGTAAAATACAAATGACAAAATGTGATGTGATTCTCTTGAACCAGTAAACTAGTACAGGTCTGAGAAAGAGGTATTAGAAAAGTAATTATACTTCCTTGAGCTATATTTATTTTCATGTTTCTCCAGTGCAAAGAATGTTTCATCAAATGTACATTTTCTGTTGCTTACTATTTGCTCTAAGAAGCTGCTGTTTCAAAGATGGACCTCTGAGTAACTAATTGATGCAAATAGTTTTTTATGTTGACACATTATTGCTGCTGTTAGCAGTTGTTTTCACCAGGTACTTACAGAACAGATCTCATGCATTGTTCATTCAAGGGCTAGATTTATATCCTTCGGAAGGCATGGCAACCGCACAGGAGGTTTCCTACCGGGATCGGGTTTGGTATCACTGAGATGAGCACTATGTTTACATGCAAAAGATTAAGGGGGAAAAAACCCTTAAAGTGGACAGGTATCCAGAGTTCCTTTTCTGTGACTCTTCAAAATGACAAAGGATTTGTAAACTTTGCCTGGATTTCTCTTATTTTCTAATAGTTTCACCTTTCACAATGATTTTATCTTCTGCTCCATGTTTTCTTTTTTTTTTTTTAATTCCTGAAGCATTTGATGAAACACTCTTTAATGCTGTATGCATTTTCTTACTTTTATTAAAAATGTGACAATTGTCAAAAAATGCACTAAAGTATAAATGGAGATTGAATATGTTCATTTTCCAGCTTATAGGCAACTTTATATAGACTTGAAAATTTTCTCCAGTTGTTTAGTAAAAGTGAAAGAGAAAGGGTTTTTCCTGCCACAGGATATAACTTTTTTTTATATAAACAAGCATAACTTACCACTGCTTTTGGTGGAAAAGTGCAGAATAGTATGTACCTTTTATGAAGAAAAGTGTAATTTACAATATCCAGTGAGAATGTTACTGCTGATTTTCTTTTCCAAAGTGTAGAATATACTTTGATTTATAGAATTCATTTTTGACCCAGATGATGGTTCTTTTACAGACCAATAAAATGGCTGAACATTTTCACAAAGTGTAACTAAATCTGGATTTCTGATACCTTGTCATTTGGGGGATTTTATTTTACTTTGTTGCTTTAAAATTCAATGCAGAGAAGTTGTTGACTGTAGGGGAAATAAAGTTAATTCAAATTTTGTGTTAAGTGTTGTCTTTTACAAAAATTTTCTTTTTGAAAGGAGTTACAGAGTTCCGAACATATAATTCCTTCCTTGTTCACTTTTACAAAGGTTTCAGAGAATATGCGTACAGTAGTCCTCCCTCCTTGTTTGTGGTTTTGCTTTCCTCAGTTTGTTTCCCGAGGCCAACTGTGATCCAGAAGCAGATGATCCTCCTTATGATGCGTCTTCAGAAGGTCACTAGTAGCCTAACATGCCTCACAATACCTGCGTCATTCACCTCACTTCATCTCACATAAGTATTTTATTCTCTCACATCAGCACAAGAAGGGTGAGTACGGTACAATAAGATGTTTTGAGAGGGGGAGAGAGAGAGAGAGAGACCACATTCACATAAATTTTTATTACGTAATTTATAATTTTATTGATAGTCGCTGTGCCTAATTTATAAACGAAACTTCATTATAGGTATGTATGTGTAGGAGAAAACAATTCTAGAGGGTCGGGTACTGTCCGCATGGTTAGGCATTCACTGGGGGGTCTTGGAACGTATTCCCCCACAGATGGCGGGGGGAGGGCGTTGTAGAAAAAAAAGTCCTAGATTAGTTGGGTCTAGACCTACTATTATATTTTTCCTTCTTTCTGCTTCAGAATTCAAATCAGATTTTGACTTTTTACGAGTGAAGGGGGGAACATACCTAGCCAAGTAGGAACTTCATCTCCATTTAAAGGAGTCTAGATCTTACTTACACAGTCTTCGTTGTAGAATTTTCTCAGTAAGAGCAAGAATGATGATCTTCTACCCGTCTCACTTTTAGGGAACACCATTTTGGCTTAGTGGTTCAGTAAAACACCATACTGTAACCCCATTTGTGGTTTTATTACAGCACTAAGTGAAATTATAGTAGTTTAAATACATTGGAATATTCGATAATTGGCTCAAAACAGTCTTTAGATCTCTGAATTCATGTGTGATCACTAACACCAGATATCACAGAGGGAGGTATTAAAGATCATAGCCTTGAAGTTTTAGGCCATAAAACAGTGTTTGTTCCACATTTTAGAATCGAACAAAGCTGAGTGCTTTCGGTTATAAATAAGGCAGTGGGGCAGCAAATCCAAAGATAATTCAGTTTTCAGACATAACATTATTACCTACCCAAGTGTGCATTTGTAGTTTTACTTCATTTGAGTCCCTAAGCCATGAGCCAGAGGCCAGAGGACCAGAGAGTATAAAAGCATCTTCCAGAGCATTAGTGCTTTCTCATCTTACAGGACCATAAGATGAAAGATGCCTTTTTTTGTTTATTTGTGGCAAAAAAAAAACTTAACTAAATTTACCATCTTACATCTGTACATTTTTAAATGTACAGTTCAGTACTTTGAGTACATTGTTGTGCAACCACTCTCCAGAATTGTCTTCATCTTGCTGGAACTGCTGCTTCTTGATGTGGGTTTTGTCAGACATCCACCTTGCGGCGTGTAATCCTCAATTAAGGTAGGTGGAGTAGTGGATAAATGGAGAGCTCAACAGTAGCCTGCAATTGACATGGTAGGAAACGGAGACAGAGCGTCCCTAAAGAAATCGTCAAAGTTTCTTGTAAAGTAAATTTTTTGGTAATGGTGAAATGTAACAGAGAAGAACACGAAACTGTATCCTTTAGTGAATTACCACAGAACAAGCAACTGTGTAACTACAACCCAGGTTAAGAGAACAGAACGATGCCAGAACTCCAGAGCAGAAGTTTCCTCATGCCCTTAGCCAGACACTGGCCTGTCCCACTTAGCCTCCAAAAGGTAAACACTCTCCTAGCTTTCACGGTAATTACTGATTTCGGGTTCTAATACTTAAGTATTTCTCAAACCGCACCTACAGTTTGAACAATGTAGATGGAATCATTTTTTTTTAATATTCGTCTTTTCCTCAGTTGGTATGAAATTTATCCAGAATGTTGCATGCATGCAACTGCATTGCTTTCATTGACAAAATAGTATTGTGTGTGTGTGTCCGTGCCTTTACCTTCACACCACCTCACATCTTATTGGTGGGTATTTATGTTGTTTCCAATTTAAGGAGATTACAAATAATGCTATAGGAATATCCTTTTACATCTTTCTTAGACCTTCCATACATATATATTTGGTGAGTATTTTACCTAATGAAGTAGAATTGCTAAAGAGGATACGAAAATTCTTGTAATTCTTACATCCTAATCCGTCAGTCTTTTTAATTATCCCTTTCTGGTGGATGAATAACGGTTTCTCATTTTGTTTAATTTGCCTTTGTAGGAGGAGGTTGGCCATTTGGAAATCTTTTTATGTAGGTTTTGGTTCTAGTCCATTTTTCTCTTGGTGTTTCTTCTCATGTAGTATCAGTAGTAGTTCTTTATATATCTTGTATATAGACCCTTCATTTGTGTTGCAGACCACCTAGGAATTCATTATTTTAACGTAGTCTTATTTTTCAGTGTTTTGGGTGCCTGTAGCTTTCTATGCCCTGTTTAAAAAATCTTCTGAGATAGTCTCTTGTGTTCTTTTCCAGAAAGTTTGTTTTATATTTAACTTTGTAGTCTGTCTGGAATTCATTTGTCACGTACAGTGAGGATTGTTTTGAGATGCTTTTTGTTTTGCATACGTACACCTAGTTTTCTACCATTTATTGGGGAAAAACATCCTTTTCCTACACCTCTGCAGTACTCCTGTGCAGTAAGTCAGGTGTCCATTTGAGTCTGTTTCCGGACTCTACGTTATATTAGAGTTCTTAACCTTTGTTTGTTGTCTTAATGTAGCCTTAAGATCATTAAGATACAGTAAAGCAAGTCCCCCTCCCTTCTCAACCTTGTTCTTTAATCTTCTCTTAGCTGTTTATGGCCTTTTGCTTTTTTATATAAATTTTGGAACCAGGTTGTTAAGTAACACCAAAAACAAAAAATAAATGAAGGAAGGGAGGGAGGGAGGGGAAGGGAAGGAAGGAAGGAAAGGAAAGAAAAAGAAACCTTGTCAGGCTTTTGATTGGGCATTGAAACTGTAGAATAATTTGGAGAAAATAGACACCTTTAAAATACTGCATTGTTCTATGAACATGGGCTATTTATTTAGGTCTGGGTCATCTTTAATTTCTGTTTTACATAAGTTTTTAAATAGGCCTTGTATATTTTGTAAGTTTATTACAATGTATATTTTTGATGTCAGAAAACTTTTTCAGTTGTCAGCATATAAAAAATTTGGTTTTTTTATGTTGAAACTACACTCAACAACCTGTTAAATGTATTGTTTATTATAAATGTGCTGTCATAGTTGAGGAATAATGGCAGTTTTCTCTCTCCCTTTCTGGTGGTTACATATTTTCTTATTCTGCACTGGTTAGGATATCCAGTACAGTACTGCATAGAAAAGGTACCATTGGTGTCTCTCCCCCAGTCTCCCATGGGAAGTTATTGATACTCCTCTCCACATGCTTGCTGAGTTTTTACCATGAATGAATTTTATCAAGTGGATTTTTTTTTCTTCATTTACTGTGATGATTCTGATTTTTCTCCTTTATTCTTTTAATATAGTGAATTAGAGACTTTTTGCTCAGTGTTCAACTAAATTTACATGCTTGAAATAACAGTGTTGGATGGAATTTGCTGGTAAAACCGTTTGGGCCTAGACTTTGCTTTGTGCAAAGGTTTTTAATTACGGATTCATTTTACGGACCTAGCAATATTTGGTGTTATACTTCCTTAAGTCCGTTTTGTTCAGTTGTGGTTCACAAGGAATTTGCCCATTTCATCTAAATTTTCAAATAGATTAATGTAAAACTGTTGCTCATATCACTTTTTTTTTAATGTTCCTAACATTGATTTTCTTTTTTTGTCTTGTATCCTTAATGGGTGTCTGTCTCTTCTCTCCCTCATTACCTTGCTCATTTTCTTCAGTTTTCAGTCAATTTTGTTAGCTTTTTTTTTTTTTTCCCTTTCAAAGAGACTGATTTATGGCTTTGCTGACATTTTCTACAGTATGTTTGTTTCATTAATTTGTGTCATTTTTTTTTCTCTTTCCTTGGACAGGAGGTGTTCTTTTAATGTGTTGATTTCTTTTCCTAATATAGAAATTTAATTCCTAATATAGGGATACATTTACTCCAAATATAGCTCAAGTTCCATTCTCACAAGTTTTGATTTGAACTGTCATTCAGTTTAATGTATAATTTCCGTTGCACTTTCTTTGAACGATGGGTTAGATATACATTTCTTGATGTTCAAATGTAATTTGCTATTATCCTTTTATTATCAGTTTCTACCTTAATTACATTGTAGTTAGATACTCTGACTTTAACCCTTTGAAAGTGGTTGAAATTTGCTCTGTAGTCCAACATATGGTCAACGTGTGTGTGTGTGTGTGTGTGTGTGTGTGTGTGTGTGTGTGTATACATATATCTGAAACTTATTTGCTGAGGATGACGTGTTAAAATTGTAGGCTTTTGGGGCGCCTGGGTGGCTCAGTTGGCTAAGCGTCCGACTCCTTGGTTTCAGCTCAGGTCATGATCTCACAGTCCATGGGTTCAAGCCCCACATTGAGCTCTGCCCCAACAGTGCAGATCCTGCTTGGGATTCTGTCTCCCTCTCTCTCTGCCCTGCCCCCCCCACCCTTAAATAAGTGAAAACATTTTTTTAAATTGTAGGCTCCTAACAGATTTGCTTAATAGTCATCGAACTGTCAATTTTTTGTTTTGAACCCATATTACTAGATGTTAAATACAGCTGGAACTTTTACTGGTATATTGAACCTTCAGTTTTTTGCAAAGATCACATTTCCAGTAACACTTCTTGTTAAAAGCCTATTTTGTCTGATTAATAATAGTGTTGTATCAGCTTTCTTAAGATGTTTGCATCATGTGTCTTTTTCATCCTAATGTATCCTAGTTTGGATTGGCTGACCTTGTTGGTTTTCAGCAGCTACTTTTAAAGTTCTGTGGGGTGCTTGACTGGCCCAGTCAGTTGAGCCTCTGACTTCAGCTCAGGTCATGAGCTCACAGCTTGAGAGTTCGAGCCCCTCTGGCAGCTCAGAGCCTGGAGCCTGCTTCAGATTCTGTCTCCATCTCTGTCTGCCCCTCCCCCACTTATGTGCCGTCTCTCTCTCTCTCAAAAATATTTTTTAAGTTCTCAGTCACCTCTTTAAATATTGCTTCTCCTCCATTCTCTTTATTCACCTTCTGAGACTCAAACCCTCTTTATGTGGCTCACACTCTCCTCTTGCTTCTCCATTCTGTGTATTTTCTCCTTACATTCTCTCCTCACTTATGGCTATAATCTGATGCTAAACTCGTTCATTGATTTCATTTCACTTAATTTTTCAATTCTAGAATTTATCCCATCTGTTATATTTCTTTTTATGGTTTACAGCTGACCCATTGACATTTTCAAACTCCTGTAGTGCCATAGTTCTTTTCAGCTGTCACTAATAAATCCACTGTCTATGAGCTCTGTGGGTCTTGTTTCTCTTGTGTGTGGGATTTTTTTTCCCTGCCAGTTGTTCATGTGATCTTAATTTCCTAATGTGCAGGGGTTATGTGTTCTAGACATATGTAAGAAATTGTATGAGGAAGTTCAGGCATAGGAACTTTTCCTTTCTGTAGAGGATTTTGTTTCTTCTAGCTGCCTAGGAAACTAGCAAGCCAGAATCACCTTGATCCAATTTAAGGGAGGATACACAAAGCTAGCCTGCTACCCCTGGGTGGGGCCAGCTCATTATTCCTAGACTGAAACTCTTCAAGGATTCCACCCATGCAGATTCAATATCCACATTTATCCTCCTAGTTCTACAAACTTACTGAAATTGCTGTTTGGTCTCCCAATTTCCGGGTGAAAATGCCCTAAATACCAAGATTCTCGCTCAGGATTTCCATCTTCTAGAGCTGATGATACCATCTTGGTTCTATGAAGTCTTAAAGTAGGTGTTATTTCTTGTGTAGTTTTTCTACTTGACCTTACCCAGGGAATTGGCTCAAACTTCTAATCCACCACTGTGACAAGCAGAAATATTTTATTTACTTAGAAAATTAGGGAATTTTCTTGGAACACTATTTTTAAATCTTAAGAAGAACCTGGAGGAATGTTGATTAGAGTATCAAGTGTCTGCTTCTTTGAAATTGGCTTCAGTGAAAGCTGGAGATCAATTGGAACCAGAGTGACTATGATAACAGTGCATTCTCTTATAACCTCAGCACACTATCTTAATCATTCAAACAAGCTAGACAGATAAAACATCATCTGTTCTTTGACAGAATTAGATTAACATGGGTCAGAGCTCAGGTCTGTATCCTACTGAAGGAAATGCATATTTTTAAGATGTTCTTATGGCCCTATTGACAAAATAACTACACTAGCAAACATTATAGAAGGCAAGCCTACCTTCCATTTCTTATCTTTCAGCTAGATAGAATTAACTTTTAGGTCTGTCATCTGTTACATTTTGCATATGACCTGAGGTAGGAGTTCTTTTTTTTATTCACTTGAGTCTACACCATTTGTTTTACAAAAGACTTATTTCTCCCAGTTATTTGGCACTTTTGTAGAAAACTGACCAAAAATGTGTCAGTCTACTTCTGAATTCTTTATTCTGTCCTGTTGATTTGTGTTTAGCCTCACAGCAGTACCACACTGTCTTGAGTAACTTTTCAGTAAGTCTTGAAATCAGGTAATGTGAGTCCTACACTTCAGTGGGCTTTATTTATTTACCCTGGGACCACAAGAACATACTGGGTATTTTGGGCAAATGAGTTATGTTTCATCACCTAACCTGCAGTGGACATAGCTAGAATATGTAAGTAACAAAAGAATTTGACTAATTCTCAAGACTAGAAGAAATCCAAATGGCAATATATGAAAAGGAATGTACTATCAGGTTAGCTAAAATGTGTAAAATCAGTGTTAGGATGTATAAAAACAGTGTCCTATGTGCTGGTAGGAGCTTAAAACTGTTAAAAACCACTCTGAAGATACACATTCCCCAAGTCCCAGTAATTCTACTCCTAACTCTGTCAAAAACAGTTTAAATCAATAGTGGTATGTTCATGTAATGGAATAGTATACAACGGAAAAGAGTGAACTACATTTATAAAGAGTAGTATCTTAAAAACAATGATTTTAAAAGACTTTAGTCTTGAAATTTTTTTAATGTTCAAGAGAGCATGTGAGCAGGGGAGGGGCAGAGATTGAGAGACCAAAGAACCTGAAGCAACTCTGCACTGTGAGTGCAAAGCTCGATGTGGGTGAACCGTGAGATCATGACCTTAGCTGAAGTCAGATACAACCTACTTAGCCACCCAGGCACCCCAGAAGACTTTATTCTTTAAAAGGATTACATAATATTTCATTTATACACAGTTAAAACTAATACATAGTATTTAGGAACGTATAGTGTTAAAGCTCAAAGGCAATGCAGGATGTGATTACCCACAAAGTTGGAATGGTCACCTTTGTGGAAGTGGTGGGGGACAATATGGGTGCTTTGATTACAGATGGGTAAGTAGAGTGGTTCTGGAGTGATGATCATGTTCTGTTTCTTGCATTGGATTGTTAAGCCTGACTGCTTTAAAATAACTCATTACACCATACATTTGATTTTTGCATGGTGATTGTGTTACATACCATGTACAAAGAAAATGAGAACAAGGTTGCAGACTAGGAAGCTCCAGGCCCTCATTCCTACATGGAAACAAAAAACTTGATAGGGCTTCCAGAAAATAGGCACTGGTACAGCAACTGAACAAATGCCCAGTCAAGACAAGGTCACTTGCAAAGTTTCCTGATGTTTTTATTCACCCTTTCTCGAACCCCTCCACAGTGTGGCATGGTGAGGAGAAAGCTTCCAGCTCCCAGTGATCCTTCTCAAATAGGGAACGGGGCAGAGCTTATTTGCAACATTCCAATGTGTCTACAGCTGCCTAAAGAACTGGTCTCCTTTTCTTCTAACTTGGCTCAGGGAAAAGTGGTATAATGTAGATCAAAGGCTGGGGAAAGCTGCAGAAAGAGGAAGGCACTGCTCATAAAAGCTGCAGGGATGCCACAGACCCGATGATGATGGGGCAAGAAATTATGGATACAGGAATGAGAACATGTAAGGTCCTGAGAAGCAGGGAGAAAACTAGAAAACTAAGACATATAAAAGTCGCGTCTGAAGTGGGGATAAAAAACAGTACACAGCCACGGGGGAGACATGCCCAGAGAAGACTTGAGAGCTGGGACACTGCAAGTTAGTGAAGGTCTCCCTGGCACAGGGCCAGCATGGAAAGGCTGGAAGAGATGGTTATTTTTCCAGATGCCTCATTTTCAGAAAAAGATCACAAAGCATATAAAGAAACAGAAAAACATGGCCTACCTATTCAAAGGAAGAAAATAATGTGGCAAGAAACCTCCTTTATTTAACAAACGGGCATTAGACGTATTAAACACTTCAAACTGTCATCAATATGCTAAAATACTAAACTGAAAACATGAACAAAATTAGTATCAACTAAGGAATTATCTTTTTAGAAAAAATCAAATTCTGTGGCTGAAAAATGAAAAGTTGCCTCGGGCTTAACAATACTTCAAGAGAAGAATCAGGAAAACCAGTCAACTCAAGTTATTTGGTCTCAGGAGAACAAAAAATTTTGGAAATCTGAAAAGCGCGTATGGGCCGCCATTAGAAGGATGAAGCTTCCCTCGTGGGAGCCCCAGAAGCAAAAGAGAGCTGCACCAAGATTTAAGAAATAGTGGCAGAAAACGTCCCAAATTTGAGGAGAGAGATGAAGGTACAAATTCAAGCAGCTCAGTGAACTCCCCAAGTATGTTAACCCAAAGGAACCCACAGACCACACCAAAAGACACATTATAATCAAACTGTTGAAAGCAAAAAGAGCATTTTGAAAGTAGCAAGAGAACAGTGATTTGTAACATAAAAGCGACTGGATTATCAGTGGATTTTTAGCAGAAGTTTAGGAGGTCAGAAGCAGTAGTGCTGAATGAAAGTAAACCAAGAAACATTGTCAACACTGTCCTTCAAAAATGAAGAAATTACAAGATTTCCACATAACAAAAGCTGATGGACTCCATTACCACTACATTTGCCCTCCAAGAAATGAAGTCTTTTAAGTAGAAACAAAAGGCTTTAATAACTCAAACATATACCAAAACACACAGGTAAACACAATATGAAAACCAGTATTACAATTTTGGTTCTCTTCTAAAGGATTTAAAATGCATAATTATAAATCCATGTTAATGGATATACATATAATATGTAATTTGTGAAATTAGTAACAGAAGGGTAAAACTGTAAAATAGAATTTTTTATGTGACAGAAGTTAAGTTGGTACTAATTTAAAATAGATTGTGGTTACCAGAGAGATTACAGAGAACATCTTAAAATTATAACAAAGAAAACTAGGGAACAAAAATAAAAGAAAATGAGAAGAAAAATGTAGCAGTACAAAAAATTAAATACAAAGGAAGATAAATGAGAAACAGTGAAGCTGTTAAGATACAGAAAACATAACAAAATGGCAAAGTAAGTCCTTATCTATGATTACTTTAAATAGATGACATTCCCAATCAAAGGCAAACGCTGGCAGAATGAATTTTTAAAACAGGATCCAACTATATGCTGTCTGCAGGAGACTCACTTTAGATCTATGGACATATGCATTCAGCATGAAAGGATGGGAAAAACAGTTCATGCAAACAACAGGATTGGCTATAATATCTGACAAACTAAGTCAAAAATTTGCAAGACACAAGGATATCAAAAATTGATAAAATTAATTTGCTAATAAGATATAACTTACAAAACATGCAAGCACCAAATATGAGAGTTCCAAAATATACGAAGCAAACATTTACAGTGTTGGAAGGTAGAAATAGTCCTACAGTAAGAGACTTCAGTACCCCACTATTAATAAAACAACTATGCCAGATCAGTAAAGGAATAAAAGTCTTGAGCAACACTGTTAGGCCAACTGGACCTAGCATACAGATCATTCTACACAATAAGAGCAGAAAATTCATTCTTCTCAAATGTGCATGGCACATTCTCCAAGACAGACCATGTGCAAGCTCATAAAACAAGTCAATAAATTTTAAGATGAGCCATACAAAGTATCTTTCCCAGTCACAATGCAATGAAACTAGAAATCAGAAGGAAAACTGGGTAACTCTTAAATAGTGGGTCAAAGAAGAAATCACAAGAGAAATTAGAAATTTCATGTCTCAAGACATGGAAATAAAAACAGCAAAATGGGATGCTGTGAAAACAGTGCTAAAAGGAAATATATAAACTGTACACACATTTGTAAAGATCAAATACCAACAATCCAACTTTGAGACTTAAGGAACTAACAAAATAATAAAACTACTAAATCCACAATTAGCAGGAAGTATTAAAAGATTAGAGCAAAAATAAGAACAGAAAAATGAAATAAAAAATTGGTTCTTTGAGAAGATCAACAAAATTGAAGAACCATTAACAAGACTAAGAAAAAAATCAAATGAAAGTGGGGCCATTACAACCAATTTTGTAGAAGTAAAAGGATTATAAGAGAATACTATGAGCAACTGTACATCAATAAATGGTCTAACCTAGATGAATTATACATCAATAAATTGGACAAATTCCTAGAAACATTACCTACCCAAGACTGAATCACAAAGAAACAAAATATGAAGGCGACCTATGTCCAGAGAGAGACTGGATCAGAAATTAAAAACCTCTTGTGAAAAGCCCAGGACCATATGACTTCACTGGTGAATTCTACCAAACATTTAAAGAATTAGCACCAATCCTCAAACTCTTCCAGAAAACTGAAGAGGGAACACTTTCTAACTCATTATAGGAGGCTAGCATCCTGATACCTAAGCTAGAAAAGGGTACTACAACAAAAAAGTTATAGAATGTCCCTTATGAATATTGATGCAAAAAAATCCTCAGTAATTGCAAATTCAGTAACATATTAAAAAGACTACATATCATGACAAAGTGGTGGGATCCTTAGAATGCAAGGATGGTTCAAAATATGAAGTCAATATAATAAACCACACATTAACAGAACAAAGGGGGAAAACACATCTCAGTAAGACGCAGAAAGACCATTTGACAAAATTCAACAAACCTTTCATGATAAAAACGCTCAACTAGGAATAGAAGGAAGCTATCTCAACATAGTAAAGGCCATATATGAAACCACAGCAAACATTACAATGAAAGATTGGAAAATTTTCCTCTTAAATATCAGGATACCAGCTTTGCCACTTCCATTTATGTATTGGGAGTTCTGTCCAGAGCTATTAGGCAAGAAAAAATAAAGGTCATCCAAACTGGAAAGGAAGTAGTAAAATTGTTCACAAAAAAAAATATTTTATATCTGGAAAACTCTAAATAGGTTCTGCACAAAATTGTTAGAATAAATAGAGCAAAACTGCAGGATGCAAAATCAACACATTAAAGTCTTGTCTAGGCATACTTCAGAGATGCTACAGTTTTAGCTCCAGACCACCGCAACAAAGCAAATAGCTCAATAAAGCAAATCAAATGAACATCCTGGTTTCTCAGTACAGATGAAAGTTACACTATGCTGTAGTTTTACCAAGTGTAAAATAGCGTTGTGTCTAAAAAACAAGCTACATACCTTAACTAAAAAATACTTCTTGCTAAGGAAATGCTAACCATCTGAGCTTTCAGAAAGTACTAATTTATTTTGCTGGCAGAAGGTCTTGAAGATTGGAGTGGCTGTGGCAATTTAAGACAGTGAAGTTGGCTGCATTGATTCGTTCACGAACAATTTCTCTGTAGCATTTACTGCTGTTTGATTTTACCCATAGAACACTTCAAAATTGGGAGTCAATCTTCTTAAACCTTTCCATTGCTTTATCATCTAAGTTTATGCGATATTCTAAATCCTTTGTCATTTCAACAATTTTCACAGCGTCTGCACTAGAAGTAGATTCTACCTCATGAAACCATCCACACAATTGTTTGCTCATCTGTAAGAAGCAGCTTTTCATCCATTAAATTTTTTTCATGAGATTGCAGCAATCCAGTCACATATTCAGGCCTCACTTCTAATTCTAGTTCTCTTGCTATTTCACCACATCTGGAGTTACTTCTAGTGAAGTCTTGAACCCCTCAATATCATCCATTAGGATTGGAATCAACTTTCAAACTGCTGTTGGTGTTGATATTTTGACCTCTTCCTATGAATCATGGATGTTCTTAATGACGTCTAGAATGGTGAATCCTTTTCAAGAAGGTTTTCAATGTACTTTGCCCAGATCCATCAGAGGAATTGCTATCTGTAGCAGCTATAGCCTTACAAAATGTATTTCTCAAATAATAAGACTTCAAAATTAACATTACTCTTGATCTATGGGCTGCAGAACAGATGTTTTGTTAGTAGGCATGAAAACATCTTGTACATCTCCATCAGAGCTCTTGGATAACTAGGTGTATTGTCAATGAGCAGTAATATTTTGGAAGGAATCTTTTTTTTGAGCAGTTCTCAATAATGGGTTTCAAATATTCAGTAAACCATACTGTAAACAGATGTGTTGTCATCTAGGCTTTGTTGTTCCATTTCTAGAGAACAGGCAGAGTAGATTTAGCATAATTCTTAATGGCCCTAGGATTTTTAGAATGGTAAATAAGCATTAACATCAACTTAGGTCACCAGCTACATTAGCCCCTAGCAAGGGTTTCATCCTATCCTTTGAAGCTTTGAAGCCAGGCACTGACTTCTCTCCTCTAGCTTTCAAAGTCCTAGATGGCATCTTCTTCCAATAGAGAAGTCTGTTTCATCTACATTGAAATCTTTTGTTTAATGTAGGCACCTTCATTGTCTTAGTCTTCTGGATAATTTGCTGCAGCTTCTACATCAGCACTTGCTGCTTCACCTTGCACTTTTACATTGTGGCCTTGGTTTCTTTCTTTTAACCTCATGAACCACTCTTTGCTAGCTTCAAGCTTTTCTTCTATAGCTTCCTCACCTCTCTCAGCCTTCCTAGAATTGAGGAGAGTTAGGGTCTTTCTCTGGATTAGGCTTAAGGGACATTGTGGCTGATTTGATCTTCTGCCCAGACCACTAACACTTTCTCCACATCAGCAACAAGGATTTATTATCATTTTTCTCTGGAGTAGCACTGTTAATTTCCTTCAAGAACATTCCTTTGCATTCGTAATTTGGCTAACTGGCACAAAAGGCCGAGCTTTTTGGCCTATCTTGGTTTTCAATATGCCTTCCTCACTAAGCTTAATCGTTTCTAGCTTCTGACTTAAAGTGAGAGATGTGTGACTCTTCCTTCCACTTGAACGCTCAGAGGCCATTGTGAGGTTATTAATTTCAACATTGTTCTGTCTCAGAATAAGGAGGTCCAACGAGAGAGAAGGAGATGGGAGGTGGGGACACAGATGGTTGGTGTAGCAATCAAAACACACCCAACATTTATCCATTAAGATTGTCACCTTACTGGGTGCAGTTCATGGTGCCCCCAAACAGTTACAATAGTAAGATCAAAGATCTTTGATTACAGATCATAAGTATAATAATGAAAAATTAAAACATTGCCAAGAATTACCAAAATGTGATACAGAGACACAAAGTGAGCAAATGCTATTGGAAAACTGGTGCTGAAAACCCTACCTTAAGCAAGTCTGCCATAAACCTTCAGCTATAAAAAAATACTGTATCTGTAAAGCACAATAAAGCTAAATGCAATAAAATAAAAACTGAAAACTACAAAATATCTCTGAAAGAAATGGAAGATGAAATAAGTAAATAGATCAACAGGGTTAAATGGATTGAAAAACGAAATTTGTCAATACTATGCAAAGTAATCTACAGAGTCAATGCAATGCCTATCAAAATTCCAGTGATGCTTTTAACAAATATAGGAAATTCCATCTATAAGTTAACATATATAGCTGTTAATCTATAAATTAACGTATATAGGAAACTTCCTATGGAATCTCAAGGGACCCCAAGTAGCCAAAATAATCTAGAAAAAGAAAAATATTGAAAGTCTCACTTCCTGTTTGCAAAATTTACTTCCTTCCAAATTTACTACAAAGATAGTACAAAGATACCAGAAAGATACACTACTTCAAAACGGTGTGATACTGGCATAAATGCAGATGTAGACTAAGGTAACAGAATGAAGAGCTCAAAACTGAAACAGGAAGAAATAGAGAATTTGGACAGACCCGTAACCAGTAAAGAAATAGGATCAATAGGGGCGCCTGGGTGGCTCAGTCGGTTAAGCGTCCGACTTCAGCTCAGGTCACGATCTCACGGTCCGTGAGTTCGAGCCCCGTGTCGGGCTCTGGGCTGATGGCTCAGAGCCTGGAGCCTGCTTCCGATTCTGTGTCTCCCTCTCTCTCTGCCCCTCCCCCGTTCATGCTCTGTCTCTCTCTGTCTCAAAAATAAATAAACGTTAAAAAAAAAAAATTAAAAAAAAAAAAAAGAAATAGAATCAATAATCTAAAGCCTCCCAAAAAACAAGAGTCCATGGCTGGATGGCTTTCCGAGGGAATTCTACCAAGCATTTAAAGAGTTAACTCCTATTCTTTTGAAGCTGTTCAAAAAATAGAAATGAAAACTTCCAATCTCATTCTGTGAGGCCAGCATTACCTTGATCCCAAAACCAAAGACCCCACTAAAAAAGAACTATAGACCAATATCCCTGATAAACATGGAAGCAAAAATTCTCAACAAGATACTAGCCAACAGGATCCAACAGTGCATTAAAAGAATTACCATGACCAAGTGGGATTTATACCTAGGATGCAGGGCTAGTTCAATATTTGTAAATTAGTGTGATACATCACATTAATAAAGGACAAGAACCATATGATCTTCTCAGACACAGAGAAAGCATTTGACAAAATACAGTATCGTTTCTTGATAAAACCCTCAAGAAAGTAGGGATAGAAAGATCATACCTCAAGATCATAAAACAAGTTCTTTTTGAACTTGTTGAGGGCTAATTTGTGACCCAGTATGTGATCTGTTCTAGAGAATGTTGCATGTGTACTCGAGAAGAATGCGTATTCTGCTTTAGGAGGAAATGTTCTTAATGTTTCGAATGTATATGGAAGACCCACCGCTAGTACCATCCTCAGTGGGAGAAAACTGAGAGCTTTCACCCTAAGGTCAGGAACAGGACACTACTCTCCCCACGGTTATTCAACATAGTACTAGAAGTCCTAGCCTCAGAAATCAGACAACACAAAGAAAAGGCATCCAGATCGGCCAGAAGGAAGTAAAACTTTCACTCTTCACAGACGACAGGATACTCTATATGGAAAATCCAAAAGATTCCATCAAAAAACTGCTAGAACTGATTCATGAATTCAGCAAAGTCCCAGGATATAAAATCAATGCCCAGAAATTGGTTGCATTTCTATATACCAATAATGAAGCAGCAGGAAGAGAAATCAAGGAATCAACCCCATTTACAATTGCACCAAAGCCCATAAATACCTAGGAATATACCTAACCAAGGAGGTAAAAAACTTTCACACTGAAAACTATAGAAAGCTTATGAAAGAAACTGAAGACACAAAAAAATGGGAAAATATTTCATGCTTATGGATTGGAATATTGTTAAAATGTTGATACTACCCAAAGCAATCTATATATTCAATGCAATTCCTATCAAAATAACACCAGCATTCTTCACAGAGCTAGAACAAACAATCCTAAAACCAGAAAAGACCGCAAATAGCCAAAGCAATCCTGAAAAAGAAAACCAAAGCTGGAGGCATCACAATTCCGTACTTCAAGATGTACTACAAAGCTGTAATTATGAAGACAGTATGGTACTGGCACAAAAACAGACACTTAGATCAATAGAACAGAAATGGACCCACAAACATATGGCCAACTAATCTTTGACAAAGCAGGAAAGAATGTCCAATGGAATAAAGTGTCTTCAGCAAATGGTGTTGGGAAAACTGGACACCAATATGCAGAAGAATGAACCTGGATCACTTTCTTATGCCATAAACTCAAAATGGATGAACGACCTAAATGTAAGACAGTAAGCCATCAAAATCATCAAGGAGAAAGCAGACAAAAACCTCTTTGACCTCGGCTGCAGCAACTTTTTACTCAACATATCTCCAGAGTTAAGGGAAACAAAAGCAAAAATGAACTGTTGGGATCTCATCAAAATAAAAAGCTTCTGCACAGCAGAGGGACATTCAGCAAAACTAAAGGCAACTGATGGAATGGGAGA
Source organism: Panthera uncia (assembly GCF_023721935.1). Classification (NCBI taxonomy): domain Eukaryota; kingdom Metazoa; phylum Chordata; class Mammalia; order Carnivora; family Felidae; genus Panthera; species Panthera uncia. The sequence goes on from NC_064810.1 coordinate 144,411,268, forward strand.
AGATATTTGCAAATGATGTATCAGATAAAGGGCTAGTATCCCAAATCTATAAAGAAGTTACCGAACTCTACACCCAAAAGACAAATAATCCAATGAAGAAATGGCCAAAAGATATGAATAGACACTTTTCTAACGAAGACACCCAGATGACTGACACATGAAAAAATCCTCAATATCACTCATCATCAGAGAAATAGAAATCAAAACCACAATGAGATACCACCTCACACCTGTCAGGACGGCTATAATTAACAACTCAGGCAGCAACAGAGGCTGGCGAAGATGTGGAGAAAGAGGAACCCTTTTGCACTGCTGGTGGGAATGCAAACTGGTGCAGCCACTCTGGAAAACAGTGTGGAGTTTCCTCAAACAAAAACAGAACTACCCTACAATTCGGCAATTGCCCTACTAGGTATTTTTCCAAAGGATACAGGTGTGTTGTTTCAAATGGGCACATGAACCCCAATGTTTATTGACAATATCCAAAGTATGGAAAGAGCCCAAATGTTCATCGACAGATGAATGGATAAAGAAGATGTGGTATATACATACAATGGAGTATTACTGGGCGGTCAAAAAGAATGAAATCCTGCCATTTGCAATAACATGGATGGAACTAGAGTGTATTATGCTAAGTGAAATTAGTAAGAGGAAGACAAGTATGTGACTTCACTCATGTGGAATTTAAGATACAAAACAAATGAACAGAAGAGAAGGGAAGCAAAAATAATATAAAAATAGGCAGGAGGATAAAACATGAGAGACTCTTAAATATAGAGAACTGAGGGTTGCTGGAGAGGTTGTGGAAGGGGGATGGGCTAAATAGGCAAGGGACACTGGGGGGGGGGGGACACTTGTTGGGATGAGCACTGGGTGTTACATGTAGGGGATGAATCAATCACTGGATTCTATTCCTGAAATCATTATTGCACTGTATGCTAACTAACTTGGGTGTAAATTTAAAATAAAAAAAGGGTACCAATACCACTCGATGGAAAAAGGAGAGTCTTTCTAATGAATGGTCCTAGAAAAATAGGATATCCATATGCTAAATAATGAAGGTGGACCCTTACTTAACACTGTATACAAAAATTAACTTAAAATGGATCAAAACCCTAAACAGAACAGCTAAAACTATAAAATTGTTAGGGGAAAGAAAGCTTAGAGGAAAAGCTCTATGAATAGAGTTGTCAATGATTTCTTGCATAGGACAATAAAAGTACAAGCTACAAAAGAAAAAGATAAATTGACTTCATCAAAATTAAGTACTTTTATACATCATGGACTCTGCTGACAGGGTGAAAAGGCAACCTACAGAATGGAAGGAGCATATATCTGATAATATCCAGAATATATTAAGAAACTCCTACAACTCAACACATAAAACCCAATTAGAAAATGGGCAAAGGACTTGAAAAGACATTTCTCCAAAGAAGATACACAAATGGCCGATATACACGGGAAGATGCTCAAAAACATCACTAATCATTAGGGAACTGCAAATCAAAACCACAAGGAGATGGCACTTTACACCCATTATGATGATGATTATAAAACAGAAAAAAAGTGTTGGGGAGGATGTGGGGAAATTCAAACCCTTACGCATTGCTGGTAGGATTCCAAAACGGTGCAGTCACTGTGGCAAGCAGTATGGCAGGTACTCAAAAATTAAACATGGAATTTTCATAGGATACAGTACTTCTACTTCTGGGTGTGTATATCCCCAAAAGAAAAGCAGGTTCTCAGATACCTGCACCCCCATGTTCATAGTAGCATTATTCACAACAGCCAAAAGATGTAAACAGCCCAAATGTTCATGGATAGGTAAACAGATTAACAAAGTATGCTATATATACATACAATGGAATATTGTTCAGCCTTAAAAAGAAAGGAAATTCTGATGAACTTGGAACACATTATGCCAAGTAAAATAAGCTAGACACGAGGACATGTATATAATGATTCCACTCATATGAGGTGCTTAGAGTAGTCAAATTCATAAAAACAAAATAGAATGGTTGGTTGCTAGGGGTTGCAGAGATGGAGGGTAGGAGTGCAGAGTCATTGTTTAAGACATACAGAGTTTCAACTTGGGAAGATGGAAACTGGAGATAGATGGCCGTGCTAGTTACACAATAATGTGAATGTATTTAATGCCATCGAACTGCATACTTAAAAACTACTAAAATGGTAAATTTTGTTACATATATATTTACCACAATAAAAGAATTAATATAAAGTGTAAATTCAGCAAAAAAAGAATAGGAAAGTGAACAAATAGAGCAACTCGTAACATAGATTGGCCCATAAACGAAACGTTAGCGCAAATAGACAAAACCAAGCGTGCTCTTTATAACTACACATAGAATGTGTGGTGGTTTAAAAAATGCACAAACATATCGATGATAATAATAATAATAATAATAAAAACCACAATTACTCCAAGAATCAGGACAGTGCTATTGCCTCTATGGTCAAGGAGGGGGATACAATTTTTTAGGGACACGAAATGTGTCATTTAAGGTAAGCAGTAGGTATATGAGTGTTTACTCTTGGAACTCTAACACACTTTATATAAATCTTCTGTATATATCTCACAATATTTTATATTTTTATTTAAAATTTTTTTAATGTTTATTTATTTTTGAGATAGAGAGAGTGTGAGTGGGGAAGGCGAAGAGAAAGAGGGAGCCACAGAATACAAAGCAGGCTCTAGGCTCTGCACTGTTAGCACAGAGACCAATGCAGGGGTCAAACTCACAGGTTGTGAGATCATGACCTGAGTCAAAGAAAGATACTTAACCGACTGAGTGACCCAGGTGCCCCTATATTTCAAAATTTTTAAAAACTGCAAACCGAGGGGCATCTGGGTCACTCAGTTGGTTAAGCGTCCAATTCTTAGTTCCAGATCAGGTCACGATCTTGCAGTTTTGTGAGTTCAAGCCCTGCATCAGGCTCTGTGCTTGCAGCATGGGAACTGCTTGGTATTCTCTTGCTCTTTCTGTGCCTCCCCAACTTGCACTGTGTCTGTCTCTCTCAAAATAAATGAACTTCAAAAAAAATTAAAAACTAACAAAAAAACCCCTGCAAACTGAACCCTCTCCAACCAAAACCAGAAAAGTGAACTTTGTCCATATTTACTTCCCAGATGGTTTATACTTTGGTGTAATGGAAGACTGGAAAAATCTAAAACACACCACAGTGATTATTTTTCAGTCTTCTCATTGAGGATTTTTTTCCCCTTAAAATACCATCTATTCTGCTTTCCTTCTCACAAATAAAGTGGTTCCAGATTTAAGACTCTGAACCTGAACAGGCCTGTCATTAGGACTTCGGCTGGTACTAACTGCTCACAAAATATAACATTCACTAGATAGGAGTTAAATGTTCTTATGAACTTTCAGAACATTTCCATAAATAATGTTTATCTGGTAGATTTTAAAAATGTATTTAAAACACTGTTTTGATAGAAATACGATTGCTGTTCACACCAAATTGGCAATATCCAACGAATAAAATTTGAGCTCAGTCGGAGCCACCAATTCCAACTGACATTTTGGATCCCTAAAAATAAGATACACACACACAGGCAGGTACAGTACTTAATCGAAATATATTTGTCTAATATCTACAAAGTGAACAATTGGTCTTAAGAAAGCAGACAAAAAGGCACAAAATTAGTATTACTACAGAGAAGCATTCATGCTACTGGGTTTTATAAATATTCTGAGTGGCACAGTAAAAAATAAATTAAGCACTGAGCAATAATCAAATACTTCATTTTCCTTGCTGTATATTCTCGTCATGTCTTGACCTCATTTGTAAAGGCAGAGGACTGAAATTCAGCTGAAACCATGGAACACTTACATAGTCTTTCTGTGTGTGTTATTTAATCACAGTGGTTTTCCTGCAGAGTTTGGGTCAAACAAGAGAGGAGCACTTAAAAAATCCACAGGACATTCTTTTCTCTTTCCCCAAACTAAATACAAAATTGAGGCTGTGGTTGTGCAGTTCTGGATATGGATGCGTGTATTTAACTTCTAAAGCCCTTTTTCATCACAAAAGTAGTGAAGTCTCTGTATGACTTGGTTTCTACTGTAAAAGAAGCAGCTTCTGGAAAATGTGTAACTTAATACTTTGAGCATGAGAAATTGTCAGATTTTGGGGCAAGTAGGTAGGAGGAATATTCCAAGGTGGGCTCGGTCCTCCCAAAGGTGCTCCATCTTGGAAGGCTCTGGCATAAACCTTTAACAGCTTCTTGCCCACTCACCATTCAACAGGAAATAGCAGTTTTTCTTTCTTAAGGACAAACGAAATGCTGAAGTGGACAGGGAGGTGGGAATCACAACAAGAATTGTGAAGTGACAGCCACCTACACTTCCACCAGGAATGAGCCACCTTCTACCATATGGACATCAACTGGGCCATGCCAACTCACCTTTGTTTTGACAGGAGTTGACTACCCGAGAGTATTTTTGTGAGTGCAAAACATTTTTGGCAAAGTGAAAAATAGAAAACTTCAAACCTCGTTGATAAAAAGGAGCTCATAATTACCCACTTAAATCTTGGTTAAGTGCAGTATTTACATGTGTAACGATACCCAGCAGACATGTGCATATAGTGCATGTGTGTATGTGAACCTACAGTGTACTGGGAGCTCACACACAAACTGTGTATACACACATGCCCCAAATGGCTCTCGAATAAATCCAATCCACTAGTAGTTTGGTGGTGCATTTTTCACAGTATGTAAGTTCTCTCTCAGGTACCATTTCTTGAATGATAACAAGAGGTCTCCGTGAATACCAGCAGAACCTTGGTACTGAACCACTTTAATTCCTACAAAAAACAGGGCTATTTCTGAAAGCTGCACCTCCACCCCATCAGTGTGCCTTCCAAAGAGGATTGAAGTATACCCAGCCGTCACCCTGTAAGAGAAAGAAGGAGACATTTTATGAAGACCTCTCTGCTGGGCAAGGGGAGAATCAGAGGTAGCTTGCAGCCTCTGCTATGTTACAAGCCAAGTCCCACACAGAGCAGTGCTCATTAGCATCTGTTCGGGACTGCCACTAAAACGTGTGTGCGTCTTGTTCTGGGAGCTCACCACCACACCATGCCGGTGGTCTCGCCACCCCTCCTCAGCCCGGCTGCTTTGTGAGACAAGAGTTTCACATTTTGGCATGTCAGGAGGAAAACCCAAAAAATAACTAAAATTAACCAAAGAAGGGGGGCTTTGTCGGGTTACATCATATAAGATTAGTTGGCCAAAAAAAACACCTTTGAAACAGTGGGACAAGAAAGAAAAAGAGGGTGGTCCAATGAACGGACACGAGAGGAAAGGCAAGGCCTGCCTCTGAGGAATTTTTCCTGATCAGTGATGTACAGCCCACCGGCCTGGAGGGAAGTGCCCAACCACGGCTCCCTGCAGCAGGAGGTGGCCAGGAATCCGCACACGTGAGTAATGACGCCAACCATCAGAAAAAGGCGAGAGTCAAAATGTTGTACACAATCTGGGGCTTGACTAGAAGGGAATGTGCCAAATAGTAACAATTCTGGTATTGGGATGATTTTTATTCTTTACATATCCTCAAGTTTTCTGTTACCAACATACTGGTTTTCCTTAAACCCAGGAAGAAGAACTGTGCTTTTGTTGTTGTTGCCTTTTAGGGTTTTTTTGTGTGTGTTTTTGTTTTTGTTTTATGGCCAACTTTTCACAGAAGCCAGGCAAACTAGATCCACCACACAGAAGGGTCCTTGAAGGATTTTGTAATGGTTAATTTTATGTGTTAACCTGATTCACCGTGGTGCCCAGATGAAACATTCTGAGTGTGTCCATGAAGGTTTCCAGACGAGATAAGCACTCAGTAAAGTTGATTTCCCTCCCTACAGTGGATAAGCATTATGCAAGCCTTTGAGGGCCTGAAAACAAACAAGGTAGAGGCAGGAGGGACTGACCCTCCTCTTTCTGTTCTGCCTCCCTTCTTTAGTTGGGATTGCTCATCTCTTCTGCCTTTGCACCCGCATTTACACCACTGGCTCCCCTCCTGGGTTCCCAGGCCTTTGGGCTGGGACTGAACTATACCCACTGGCTTTCCCAGGGTCTTCATTCAGCTCTGTTGTTTCTCTGGAGAACAGAGTCACCTCACCGAGGCAAGGCTTCCAGACGTGGTTCCCACTCAGAGTCTCATAAAGGCAGTCTGCTCAAGCAGGCTTCCTGTCTGAATCGGAAGCCAACCTCGAAGTCTCTGTTCACCCACAGCCCCAGTTGCTGCCTGGGGGAGAGCAGCAGCTGCTTCTGCTCCTGAGCGTAAGGGCACCTCAAAGTCATGAACACCCCCATCAGCCCTCCTGCTACACAGGATAACCCTTCCTTGCAGCACAAGTCGGACAGTAGCAGTCCTGGGGCCAAAGAAAGCTTAGACATATCTCTACTGGCTCTGTGTTTAAACTGAAGATGCCTTGATATCATGTGAATATCAGATTTGTCATAAAAATTCACATTTGTGGCTTCCTGTGAAGAATTAGACCATCGATGACCACCTGGAGGTTAAATGGTATCCGGGCCCTTCACAGACTCTTGTGTCTGCGCCAGTCCTCACGGGGGTGTCCCTCAACGATGCTGCCAGGCTCCGGAGGGCCTGCGTTAAAAGCTGTGGCTCCTTACATTTCCATCGTTTGCAACTCTGTTCTCAGAATGCTCCTCAACTGCTCCACAAACAACTTTAAAAGCATAAGAGCCTCAACCGGGCACATGGTGCCTTGCCCTCTTGCCCACTGGGTGGGCAGACTGGTGGAGATGACTGCCTTGCGGTGTCACTTCTCCGGGTGACAGTGGCGGTTCACACCAGCCTTTCTGAGCACACCCGTCCCACTTGGCCCACGGGAGGCAGGGCTCCGAGAGGGCGCTTGTTCTCAGTCATGAAGGTTCCAGTCCCCCAGCTGTGCAGACAGGCTGTGAGATGCTTCACGGCTAATTTGTCACTGATGATAAAGTAGCAGGGGCTGTGTTTTTTGTTTCTGTTTTTTTTAATAGGACAGCATCCAGATCTGCAATCCCATTCATTCCTTGCCCCCCTGTCGGGCTGACAGGCTATTCTGATGGAAGATGTCAGAGGGAAGTGTCACAGGACAGCCTGGCCCAAAGCCAGAGCCAAGCTGCCCCAAACCTTCCCAGGACCATCCTCATTCATACAAACTGCTGCATCAGCAAGACCGACCCATCCGCCCCTCACCTGGGACAAGTCCCCAAAGACAGGTGGCCGAGTTACCTCCTGGATAAAATACTTGGGCCGCCATGGTGTGTGCAGGTTCTCCCGCTTCCGCTCCTCTACCCGCTGCTTCTCCTCCAGGAGCCGCTTCTGCTCAGTGGCAGCATCAATGTCCCCCAGCCGCAGGTATCTGGTCACCTCCTGCCAGAGGTTCCTGGAGACGCATGGAGGAGAGGAGGTGGTCAGACAGGGACAGCTCATTTGGCAATGACAGTTCTCAGCAAGGGGGCCAGAGCTGCGGCGGGGAGGGCATCTGGACGGGCCATCTGTTAGGGCTAGTTCATTCCAGTGCCTCAACGACCTCTAGAGCCAGGATTTGAACCCAGGGCCAACAGGCCCCAAGTATCCTGAGCAGCATGACTTTCTCAGGGCTGAGTGTCTAGGAACTGAATCTAGTAACAGGAGGAGGAGCCAGTGTTAATACTACTGCTGTTACAAACAACAATAATAGCAGACACTTCCGTTGCATTTATCGTATTTCTAACATTTTACATATGTAAATGCTCATTTAATCATAACAACCCAATGGTATGGATGCTATATTCCCATCTCCATTTTAACGAGAAAGACAAGATCCATATAAGGTGAGGTGTCCAAAGTCAGCCAACTGGCAAATACGAGCGATGGCTGCTTATTCACAGGGGATTCGACCGTTAGGAGTTACAGACGGGGCCACGTGGGAGTGTGCGTTTATGTGGTAGGATCCATCATCTCCCCCATGTCTACACAGAAAATTACTTCTCTGCCTCACTCACTCATTCATTCACTGCAGAAGGCAGCCTAGATTGGCTCCTGATGTACAGCTTTCCGCACCCTCAGGAATGTCCCAGGACCATCCCTGATTCATACTCCATTCTAGAGGGTGAGGAAAGGGACTGAGGCAAAGCGAGACACCATCACCCGTGCACTTCCTCACGTAAATGCATCAGGGCCACTTGGGATTGTGCATAAAAGGAACTATCAGAATTCTCAGCAGCGAGGATTCCCTCCCTGAGTGGGGCTAATGACGCCTCTGTAGCCAGGAGTAAGCAGACACTCTGTAATTAGATCCAGGGCCAGAGAATGCTCCCACAGTGGATAGCCCTGACCTGTCCATGAGAGGGCCTCGAATAGCAGGAAGCCTGGAGTGTCAGATGATTAAGCTGAGAAAGGCCACACAGGGCTGCCAGCAAAGTGGGGACAATGAGCAGCCCCTTCTGAGGGGGACCAAAATTAGGCAACTGACAAGGGTTAAGCTCCCGCTGGACTGCCCACCGGACCTGCCCTGAGCCCCACCGGATCTGCCCTGAGCCCCACCGTACAGAGCTCCAAGGAGAATAATGCTCTCACTCCAATTTTACAGCAGGAGAAACTTCTGGGAGAAGCTGGGCACAAGGACATCCCAGGTGTGGGTGCTCTCAAGGGCAGGACCTCCCATGAAGAGTCACATCAGAAGCTGGTGGTCCCAAATTTAGAGGGGAGAGACCTCTAAAAGAGGTCAGCAAACATTTTCTATAAAGGGCCAGGTAGGCTTTGCAGACCATATGGTCTTGATCACAACTGCTTAAATGCTATACAAAGGCAGCCATAAACAGTAGGTAAATTAATGATCATGGCTGTGGTCCCATAAAACTTTCAAAAAATCAGCCACGGCCTGGACGTGGCCCATGGGCCACAGTTTGCTAACCTCCTGGACTAAAAAATAAAAATGGTATATTCTAAGAAGATCCTGCTTCTTCTGAAGATCCGTGCAGAAACATCGCTTTAAGTGGCTATATGAATACTATATGTATTCATACCATGGAGTAGACATACTAATTGGGTGGATACTCCATAATTTAACCATTTTCCTTTGTTGGACAGTTAGGTGTTTTTTGGGTTTTTTACAGGTTTTAATACCCAATTTAGAGGCACCTGGGTGGCTCAGTCGGTTAAGCATCTGACTCTGGGCATGATCTCACAGACTGTGTGATCAAACCCCGTGTCTGGCTCTGCACTGACAGTGTGGAGTCTGCTTGGGATTCTCTCTCTCTGCCCCTCGCCTGCTCGCATTCTCTCTCCCTCTCTCTCTCTCAAATAAATTTTAAACAAACAAGTAAAATTTTAAAATACCCTATTTTATACTTAAAACCTTTTTTGAACTTCAGAATTTTCCTTCAGAATAGATTCCCAAAGACAGAATACAAAATTAAAGTGAATTCATTTGAAGCCACTGATCCATGCAGCTACCCTGCACACATTCTTACTATGAGCATATGACCCAGGGTGTCCATTTTATCACGTCCTTGCCATTGCTGACTTTTTTTTAATAATGTCGCTAATCTGGCGATAAAAATAAAATAAATATCCCACAGCTTCTATGCACAGTTCTTTGATGACTAGCAACTTAACTCTGCAATCAAGCAACAGACCAGTTGAGTTGACAAACTCTTTTAGGACAGGCATTAAAAGTCTACTGTCAGCGGGCACCTGGGTGGACCAGTTGGGTAAGCGTCCAATTCCTGATCTCGGATCCGGTCATGATCTCACAGTTTGCACTCATGGCGCAGGGCCTGCTTGGGATTCTGTCTCTCCTTCTCTCTGTCCCTCCCTAGCCTGTGCTCTCTCTCTCTCTCAAAGTAAATAAATAAACTTAAAAAGGTTTTTTAAAGGCTATCCTCAAAACCCACCCCACACTTAACATAATAACTAAACTGAAAGCTCCAAAGGGTCTACCCCTAAGACACACACAGTGGAAAATTCAAGCACCCCAACAAGTGAGAAGAACACTATTCCTGGACCATTTCCATTCGCTGGGCTTTCAGAGGCTTCTTCTCTGTTCCTCCGGTCAAGTGCTAAGGACCGCTAAGCTGGAAAGAAACAACCCAACCTGACTCCCACCTGGACTCCATGGGCCCCTGCTTCTCCAGAGGTCTGATCTTCTTGGGGTACACTGGCAGTGTGGTCGTATCAATGACTCTGGTTTCTCCGTTGTTGTAAGTGAACTCTAGGGTACCATTCCATTCTCCATGGGCTTTACAAACAATGGTGTTGGTTGGGTTGTGCTTCACTTCTGCTGTGACCCTGAATTCATGAATGAGTCAAAGGAACATGTTTTGCAAGATTAACAAAACAGAGACTTGCTTCCAAAGGTGTACTTACATTTACAGATTTTTTTTATGAGTTGGCAAGGAGGAGGGATTGCTTTTTGCCATTTTGCTTAATGACTAGCTCTTAAAACTGTGACCTAATATTCTTGATCAGAAAAAGAAAGCATTGGTAGAAAAACAGGTGAGATCTGAATGAAATCTGTACATTAGTTAATAGCAATGCAGTAATGTTAATTTCTTAATTTTGATAAACACACAAAAGGTACATGTTATTATTGGGGTGGAAATCAAGCAATTCAAGAAAAATAAAGTATATACTTCTCCCTCCCCAAAATAGCATCTAATAGTGCTACATTTGAAACACCAACAGGTCCTGAGTGTGTACTAAGAACTGTGGGTCAAACAGGACTGACCACAATCCGCCTAAGATCACGTTGAAAAAAGGGGGAAACGTTCACCCTGGCATCTGCACATTCCCCTGAACGAAGGCTGAGCAAAACCTGGACCCTTGGCATTGAGTGAACAGCATCTTACTCACAGCAGTGGCTTCGAGGGACCACTTTTTACAAGGGGCCTTTGTGGGATCTGTGCCCTCCTCGCTTCGCCTGCCTGGTCTGAGGGAGCTCTAGGCCTCCAACTCTGGGAGAAAGAATACCCCCACCTCCCTCACCACCTTCAAGCTTGTTGCATAGAGTAATGCAGTAGAAATGGGAAAGCCTGCTCCAAAGCAGCCAAGTGTGAGAAGGAGCTAAGCTTCTTTCCTTCTAATGGCCCAGCTCAGTTGAACTTAGAATTTTCAACATGGGCTTGGAAGCCTCCTCCCTGAGTCTGAGTAACACCATGGCTGCTAGATGCTGAGGCAAAGCCTTGTGGGTGGCATCGGAAATCTTCTGGTATGTTCTAGAAGGGTATGAGGGGTGCACTGGCAATGTTTTAACAACTGGCTCTCTAAAGGGAAAGAGACCTGATCTGCAGCATTTGCCATGTTCTGTGGTGCCCACCACAGCTGATCTCAGGCTACAGACATGGTCTGTGGGACTGGAGAAGCACATACCATCAGCTCTTGCAAGCCAGCGCGTGTGGCTCCAAAACAGCCACCAAAGGCATCCACTTTCCCAGGTGACACCCTGGCATCCTCACATGAACCACACGGAACACTTCCCAAGAAAAAGGGCAAAGATTGGAGCTTGCTTATATGATGCTCTAGGACTGTGGCAATAAAAACATCTTAATGCTTCCCTCAAACAGCAGACTTTTCCTTCAATTTCCTTGGATCAGGCTTCCCCAGCTACTAAAAGAAGTAGCCCTGATCTGAGATGATACAGGATTCAGGATTATTTAATGGATCCAACTGAACATGAAATGAGCTCTCAGGCAGTGTCTAAGCTCACAGATGGAACGGCTTCAGAGCAGAGAAACAGACTGTGGCCTGGGAAGGGAAAGGTTATTATTACAAATGGAAGCACTTCCTATTCTGCTGGTGTGTGTTGTGAATATATCGCCGAAGGCTTTCACTGTAAGTGTAGAGTGGGAAGGGCTCAAAAAACCACTGTGTTGAGGGGTGAAAAGAAGAGTACCTCTTTTAAAAAAGGTCTTTTAGCTTTATCTTGATTTCCACCTCATCCCATGGCTGGAACCCAAGCTTCTAACGGAGGAAAGAAAGGGTATTGTGATAAGGCAAAGACAAAGGCTCCCTGGCGCCTCCTACCTGTGGACTTTCCCTCCGTAAAAAGGCTTTGTGTGGAATATCACTGTCGCTGAGTACCCAGTCTTGGCACAGCTGATGCTGACTTTGCCTCCAAGCTCCACCCATGGGATGGTGAGAATAGACCGAGCATAGGCACTGGGCAGGGTGAACACGTACTCCTCCCCGTGTTCCAGGAGCCTCAGCACACCTCCAGGGAGAGAGGAGGACAGTCAGACACACAAGAAAAGGGCAGTTAGGGATCAAAAGACATAAAGATGAGAAACCAAACAGCTTCCTGCAACAGACATCTTGTCTCCCACTTCTGCAAAGGTAAGCCACTCCCTGGCCACTTATTTATCTCATAACCCGGGGGGGGGGGGGGGGGGGGGGGGG